>NC_059215.1:43540605-43865605 GCF_020615455.1 Coregonus clupeaformis | reverse complement strand
CCGGCACCTCCCAATTTACAAATTAAGCACTGGTCTTAGGAATGTAAGAGACAGGGTCTTACTGTACACACACACAAGATGGAGACATACAAACCGACATAAAACACACATATTAGGAGCTTGCATTATACAAAAGGGTCACACAAAGATTTGCACATTCATTCAGTCCCACTCCATTCAGGCCACACACTCGAAACTGAGGCAGTCCACTGAAAATCTCAGAAATCCCAAAATCTACATTTAAGTCGACAGAGTATGTCAAATATGGAATAACCATGAGAAAGACTCTCAAATTAAGCCCATGTAGAGAAGCTGAAATGAAAGACTCCCTCTCTCTCTATAGGGTAGAGGGCCTTGTGTATTGCTGTGAGGATGGAGGACGGATGAGGGGAGCGAGGGAAGAAACGGGGGGAGTGTGGGAAACGTGGGTCAATCACATCCCTCTGCCTCTTAAAGCCTCTCAAAAGAGGCCTCCCCCCTCCTCCTCCTTCCCCAACATCATTCTATAGGCCAAAATTAGCATATCAATAACATACAGGCTCCAGAATGACCTGAATGAACACCACCACCAATACCCAGGCTGTACACAGCCCAGAACATACTGAGGCCAAGTCCAAAATGGATCCCTATTCCCTATAGTGCACTATATAGGTTAGGGTTGTCACGATACCAGTATCGCGAAACTCAGCGTTATCGTGGCAAGGAAACAAAACATGAAGCGGATTGATTTCCTATAGCACAATATTTTACAGTTTTTCAAAGGACCAAAGAATTTAGTCCTGATTGGTGCTTTTTGCCATCGTAGTATCGCGATACTGGTATCGTGACAACCATAATATAGGGGATAACAAAACCAGAACATTCTATCTAAGGCATATAGAAATCACCATACAATGTAAAGACTGAGGGAGAGGCTAAGTACCAATTTCCTGTGGCCCCCTGAGCAGAGTTGAGCTATGTTTTGTTTTGTTTTGTTGTGTTATGAGCATCTTCAGTCTCTTACAACAGTAAAGAGGGACAAGGAGGGAGACAAGGGAAATGCACACTCTCTGGCGCTGCCATTTTCCTCTGTATCATATCTAACACCCTCGTTCTGCTGTTAATAGCCAGTACCTCTTAAAGAACACTTGGTTTGAAAACTGATTGGTCAGTGAAAGCTATTCTAAGCACAATGTCAGTTATTTTCAAAATGACTTCCTCAGAGGTGCTCAGTGAGAGCTGATTTCCTCTCATGTCTTCAGAGGGATGGCTTAACACCCGCATCAACAGACCATCTGGCCCTGCACTGCACCAAATTGTTAGGGCAAGAGAAACACACCCATATTTGCAGAGGAAGACAGTTTCCTCCGCCATGCTAATCCATTAGCTACTACAGTTATATAGAGTTACTCAATAAGACCAGGTAATGGACTGGGAGTGTAGATATACTGTAGCATTACTCCACTGTAAATATGAGGGGTGCTGAGTGCACACTGTCTACGGATGGCGCAACCCTCCCTCCTCTACTGCCCTCTCCTCTCCTTTCTGCACAGCTTGATATGAGCTTTGCTGTAAGCGGAGGAGTCTTAAAGACAGAGAGAGACTGCCTCAGCGTTGCCATCTGGTTCAGGGAGGGTTTGCAGGAGAAGGGAGGACGCACTGAGCTCCACATCAAAACAACAGCCCAAACAAAGTACCACAAGAATGTGCAGTGGGCTACATGAATGTATATAGTGTACACACATTGCACACACATTCATAGTCACTGTCATATTCCCACTAACATAGACCCCCCCCACACACACACACACACACACAAACACACTCCTTCATGAGGAAGACTACAGTACAGTGAGACTACGGTACATTGTATCTGAGGTAGTTATCCAGACCAGGCCGGGGTAGGGATTATAAGGAGAACCTTTGACCTGCTTCTTATGGGAATCAGCAGGTTTAGCCAGCAAGGGGTTAACGTAGCCCCTCCATCTGATAAGCAGTCACTGATCATAAAACACTGCTTCTCCAGCATAGTAATTATCATACAGATTAGAGATGTGGCCGTCTTATGGGCGTCCTCCACTGGCCCAGATTCACAGAGAAAAACAACACTCAATAAATCTTTCCATTTCATCTCATGGCGACAGCATTTTAATAGGCTAAATACATATGTATGTAAACAATATAAGTGTATGTAAACATCCTATTGTAATGATATTACTGTTATTGTTATGCAGTGTATTACTCTTGTAATGTCGATTGGAGCTGGTGCTTTTCTTTTGGTATGGTGGGCTTATTTCTGTAGGTGAACTAGCTATAGTACTTGTCTTGTAGTGTGGCAAACAAAGCATAAAGGAACGAGAGAGCCTAATCTCATATGCACAGATGAATCTGTTATAGTATACAGACAGAGCATGTGTCAAGGCGTGTTCTTGGATCATGGGTGACTGACTACTCTCCTACTGTGTGGCCAAGGTGTGTGATAACATGTTTTGAATGTGTGTTTTAAACTAGGATTCTAATAGTGTGTTCCTAATAGGGCTGGGAATTGCCAGGGACCTCGCGATACGATATTAACACAATACTTAGGTGCCAATACGATATGTATTGTGATTCTCATGATTCTATATGTATTGCGATTCGATATTGCGATTTGATGTTCCAAACATATTGCTCACTATATGTCTGTTGAGGAGAGACAAGAGAGAGCATGAGAAAATTAGTTTGTCAGTCAGGGAAATAAATGTTCTGAAAACATGTTGGCTCACTATTTAAAAAGAAGATGGAGAACAAGCTATAGGATGAAAAATACTGGAGTTTTGGCGCAGGTACAGCTGACTAGTGCAAGCTTTTACATTTAGTTTTTTACAAATCAATACTTGGGAGTCAAATATTGATATAATATCGTCCCAAAATAATAATACGTTTTCTCCCATCACTAGTTCCTAACATGTTTTAAACGAGGAGTGTGATAATGTATTCCTCTTACCGTGTGGCGAACATGGCTCGGAGCGAGGAGAAGGTGGCGGCGTCCTCCTTCAGGGCCTTGAGCTCGTTCCTCAGCTTCATCATGGTCTCCGTCACCATGGCCTTCTCGTTCTCATATTTACTCTTCAGGTTGGCCAGCGCCACCTCAGCCGTCTGCAGGGGGCACACAACACAACAACGGGTCAGACCAACTAAAATGGGTCATTTTGAGTATTTTTCCTGCAGCTTTATGTCATTCGAGTCCGTTTTAGTGCTGTGACCTTTTGAAGGTTTAATTGCACAGCAGTTCATTGGGGAGCTGGCAGGATTTAAAGACTACAGGTGCGTCTCTTTATGAGAGGCTTTTATCTGGGAGTCTTTGCACAGATTCAGGAGCTGAGGAACACACACCCTCTTCAAAGAGCTTACACCAGCAACTGGACACAAAACATTAGGGTCCTGGGCTGGCAGGGAGTGTCTGCTTTAGTGAGCTTTCATCTTTTTTAAACTCTATCACACACAGATACAGACACACACCCACAGCCACTAGCTGTCTCTACATGTTGTTTTGTTATGAATCTTGGCTGCAGTGCATTTGCTGCGACAGCTGAAGAGGCTTTAGACAGCCACCTCCCTGCCTCAGTCTCCTGACTGATTCTTAGGGGAGGGAGATAGAAACAGAGAGATTCAGTATCTGACCTGCTTGTTGGCTTTGAGCACGGTCCTCAGTGTAGCGATCTGTTCCCTCTTGGTGCTGAGCAGGGACTTGAGTTTGAGGATCTCCTCCATGCAGGCCTCCTTGTCCTTATCAGCCACGGCGCCCAGCTCCAGGGATGCCACCCTCTGACGGGACAGCTCTGTGGTGCGGTCCACCGCCAGCTGCAGGTGCTTGATCTGGTCCCGGATGATGGCCACTAGGTTGTACACGTTCATTGGCTCCCGTGGCGAGGGGGGAGAGGAGACAGGGGACGGGGCGCTGTCGGCAGCTTCGGGGACGGGGAACAGGCCCTTGGTGAGCAGGATGGGGGAGCGGCGGCCGCGACCCTCGGGACTCGTGCGCCCGCCTTTGCCCTCCTTGTAGAAGTCGAGCATGACGCGGTTGGGAGTTTCGTTGTTGCACATGCATACGTGGTTATAGAGGTTGGCCAGCTCTTCACTGAAGGTGACCAGCTCGTCCTGCGCCACGCTCAGGCTGCCCTGGGACTCGCCCGCAACGTCACTCACCTTTACAGATAGAAAGACAAACTTTGTCAATTAATACCATTTAATTGTAGCGAGAAATCTGGTTTGCAAGTGTGAGGACAACAATACAAACAATCCATACACAGAGAAAAGTGACAAATCAACTACAGATAACCATTCATCAATATAACACCACAACAAAAACATGAACTACCCTAAGACATCAGGAGTGCTGTATCATGGAGGGCGTTTCTCACCTTGCGCAGCTCCTTCGTCAGCATGGCCTTCTCCTCTCTCTCCACGTGGCTGGTCTTCTCCAGGGAGGCCAGTTTCTCTCCCAGGGCCGTGACATCAGTCTCCAGACGGCCTCGCTCCTCCTCGTAGCGTGACTGACAGGACTGGTACTCTGCCTTCAGGGTCTTCAACTCCTCCTTCAGCTCACCTGCCTCGGACACTGCAACCTGAGACAACCAGAGGCAGAGTTTTAGGAATAGTCAGAGTTTTAGGAATTCAGTAGCTTCAACATCTCTGTGTGTGTGTATACATGTTCAATTACCTTGTACTTGCACTCCAGGATCTCGGGTCCGTTGATGTCCACCTCGTAGTAGTCTCCGTCGTCGTTGCTGTCGCGCTCCTTCTCGTTGTCCAGGGCTGACTGGCGCTCCTTGCTGGCCTTGAGCCTCCGGATGGCGTTGAGGTTCTCGCTGAGGCGGCTGACCTTCTCCTGGTGCTCCTCCAGGGCCCCGTGGGCTTGCTCCAGCTGCTTCTGAGAGTCCTGCAGGGTGGACATCAGAGACACCTTCTCACGCTCCATCTAGACGGGGGGAGACGGAGCATAAGACAGATGTATTCATTTGGTAAGGTAAGTAATGTTACATGTGTCCGGACAGAAAAAAGACTGACGCAAATGATGAACAGATGACCATTTAGGCATAATTATGCAGGTATAATCTTCCTACTTCATTGTGTTTTGTCTATCCCTCTTCCTCTCTACCTAATGGATGATGAAGGTGGCTGTTTTTCAAAAGAACAGATAACATCTCTGGAGGTTTTAGGGGCTAACTGAGGGGGCTGCAGTATGTTACCAAAGACAGTGTGTCTCTGTGCCCAACCAACCACAGCATCAGAGAGAGAGAGAGAGAGGAGAGAACTGCTAATTCAGAGCCTAGGTGACCTTGGAGAAGTCTGGACTGGGTTCAATTCTTTGTTGACAGAGGGACCAAGGTCCACTTACACACGTAAGCGCTCACACAGAGTAGTGCAGGCCTCGGCAGCACAGAGCTATTTTCAGAGGCTGGGTGTGTGTCAAAAATGACTATCGCATTCCTGTTCACCTTAATCTATTATTCAGCTGTGATTAATATACCTCGATGACGGGGCTTAAAAAGAGAAAATGGTTGGATTCATATCGATTTAGAATACAAGACGGGTATAGGGAGGTTACTCTCAGCATACTGTATCTTTTAAGCACAGTATATAAAAACATAATTATGTGATGATATTAACATTAAGAATACCACTTGCCATACCCCACCTCCCTTCTCCACCTAATCTGTCCCCCTCCCTAATTCTCGTTAATGACCTTGACAAACTTGTTGGTAATGCCAAGCTTGAGGTGTGTCTTAAATCAAATTACTTCCTCAGAGTAGATGTTAAGCATTATAGTTACAGCTGGGACTCATCTTCCATCCTCTAATGCAGACTGACCTGACTTAAATGTGTAAAAGGCATGTGGGCCAATGGGCCTACTGTGTAACAGGGCAACTGTTACACATGAGTGGGCATCATACTCCCACGGCAGCCATTTTGGATCTGATTGCACAGTGGAGGTATGGATTCTGCTGCAATTGAGGAGTAGGGTGACTCGCTGCGAGCGAATGTCTGGGATTGATTATTCAGTCTGTGATGGATAGGATGAGGAGAGAGAAGAGCATCGGGGCAGCTGAATTATTGAGTAAGAAGGTTTGGGTTTCCCTGTTGCGATTCACGCCAGTAATCTGTGGAATGGGCTGCCAGAGGAGAAGAGACCTAGAGGGCTTGTTGACATTATGTTGGCTTAATGCTGAACACCAACACCTGCTGCTGCCCATGAGATTCAGTATCAAAGGACCAGAACAGGTTAAATGTCAAGGTACTTATACTAAAGCAACATTATGGTAACATCTAGGCAACCCTGGGACAACATTAAAACATCATTGTGTTTGGTCCTAAGGTCTTTAGTCTTTTCACCCACAGGTATCCAACCAGTACACACACTGCTTAACCATGAAGACAGCTGAGGCGTTCTGATGTTCTGACAGATGGCACCTCATGCCTCAATGACCTAATGCTGTCTGTGTGTGTGTGTCTGTGTGTCCTGGGGGTGTGTCCTACAGGATTAGCTCCCCCTAACAGGATTGAGAGGTGTGCAGCCTGGCCGAAAGAGCCACTGGACCCACTTGGCTATCAAAGTTTGTTTTGAACATTATTTGAGTATCAATGTGTATTGTATAATTCAAACCTTGGTGTCATTCATATCATGCACAGTGTAAACCGATTCACTGAATGAATGACCTGCAGCAGCTGGATATTCCTCACTGTTAACCCTATCGTACACAGTGAACACAGACAGACTCAATGAATGAACGGTTCGTAGAGTGTAGCTACGTACCTGCAGCAGCTGCTGTTTGAGTTTCTGGATCTCAGAGATGTTCAGTTCACTCAGCAGGTCGTCTACCAGGCTGGGGACGGGACGGAACAGGTCACCCTTCTTGGGCGCGAACGCACGGTTGTCCTCAGCGATGGCGTTGGCCAGCTTGCTGAAGCCGTTCTCGTAACCATGGAGAGCCTCGTCGTTGTTGGGTTCCGTGGCAGCGTCATCGCTGAACTTGAGTCCATCCAGAGAGATGCTGAGGGGGCTGGTGAGAGGGAGAGTCCCAGAACATGAGAACACGAAAACATGAAGTTCACTGTTATTCTCATAACAGTTCAATATTATTATATTATATTGTCTAAGGCTTTGGTGGATGCATGAGGTGTGACTTTGATTGTGTGTGTACCTGTGGTACATAGAGTCTCCTATGCTCATGTAGTGGGAGAGCTCTTTCCTCAGGGCGGCCTTGTGCTCGCGCTCAGTCTTGATGGTCTCCAGTGCTTCCCCTAGCTGTCGCTCGGCAATCTCCTTCAGGCGGATGGCGTCCTCCAATTGGCTGTTCAGGAACTGGGTATCCTCCTCCAGACGACGAATCTCGTGCTTCAGACCCTCAAACTCCACCTGTAGGGGCGGGACAGACAAGAATGTGTCAATCAAAGTAGAAGGGCGGGGATTAGATGAGAGAAATGCAAATAGGATGCCATACTGGTTTAATCAACTCATTTTGTCTCCATAAAAAGAGGGATTTTAAAAGTGTAAAATTGCCTTTTAATCTAAATAGGATTTGGTACTGTAATTGGCCAATCAAAACTATAGCCTACAGGTCTTTGTTTTAAATTCATGCCTCTAAATTTAACAAACATAATCCCTGCATATAGGGCAGACAGAGAGTGTTAGCGGTTCCCACATAAAAATCTATTTCAAAAGGAAATCCCCTATTTGTAGATTCTCTTATATTTTGTGTCTGGTTTTACTCTTACCATCGGTGTGAATTAAAATCTGAGTATTTGCTTTGCAACTCTACGTCTCTCTCTCGGTGTCTCTGTGGTCTATGGAGAGGGAAAGCTAGCTATCAGAAACACACCCTTTAAACTGTGTTAAAATCAGACACGCTCCCCCTCTCTCCGGGCGCAAATAGGCCCCCACATAAAGCTTAATCTCTTTATAACATCTGAGCGTGGTTTCTCTAATCTGAATTAAATCAGTGTATTCCAGGGCTTGTTTGGGCTGTGGCAGCAGACACAGGATAATACAGGTAGAGGTCTATGGTGTGTGAACATGGAAAACTGGAGGTTGCACATAGACTGGGATGTGTAGTAGACAGTAGCACAAAGCATAGGTTCAAAGAGCCTGCAGCTATTTGGTTAACTGGGCCTAATGAGCAGATTCAGCTAAATGCAGATAATTGCAGTGAGGAGGGGTTCATAATGAAGTGTGAGTGGAGGAGTAGCCTGCAGAAGTGAGGGAGTACATATAAAAGGTGGGTTGATCTTTTAACATTTTCCTTCCCCTTCCCCATTCCATCTAGCCCCACCCTAATCCTCTGTTTGAGCAAGGAGACCTGTTTCTGGAGGAAGATGTTCCCTTTCCCATTCTCCTTACCATCCCCCATGCCCCACAGCCCACCCCTTCCCACCCCTCTCCCAGTGTGGTTGTGTTGATCCTTACCTGGGTCTGTTTGAGCACGGAGACCTGTTTCTGCAGGGAGATGTTCTCCTCCTCCAGCTCTGTGTAGTCCTGCAGCAGACGTGCCTCCCGGAACTTATACTCCTTGATGTCATCACGCAGACTGGTCCGTTGCAGCTCCACCACCTGGCTGTTCTGTAGGAGCGAATGACAGGGACCGAAGGAGAAGAGGAGAGAGGGATGGAGAGAGAGGGACAAAAAATAAGAAATATTGTCAGTGAACCATATTTTTGGCTTTTGTGCGAGCGTTCTAATACAGCCAATCTGCCTAGATTAGTATGTGCACCCATCTAGCCTCGCTCAGCGTGTATACAATGTGTGTGTGTGTGTGTGTGTGTGTGTGTGTGTGTGTGTGTCTCCAGGTGCCAGGTTTCTCTATGGGCGTCTGGCCACGGGGTGCCTGTCTGCCAGCTCTGATGGCACCACGGCGAGAGCACCACACTTATCTCCCAGATGGTGACAAAAGCTCCTGAGACAGGAAGGCACAGTAAACGAGTCAGAGATCTCTCCCTGCCCCCCTCCTCCTGCAGTGACAGACTGACAGGCTCAAAGCCAACAGGATCAGATAAGCCCTACAGAGCGGTCAGCCTGTGTCCTCACTGTCCCTGTCTGTCCTCCTCCATACCCCTTCCTTCCCCTCCGGTAGACTCGATCAACTCCCCTACCACCCCCCTAAACCTCCCACTGTCGCCCCCCATCACTACCCACCCCAGCCAGTCGGCCCTTATCTGACAAATGCAGGAAACCTGAGTCTGACAGTTAGGCTATATAAAAGCTTTACAGTAAGGAGATACTCAGGAAAAGGGGTGTGTGTGTGGTGCTTACTCTGAATGTATGTGTGAGTGACTTTGAAAGAGAGCATGTGCAATCTGTTCTCTGTAGTTATCAGTTTTGTGCATGAATGCATTGACTTTGAGAGTGAGTGTGTGTTCAGCTGTGCAGTGTGCTCTCTTTGATTCTGTTTGTGTGCGTGCGTGCGTGCGTAAAGAGTACGAAATGTATTCTCCGAAAACATCTCAGTAATTTGACTCATCACTTTAACACAATCAACCAATTTTACTTTTTTTACTCTCCATTACCCATCTAATAGGACTTCATGCCATTATTAGCTTAGCTTACAGATGCCATTACATCTTCAGAGCAAAGCAAAATCCCTGGAGAAGGAAGAACATGCTCCTCATTAGCACTGTGTAATAATTAATCACCAAGTGCAGTGCCCGATTGATGCTGATGGTTGGGTGAAGGCTCATGGATATTCATGAGACAGTGTGCATGTATAATGAGCTTGGGCGTAGTCTATAGTGCCTGTGTGAAAATGATGGTGCACTAATGAATAATGCATGTTTTACCATACAAGATCAGACCTACTTTACAATACTGTAATTACATCTCTACTGCTGTGAAGGCAGAAAGGACTGAACAAATCTGTACAATCGCCCATACAACTACTGTAGCTAAACTATTACCTAGAGTCTAGACTTACTTGACAGTGCACTTGAATGTTAGTGTTTTTTGCTTTTCCGGTTTTCAATCCTCCACACTCTTTCAGTACTGATTAACAAACTTACTGTAGATGGTAGGCTACACTTAAAAAGACAGTTTGAGGCTAAAAAGTAACTGAAGGGTTAGGCTCTATAACAGCCAAACTCCACTGGCGGACCACGGTCCGAGTCCGGACACAGAGAAGGGTCAATCCGGACCGGACAACATCGCATTTTGTTATATAAAAGTCAATACACTATTTTTAGACAGCTTTTAAAAAATCAACCGGGCGCAGAGGCCTCTTTAACTCAGCAATCTCTCTTTCTCGCTGTCTCTCTCTCGAAGCAACGCCCGCCTCTACTAGTGCCCCGTCTAATCCAATCTTGTGGTTATATTCAAATACAAGAGGCCATGTCTTACCCAATCACATTAATCAAAAATATCCTCTGCGGAACCTTGGGACAAGCAGGCAGAAAGAAACAGAAAGATTTGACCACGGTTCAACTGTAAATATCACAGATAGATGGAGCATAGTTACCAGTATCTTTGTTAATATGGCTTGTTAAAAAAAAAAGTTGACTCTGAAAATATATATGGTGTAATATTATTATAATATAATACGTATATTCAAAGACGAGTGGACGGAACAGTATTTATTCATTCTCCCCGCAACTAGCACAAAACCAATGTGCCTGATAAGCAGTGAGTCCGTAGCTCTCGTGAAAAGTGCCAATGTTAAGCGCCATTATGACACCAGGCATAGTAAATTCGATCAGATGTATCCCCTGAACACAGAGGTGAGAACAAACCAGATTAACCAACTCAAATCCCAAAAATGAGAGCTCCATCAAAGTCCTTGTCTATCCTGACAGCCCAACAACGTGCAATGGAGTGTTCACTGAGGATAGCTTGGGTTTTGGGAAAACGCCAAAAAAAACATTTTCAGACGCTGAGATTGTAAAAGCAGGCATTTGTGAAGCTGCTGACACCTTGCTTGAAGGTAAACAAAAAGATGAGCTCAGGGAAAAGATCCAACAGATCCCACTGTCAGATTCCACAGCAATGAGAATAACTTAAATATTAGCTGAAGATTTAACTTCACAACTTGATGAGGCCATTCAGAATGCACCATGCATTTCATTAGCTGTGGATGAATCAACAGATAACACTGATAATGCCCAGCTTCTGGTGTTTGTCAGATTTTATAAAGAAACAAAGAAAGAATTCTGTGAGGAGCTGTTGGGCTTAACAAATCTAGAAGCACACACACGGGGAGAGGATATCCATGAGGCCATCAAAGGGATTCTGACAAAAAGGGGGATAGATCTGAAGTCAGTGGTCTCCATCACCACATACGGAGCTCCAGCCATGATAGGAACAGGGAGGGGACTAGTTGCACGTTTGAAAGAGGACCACCCTGACCTGACATCATATCACTGCATCATCCATCAATTTGTCCTGTGTGCCAGTCTGGGAAAATAGTATTCTGAAGTCATGACAACGATGATGAAACTGATCAACTTTTTGAGAGCAACATCATCCCTACAACACCGCCTGTTATGAGGCATTGTAGCAGAGGCCAATGCCAGTTTTGATGACTTACTACTGCACAACAACGTCAGATGGCTCAGCAAAGGCAGTGTTTTGGAACGCTTTTGGGCCATTCAGGAGGAAATCAAAGCTTTCTTATCAGAGCAAAAGACAGGCAACTCAGTTTTCTGTGTTTTTGGAAGATGAGGAGAAGATGGAAACAGTTGCATTTTTGACAGACATTACATCACATCTTAATCAAGTGAATGTTAAGCTGCAGGGACAGGACAACACAGTGTGTGATATGATAACAGCAGTCTGGGCTTTCCAGAATAAATTGGAGCTTTTCAAGAATGATCTCCAGGGAGAACTTGTCCACTTCCCCAATCTTCTGGTGCAAATGCAGGGAGACGAAGATGTTCCCAACCAGGTTGATTTCATCCAGAAGTTGATGGAGAACTTCAAGGCTCACTTTGATGACTTCACTGTTGGAAAATAACTGCTGCTGCTCATCCAGAACCCCTTCTTGGTCACAAATGTGACAAAGATGTCAGAAGAAGCAAAACAGATCTTCAGATGGGTAGATGTTGCATCACTGCAAGTGGAGTTGATTGAGCTGCAAGAAAATGTTGCTTTGAAATGAAGGAGCCGGCTGGTGATTGTGACCTTGTCACTTTCTGGGGAAAGATGGTGCCTACAGCTGATGTCTCTGTTCTGAAGAAACTGGCGCTAGACATCCTGACCATGTTTGGCTTCACATACAGCTGTGAATCAGCCTTCTGCACAATTAACTATAAAAAAATAAATACAGCACCAGGCTCACCAATGAATACCTGCACCAGTGTCTCAGAGTTGCTCTCACACCATTTGTGCCAAAGTTCAAAGCATTGGCAGGAGACAAAGTGTCATTTCTCACATTAACAATACAAGGCCCAGAGTGACTTATACATGAATATTGCATGGCCAACAGTGACGTTCTGCGCATTCAGATGATTATGTTTGTCTCCTTTGTTCTCCAGAAAAACATGCACTTTATTTTATTTAAAAAATATATATATTTATTTCAAGGCCCATGTACAATGGTTCTAGGAAATTTGTGTCACTGGACCTTCTCAAATAGTAGTTTAGTACGCCTGCTCTATAATATAATGACTATAATGAAGACATTTGAAATGTAGAAGGGCTCTTGCCTGCTTATCTGTTAAATGTAAATTACATGACCGCTGTGCTCATGTCCCATACGAGACATTCTGACAAATTTAGTTGAACCATATCAACAATATCCAGCAATGTAATTCAGCTTCCCCTATACACCCCCAATTTAGCAGTGACACCAGTGACACGTTTCTCAGAAACCTAATTTGGTCAGCTTCAGGACTGCAGTTTTCTGCACACACGGTTGCAATAAGGCCATTTTAATGGCAATGACCTACTTCTGGATTTAAGAGCACTTTCAATGGAGAGAGTCTAAGAGTAGAGTCCATGAGTAAGATACATCTATGTTAACACGATCTAGATCTGTGCAACTGCCATGTAGTGTTTCAATTTACTCCACTGGGATTTTTTATGTTAAGGATAGACAAATGTAGCCAGGTGGTCCAGGTCTCTTCAGGCCAAGGCCCCAGGGTCAGTTGTCTCAGCTGGAGGGTCAGTGCTGTCTGGCCTTAAAGCGGCAATCAGCAGTAGAAACAATAACAAAGTGTGTCCCCGCCCCTGTTTCAGTAAAAAGCTGAGGGATGGGGCTGGAGAAATATAAGCACTCTTAAATTCATAGACAGAGCAATGGATGCAAGGACTGACCATCCATGATATCAAAATGATAGTTTTAACCATGTTTTGAGGCTATATGGTGTTTGTTTACATTCACTTTGTTTACAAATATTGGAGTAAAACAACCTTATATTTTGGGTTCTGCTGGGGTACGACAGTTGAACTAAGCTCATTTATATGTTATATATAAGACTCAATGGGTACATATTATTAATTTATAAGAAAAAAATGGAGGTAGCAACGGCTGATTGCCCCTTTAATGAATAGCAACCACCATACAAACTGATTAAGAGGCTCCTCAAACTGATTAGGATGCAAACGAGGGTTTTGACCTTCGACCCTGCTGTCCGTAAGAGCCCACTCTGCCCTCGCCATCACTGGCCACCCAGAGGTCCTCACCCTGACAGAAAAGGTGAGCCTTAGTTACACAGCGGGGGTTAGGTGGCTGCGTGAATAACATTTACTCAGGCAAATGACGGAGCCCTCCCCTGGGGGTGTTAGCGACAGGCGCACAGGGGGTAGGAGATGGGGGGTCTAGTTTTATTGATGTTTGACGTGCCACCTTTTAAGGACCCTGTCAATGGGAGGTCTCTGATTAGCATAAACAGATGTATGGTTTATGAAGCCCCCCCCCCCGCCTGCTGCCACTATAGGGACAAACCAGCTGCCATACTCACACACTCAAACCCACCTGACCAGGGAGTGTGTGTGCTTGGCTAATGCTTCAGATCATTCATGTTAATGTGTGTGTAAGTAGGAGCATGTAGCTGTGTGTTAGATTAAGCCTAGTGTGCAGTATACTGTATGTGTGTAGGACGTTTGAGTACTATTGAAAAGTCCTTGACTGGTCTAATCGTCTCTCTGTAGGGGATGCAGTGAGTGCCGCTGTAGAAGACACGGAAGCACTAGCTCAGTCGATTCTAGAGGTCGGCTGATTCAGTCATACTGGGACTGTACTCAACACTTAACTTTCTCCAGCTCCAATTTCACAACTAAAACTGCCTTTTACAGCATACTGAGTCTTAACCAGCTTACGGCTCAGCAAAGCTTTGAGTTGACGCCTAAAGTGTTTGAGCTTAACACTACTGTCGATTAGGTGGGCTTTGAAACTGTGGTTAGTCTGAGTTGGTCTTAATACTATGGGATATCTGGTGTGTGTTTCCGTAAAATCCCACATTTACCTTTTCCCATTTCCCTTCCCTGGAAAGAAGATAAGGGACGAGATTCCCAGATGGCACGAGGCGAAATTACTGATATGACAGCACTGCCTGGCTTAATTTCGCTGCCTGGCTTAATTTCGCTGCCTGGCTTAATTTCGCATCCCCCCCTCCTCTCGGTGTATCCCTAAGCTTTTAGAGGATGTGAATCATATCGAACAGTCACCCTTGAGTTCTCTTTCCAGGTCAAACAACTCTATTAGATCTATATATTACATGGACAGGAGCAGCCTTGTCCAGCTCTGTTTAAAGACAGATAGATGTCTAGTGACATTGTGTTGCTCAGAGCCGTAGAAGACGTAGAGAAGCCTATAGAGCAGAATGAGGGAAATGGAAATGTCCCTGAGACATGATTCAGCCCAGTACAGCTGGATTACCGAGACACGAGGAGGAAGGGAATCACACATACCATCTCACAACCCCCACCACACACATACTGTACAGAGACAATTCTATGGCTCTATAGGAATACTGTAGGTCTGAAGTCTTGCTGTATTGTCAGAATCTGAGTGAAAATAGTTATTCTTTTATCCAGCTTTTTGCTGGGAGCGATTGTCATTCTATTCGACACCCCAGTCACTGTGACTGGGACAAACACACTCAAGGTCACGTTCAAAGCTTTGAAAAGATCAAGCTAAAAGAACCGATCTCTCTAGTCTTCCCTTTGTGTGTGGTCGTGTTTGTGTGTAAGTCTAGTGAGGTGATATAGGGCATGCATGTGAATGAGTGTTTCTGTGTGTGTCCAGGGGTCATAAATGTGTGATGTACAGTATGTGCATAAGTGTGTGTGTGTGTGTGGGGGGGGTCTGTGCAAGTGTTTGTGTGTGTGCACTGGAGTGTGAACTGTAGTGCGTGGGCGCATGCCTGACCGCTGTTGTACAGACTGACTACCAGCCTATCGATTCAACATGAACAACCACTTTGGTGTTACTGGTTTAAATCAGTGTGACACACTTTCAAAGCCCGGCCCTTTAAATCAGATACGAAAATACACATTTCATTATGAGTCAATGGCAGCTCTTTTAAAGGTATTTAAGAGAGCCATACTTTAGTGACTATAAATAGTCATCAATCTGAGAGACAGACGGAACTGGGAAGGGTGGAGGATGGGGGCAGGGCGAAGTGCTCTACTTCTCTGTCTCTGTCTCTGTCTCTGTCTCTGTCTCTGTCTCTGTCTCTGTCTCTGTCTCTCTCTCTCCCCTTCTCCCTCTCTCTCTCTCTCTCTCTACTTCTCTCTCTCCCCTTCTCTCTCTCTCTCCCCTTCTCTCTGTCTCTGTCTCTCTCCCTGTCTCTCTCTCTCTCTCTCTCTCTCTCTCTCTCTCTCTCTCTCTCTCTCTCTCTCTCTCTCTCTCTCTCTCTCTCTCTCTCTCTCTCTCTCTCTCCCCTCTCTCTCTCCCCTTCTCTCTCTCTCCCCTTCTCTCTCTCTCTCCCTTTCTCTCTCTCTCCCCTTCTCTCTCTCTCCCCTTCTCTCTCTCTCCCCCCTTCTCTCTCTCTCTCCCCTTCTCTCTCTCTCTCCCCTTCTCTCTCACTCTCCCCTTCTCTCTCTCTCCCCTTCTCTCTCTCTCTACTTCTCTCTCTCTCTCTCTCTACTTCTCTACTTCTCTCTCTCTCTCTCTACTTTCTCTCTCTCTACTTCTCTCTCTCTACTTCTCTCTCTCTCTACTTCTCTCTTTCTCTCTACTTCTCTCTCTCTCTATACTTCTCTCTTTCTCTCTCTACTTTCTCTCTCTCTACTTTCTCTCTCTCTACTTCTCTCTCTCTCTACTTCTCTCTCTCATCTACTTCTCTCTTTCTCTCTACTTCTCTCTCTCTACTTCTCTCTCTCTACTTCTCTCGCTCTCTCTACTTCTCTCGCTCTCTCTCCCCTTCTCTCTCTCTACTTCTCTCTCTCTCTCTCCCCCCTTCTCTCTCTCTCTACCGCTCTCGCTCTTTCTCCTTCTCTCTCTACTTCTCGCTCTTTCTCTCTCTACTTCTCTCTCTCTCCCTCTCTCTCTAATTCTCCCTTTCTCTCTCTCTACTTCTCTCTCTCCCCTTCTCTCTCTCTACTTCTCTCTCTCTCTCTCTCTCTACTTCTCTCTCTCTCTCTCTCTACTTCTCTCGCTCTCTCTCCCCTTCTCTCTCTACTTCTCTCTCACTCTCTCTACTCTCTCTCTCGCTCTCTCTCTACTTCTCTCTCTGTACCTCTCTCGCTCTCTCCCCTTCTCTCTCTCCCCTTCTCTCTCTCTCTCTCTCTCTCTCTCTCTCTCTCTCTCTCTCTCTCTCTCTCTCTCTCTCTCTCTCGCTCTCTCTCTCTCTCTCCCCTTCTCTCTCTACTTCTCTCTCACTCTCTCTACTCTCTCTCTCGCTCTCTCTCTACTTCTCTCTCTGTACCTCTCTCGCTCTCTCCCCTTCTCTCTCTCCCCTTCTCTCTCTCTCTCTCTCTCTCTCTCTCTCTCTCTCTCTCTCTCTCTCTCTCTCTCTCTCGCTCTCTCTCTCGCTCTCTCTCTCTCTCTCTACTTCTCTCTACTTCTCTCTCTCTCTACTTCTCTCTCTCTACTTCTCTCTCGCTCTCTCTCCTTCTCTCGCTCTCTCTCTACTTCTCTCTCTCTCTCTCTCTCTCTCTCTCTACTTCTCTAACCCTTCCCACTCTATCCCTATTTTTTCCCCTCTTTTTGGTCTCCTTCTCTCCCTATCACAACACAGGAGGAGATCATTCATGACAGTCCTGTCATAGAGACAACAAGGTAGAAGACACCTTTATTATATTGGGCTCATGTCAGCGAATATTTAGGAGGGAGAAAGAACCGCCGTCCCTGTCATCATTCTACAACTATTCACCATCTCCTTCAAAGAGCTCCTCTATTATAAAAACCCTACAACCCAACCTCTGACATTCTAGGACCTCCATTCTTGCCCTTGAGCATTTTCTAGATCAAATGTTGCTGATTGTTAAAGGGTAGAATATAAACTGTGCATACAGCAGTGTAATAATAGGCATACATATCAAACTGTCTACTATCAGCCTTCTCTCCCTCCACCAGAATAGCTCTTACCCTTTTTTTTCTTTCACTCTTTTTTTCTCCTTCCCTCGTTCCGTCTGGTCTATAATCCAGCTAATTTAAGAGTTATAAATGAGCTTGTGAAATTAAAGGGGCAGCTTAACGTCTGAGAGGTCTACCCACAGAGTCGAATGAGGCGGAAAAACCAATCATATATCACGTCTGAATGACCAGCTCATTACTCTGATTGGCTAAGCCAGAGCTCACTAATGTAATGTATATGGGGGAGAAAAAATGTGAATGTTACATGTTACAGGTCAGACAGTTAGACAAGGGAGTAGTGCAGGCTACACGACTACACTGTCTATCCCCGTCCTCTACAGTGTATCTGTAAGGGGTTTTCTGCTACCATGTCTGAATAGACACTAAACAGTGTAATGATAACGAATCCGTCTTTGTGTGGCTGTGAGTGAATTAGTTAAGTTCTTGAGCGGCTCGCTATGGGAATTCTGTGAGTGTTGAAAAGAGCGTGGGCGACGGCACAGATTCAGCCTGCGACATGAGAGCTTGAGTCTAATGGAGTCACGGTCATTACCGCGTGCCTCCTTTTATATGTTACTGGCCCATTGTATGGCTTTAATCCTGTACTGTAGCTCGCACCGTGGCAGAGAATTGTGGCTTATCACTGCCCAAGGCTTTCAGTCACTGGCTGGGTGTCGATGGGCCTCACAGATGGCAGACGCTTCTATATGTGACATATGAACACCGTATACCGGCAGTATGTTAAACATGATCAATTGAAAGAGAGGGGAAGGGAGGAGGCTACAGGATTGAGAATGCATTCATAGGATATCTCAGACAGTCAATCATAGACAGCTGCCATTTTAGATGTTTTACAGGTCTGAGTAGTGTATAGGCTTTTACTAGCAATAGGTTAACTGTGATGGATGATTATTGAGCATGGAAGGTCATTGGGGTGCACTGGGGTCATTACCTCATGAAAACGGCCTCGCCTTATGAACCTGTCGGACAATTATTTATCACATAAAGACCCTTTGCATCCGATGGCAGACGGGTACTGTATCAATACTAGTTTATGTTGTCTAGTCTCCCACTTTGAACCCCAGTAATAATTGGCCCATGGGGAATACAGTTTATTGAATTAAATTGATCTCTGAAAGCTCCCATCGTTCACCTATATTTCCAAATCTCTCATAGAGAAAAAAGGTCAACAATCACAAGGCGACCCAACTCTGTCTGAGGAGTCTCATGACAAATCAACTGACAGAGGTTTGGGATAAAACCATCCCCTTGACTAAATCAGGGTTGCCACGCATTTCCCAGAAAAAGAAACAAACACATCACATTTAGGAGTCTCTGTTTTCTCCTCCTCTAATGGATTTGATTCTCCTCTTTCCACCCGCTCCCTTTCTCCCTCCATCCCTAGCTGCCTAATTTGAAAGCCAGCTGACAAAGGGTTCTTTCAGAGTCCTCAGTCCCCATCACAATGCCAGCCTCAGTGCCCTGGCTCCCACCCGCTGCCCGCCTTCTGCTGGCTACCTCTGCCCATAAAGTGCCAGTAGATGGGTGTCATTAGCTCCTATACATGGTGAGATTTACACTCCAACCCCCTCCATCTAGGCAATTAGCCCTGGCTGCCCACCATGCCACTGCACCAGTGTGTGTGTGTGCCTGCATTCACAATGGGGTTGGCCCCTGCAGGCAGACAGAGCCACACACAAGGGCACCAGTCGAGCACCGGTAACAGCACTAAACTGAAGACTGGCTCCAAGCATTAATATGGTGCTAAAATCAGCTTCTCCGTATTCACAGAGAAAGAGTGATGTAAGTGCATGTATGTAGGAATAAGTGGATTAATGTGTTCATAAAGTGGGGGCTGATTCTTCTGGTACGGCAGACAAGCACACAGCCTAAGTCAAACGTGAGCTATGTTTGGAGAAAGACATCGGGCTTCTATAAAGCCAATCTTAAGACTTGTTTCAGTCAACAGAGCCAAGTAGCAACTGGCCTACTTACTAGAGGAATCCTGGGGCCTGCCGAAAAGTGTAAGTACTTGTTTTATTTTTTTACCCTAATGTCCGTAAGAAACGGCAGACTGAAAGCAACGTGTGAGGATTTGTTTAGCTCACCACAGACATGTTTCCAAACAGACGGGGTGTCAAACTCCCTCAGACAGGGAGGCCTTCAGACCCTCTCCCCTCCCAGAACCGGAGTAATCACTAATTTGAGCAGCAAAGATTAACTAAATCTGCTGAGTCCCAACATGGAGGGAGGGAGAGAGGGAGAGAGGGAGAGATATGCTTCAATAATTTTCTGTTGACAAAATAAAACTCTGAGATTTTGACAGGAGAAGGAGATACAGTTTTTAGACTTATGGAGGTGAAGTACTGCTGTATCTTCTTACCCTCATCCTCTCCTGTCCCTCCTCAGCAGCCGGTGTTTCAGAAATCCCTCCTCATTATTTCACCCTTAATACCTCCTACTAAGAGAACACAGCCCTTCAGATCAAACAGGACAATCTAAAGGTGACCTCTCTTTCTCCTCTCCCTCTCTACTTCTATCTCTCCCTCTCTTTCTTTCTCCCTCTCCTTGTGTCAGACAGCCGGGCTCAAAGCTCCCACCTCCCCAAGAGGGGCCGGGCCCCCTTTCAATCTGCCGGCCCCTCTCATTATTTCAATCTCTTCACTGCTGGCTCAGCCCCGACACACACTCTGTACACACAGGCACACATACGCCCACACACACATACACGCAGTCCCCGCTAATGAGGCTAATTAGGCCTGAATGCAAATTACATTTCAATGAAAAAGACAGACACAGACGATAAATGCTGCTATTATGATGATTGGGGATGTATGACCTGATGGCTCTGAGACAATGTGGGTGTATGTGTGTTAGTGGGGCAGTGTGTGAGGGGATGCGAGTTGTGTGTGGCGTCTCACTGGCTCTTATCTGGCCCTCAGCGGACAAGAGGGCAGGCAGGTGGCACGGCTGGCGCTCTCAAGCCAGGGAAGGATGTCAGATCTGATGTGAGAGGAGAGGCACGCCAATGACGCCAGGGCTGGCTGATGGGCACTGCTGATAGTCTCAGGGCCTTGTGCCTGTACCAGTGCCACAGCATTAATGCATTACTAAAGCAACAATTAACCTGTAACCATAATAGATATACTATGCATAATGCCTGATATGCCTAGTTTGCCAATAGTAGAGGTTTTACTCAAGTATGATCTGCCTTTCACAAGAAGCATTTCTTTTAGTGGTGGATCAGCTTTAATATTGCAAATAGATTGTGTCTTCTATCAATGTAATTGTCTGCATTATTTCCAACACCCCATATATATATATATATATATATATATATATTATTTTAAATATATATACACCACCAGTCAAAAGTTTGGAAACACCTACTCATTCAAGGGATTTTCTTTATTTTTACTATTTTTTACATTGTAGAATAATAGTGAAGACATCAAAACTATGAAATAACACATATGGAATTAATTTGTGGAATTTCTTAATGCGTTTGAGCCAGTCAGTTGTGTTGTGACAAGGTAGGGGGGTATACAGAAGATAGCCCTATTTGGTAAAATACCAAGTCCATATTATGGCAAGAACAGCTCAAATAAGCAAAGAGAAACAACAGTCCATCATTACTTTTAGACATGAAGGTCAGTCAATACGGAACATTTCAATAAGCTTGATATAAGTTTCTTCAAGTGCAGTCGCAAAAACCATCAAGCGCTATGATGAATCTGGTTCTCATGAGGACCGCCACAGGAATGGAAGACCCAGAGTTACCTCTGCTGCAGAGGATAAGTTCATTAGAGTTACCAGTCTCAGAAATTGCGGCCCAAATAAATGCTTCACAGTGTTCAAGTAACAGACACATCTCAACATCAACTGTTCAGAGGGGACTGTGTGAATCAGGCCTTCATGGTCGAATTGTTGCAAAGAAACCACTATTAAAGGACACCAATAAGAAGAAGAGACTTGCTTGGGCCAAGAAACACGAGCAATGGACATAAGACCGGTAGAAATTTGTCCTATGGTCTGGAGTCCAAATTGCAGATTTTTGGTTCCAATCGCCGTGGCTTTGTGAGACGCGGTGTGTATTTCCCACCGTAAAGCATTTAGGAGAAGGTGTTATGGTGTGGGGGTGCTTTGCTGGTGACACTGTCTGTGATTTATTTACAATTCAAGGCACACTTAACCAGCATGGTTACCACAGCATTCTGCAGCGATACGCCATCCCATCTGGTTTGGGCTTAGTGGGACTATCATTTGGGGGTTTTTCAACATCAGATGACCTGGCCTCCACAATCCCCTGACCTCAACCTAATTGAGATGGTTTGGGATGAGTCGGACCGCAGAGTGAAGTAAAAGCAGCCAACAAGTGCTCAGCATATGTGGGAACTCCTTCAAGACTGTTGGAAAAGCATTCCAGGGGAAGCTGAGAGAATGCCAAGAGTTTGCAAAGCTGTCATCAAGGCAAAGGGTGACTATTTGAAGAATCTCAAATATAAAATATATTTTGATTTGTTTAACACTTTTTTGGTTACTACATGATTCTATCTGTGTTATTTCATAGTTTTGGTGTCTTTGCTATTATTCTACAATGTAGAAAATAGTAAAACTAAAGAAAAAACCTGGAATGAGTAGGTGTGTCCAAACTTTTGACTGGTACTGTATATATATATATTTTTTTTCCTTCATATTTTTGTTTATTGTTTTCCCCTAACACTACCACCCCTCCCCTAATTTTAGTAAACTAATGGCCCGACAACACTTAGGCTTCTACTTCCAGCTTATACATACTATATACCACAGGAGGTTGGTGGCACCTTAATTGGGGAGGACGGGTTCGTGGTTTTTAGTCCCACCCTTCAGCTCCCCTCAACCCTCCCCATCTATCTCTGAACACCATCCAGTTTTGATTTCTATTTGCCATAACTGTGCTGTGATGTTTCACAAAAGTTCTGAACCTTTCTATTCTCATAGTTTCTACGGATTGTAAATTAAAGATACCATTTTTTGCTAAGAGTATTATTATATTATTGATCGATTGACTATTAATTTTTAAATCACCCAGCAGTGCTATTTACAGCGTTAACTCCAGGTCAATATTCAAATTCTTTAGCCATTCCTGAACCTGCGACCAAATACAAGCTACATATGGACAGTCCCAAAACAAATGATCTGATGATCTGATCTGATCTCTTCGCAGCAAAATCTGCAGAGCTGGAATGGTTGTCCCCCATATATATAACATTCTATTGGTAGCAAGAATTTTGTATAAACATTTAAATTTAAAAACTCTTAAGTTTTGAATCTGGCGTCGTTTTGTGTATCAGTTTATAAACAATGTGCCATGGAATCGGTACATCGAAAATCTCTTCCCAACTATTTTGCAATTTGTATGGCACAGCTGTCAATTGTTTGGTCCTTAAATGAAACTGGTATACCTTTTTATTTATCACAATTTTCTTTAACCAAGAAGCAGTTGTTAACCTTTCCCTCCATCACGCCACAGCAGAGACAGGCCGTTAAGATTCCCCTGCTCTCTACTCTCTGTAATTTCAGCCACGCCCAGGTCCCCAGGGCTGCAGAGACAGGACCACATCAGTACGACAGCCATTATGGCGCTCGTTCAATCAGCCTGATCTGTGCCAGTTCACCACAGGGGCTGAAACCATCAGGGTGTGATTAGTCCTGCCTGGACACGCCAAGCAGAGTTCTACTGCTAGCACTGGAGTCAGGCAAGTATGGATCTGTCGTCTAGTAGCAACAGATAGGGTATAAATAAACTACCTGGATGTATAGCAAATATGTATGGGTGTGAACATTGTGCAAGTGACGACAAGTATAGACAATTGGGAAAGATTCAATGCTAGTACGGGTACGTGTGCGCACATACGTATCTGTGAAGGCGAAAGTGTGTGTGTGTGTGTCTATCAGCGATTGTGTAGTTGAGCATGTGCAAGTGTCATTTTGTTTACATATATGCACATATAATAGTCTACAATAGGATCTAATCTCATATACCCAGTCTATATTTATTACCAAATCCAATCATGAATGGTCCGATAAAACAAATCCAGTAATGGGGTGGTTAACTAGAATTTATACTGAACAAAAATATAAATGCAACAGTGTTGGTCCCATGTTTCATGAGCTGAAATAAAAGATTCCAGAAATGTTCCATATACACAAAAAGCTTAATTCTCTCAAATTTTGTGCAGAAATGTGTTTACATCCCTGTTAATGAGCATTTATCCTTTGCCAAGATAATCCATCCACCTGAAAGGTGTGGCATATCAAGAAGCTGATTAAACAGCATGATCATTTCACAGGTGTACTTTGTGCTGGGGTCAATAAAAGGCCACTCTACAATGTGCAGTTTTGTCACACAACACAAAGTTTTGAGGGAGCGTGCAATTGGCATGCTGACTGCAGGAATGTCCACGAGCTGTTGCCAGAGAATTGGTTGTTCATTTCTCTACCATAAGCCGCCTCCAACGTTGTTTTAGAGAATTTGGCAGTACTTCCAATCGGCCTGACAACCACAGACCACGTGTATGGCGTCGTGTGGGCGAGCGGTTTGCTGATGTCAACATTGTGAACAGAGTGCCCCATGGTGGCGGTGGGGTTATGGTATGGGCAGGCATAAGCTACGGACAACAAACACAATTGCATTTTATCAATGGCAATTTGAATGCACAGAGATACCGTGACGAGATCCTGAGGCCCATTGTTGTGCTATTCATCCGACGCCATCACCTCATGTTTTAGCATGATAATGCACGGCCCCATGTCGCAAGGATCTGTACACAATTCCTGGAAGCTGAAAATGTCCTGCATACTCACCAGACATGTCACCCATTGAACATGTTTGGAATGCTCTGGATCCGCATGTCCTGCCAATATCCAGCAACTTCTCACAGCCATTGAAGAGAAGTGGGACAACATTCCACAGGCCACACAATCAACAGCCTGATCAACTCTATGCGAAGGAGATGTGTCGCGCTGCATGAGGCAAATGGTGGTCACACCAGATACTGACTGGTTTTCTGATGCACCAACCTTTTTTTAAAAAGGTTATCTGTGACCAACAGATGCATATCTGTATTCCCAGTCATGTGAGATCCTAATTTCCTGTAACTCAGTCAAATCTTTGAAATTGTTGCATGTTGCGTTTTATATTTTTGTTCAGTATAGATCAAATCATGATAGGATTACAATGTGTCTTTTGTGAATATAGTCTACAGCTGTCCAGAAAATATAATCTGATCACAGGATGCATTTTAATACCAGGTGTAGGTGGGGTATATTAGTCTGTATGCAAACTCGTATCTACAGTAGGATTTAGCTACTGAATCTGTACTTTCTCCCACTTTTTTCTCATCTTACCTCTCTCATCTCCTGGGCGATGGAGGTCAGGCGTTCGTTCTCTGACTGGGTGTTGGTGAGGATGTTACGGGCCTGGCGGAGCTCCGTCTGCAGCTCCAGGACCCGCTGCTCGTAATAGGCCTCCTTACACACCGCCTCCTGGATCAGAGACTCCTCCCTGCTCTCCCCGTCTGCAGCCACCTTCTTATGGTTGGAGTAGGCTTGTCCAAACGCCTGGAGAGCGAGAGACAGGAGGGGAGAGAGGTTAGGGTTTGGTAAATGCAGTGGAAAGGCTACTGTAGGAATATGTTTGAGAAGAGCACATGCATGTGAACAACATGTAGGATTTACTCAGCTGATCTCCTGAGCTACCTTTCCCATTTGGAATTTCGGCCATTTTGAAATGAACCTACTTGTTCAGCTGAAGTTCAGCTGGGGACAGAAGCAATTAAACAGAACAGAGAGGAGAGTGCTGTACCAAAAACCCTCCCTCCTAAAATAGTATATCCTGCAGAGATAACCACTCAATCATAGCAGTTTCCATCTGGATGCCATCATCCTCCTCTGCCATCTCTATTCCTCCCTCCATCATCCCCATCTCTTGCCCCTACCGACTCTCTCTCCTCCCCCACCCTCTCTACCCATAGGATGCTAGTCCATACTGCACGTGCTCACCAGAGACCCAGCAGAAGGCAGTTCAAACAAACAGGAAATGTAGAACAAATCTCAGTAAAGCAGAAGACTTAGGCTATAGGAAACCGAGAGGGCTTGTATTCTCTGGTCCCCTTTTGCCTCTTTGCTGCTATAATGGCCCTTAGTCACTAATGGCGTGTTTCACTATTAATGGTTCCGCTCTCGGGACTGACCCTCATTTCTTAATGGACCACGAGACAGCCCTATCACAGTGCCTGTTCAGAAATGTCTGGCCACACAGAGAGTCTCACTCTCTCTCTCTCTCTCGCTCTCTCTCTCTCTCTCTGAATAATCACCCTCTGATTACAGATTTCATTTCCAATCCCCAGCAACAGTGATCCATTTGTTGGAGATTTACATTTCAAATTTTGTCTCTCAACTGGACTACAATCCCTACGTCTGGATTCACCTGAGGCTATCAGACATCTGACCTTGCTTTAAGCTCCTCTCACTCTCTCTCTGACCCTGACACACACACTACAGTACACACGCACATGACTGCGTCCAGATTTCCTAGTTTTACTGCGTTTCAACATAATCCCAGTAATTCCTTCCTTTAGAGCAGGGGTTTTCAACTCTTCCCCTACAAGGTCCAGAGCCTGCTGTCCCTGATTAGGGGAAGAATGAAAAAACGCAGTAGAACTGGCTTCGAGGTCCAGAGTTGAGTTTGAGGGCTTTAGAGAATAAGGGAAATCTGCACTTTAAAATTACATTTGTGAAATTGACCTAGTTACAGACAGAGTTAAATGAAATATCCTGTGCAGAACTAGTTCAGTGGGTTACAGCCAGCCATGACAATGACATCATGTCTCGTGCATGATGGACATCTCACATGTTGGGGAGAGATATAGAGGTTACAGGAAAGCAGATAGCATCGTTGATCAGATAAACATTCCAGTTGAGAACAACAGTATGCTTTCACTGGAAGCCTGGAACGGCTCTAGAATGGTGGAATGGTTCTGGCTGTAGCATGGAAAGAAGAGTCAGGGACCTCAGGCCACCTAGAGAAAACCCATCTACACACAGGCTAGCACTGTGGAGCATTGGCTAACACACCCACCCACAGGCCTGGAGAGCCTTATGGCGTTGAAGAATGTAAACACAGGACTCAGGGAGCTGGAGGTATCTTATGAACATGCCCCTACATGCCTCTCTGAAGGCCAGCACTGTGTTAGGTTTCCAGACAGACTCAACACTAACGGGTGATAAATGACCAAGCTTGTACTACGTCGACAAACTGTATCCACACGCTTTGAGTTCTAGAACACACCGCATACAGTGTGCTCCAAAACTAGCCCCCGTCCACCCAAAGCTCAACCCACCAAATCAACCGCATCCCCTCTTTGATTAAATCGTCATTAAGAGTAGGGATTAACCCAATCAGAAAGTAGGGGAATCCTATCACTATAATCTGGATTGTGTGGAGAGGGGGGGACTCTGACCCTATCAATCTAATCTAGGGGGCGCGGGCAGGCAAGCTTCAAATGGGGGTCACCCAGCCGAAATCCGCTGACCCAAGCCCCTTAATCTCATCTCCTACGCGTGGGGTAACTTTTGGGGGGTGGGGAGGGAGGAGCACACGCAATCCATAATCATAATGCGGCACCCCTGACACACAGCCTAAAAATTCACTAATCCAGCACCATGTGGTAACTGTGAGAGGATGTGAGTGAGAATTAGCATATTGTGATATGGCTAATAAAAGGGGAATTCATGAAAACATACATTTGTCTGTAAGGAAGGTGACAGCTGACTTTAAGAGAAAGAATCAGTCAGATATTTGTGGTAACGCAGAAACGAGCTACAAGCTCTAGCATGTTGAAAGGGGATGGGAGAGGACAGAACCCACTGGAGGTTTGGCCCTATGAAGCCAACAGGGTCTGATTCCAGATGAGCCCATATATTATGGGATGGATCTAACCAGACTTCCTGCTGAGTTCTGATCCCTATAGGCCCCCAGGCAGACAGCAAAGCACATCATCACAGTTCGCTTCGTCATTATGTGATGTTCTGGGGAGGGGGATGATGTGGTGTCATCTCTGATCTTCCTCTCTCTCGCTCTCTCTCTCTCTCTCTCGCTCTCGCTCTCTGTCTTCTTCTCTCTCCCTGTCTGCCTCTCTCTCTATCTCTCTCTGCCTCGCGCTCTCTGTCTGTCTCTCTCTCTGTCTGCCTCTCTCTCTATCATTCTTATTGGCAGACTAAATAGCCTTGGTTTCTCAAATGACTGCCTCGCCTGGTTCACCAACTACTTCTCAGATAGAGTTCAATGTGTCAAATCGGAGGGCCTGTTGTCTGGACCTCTGGCAGTCTCTATGGGGGTGCCACAGGGTTCAATTCTCTGGCAGACTCTATTCTCTGTGTATATCAATGATGTTGCTCTTGCTGCTGGTGACTCTCAGATCCACCTCTACGCAGATGACACCATTTTGTATACATCTGGCCCTTCATTGGACACTGTGTTAACAAACCTCCAAACAAGCTTCAATGCCATACAACACTCCTTCCGTAGCCTCCAATTGCTCTTAAACGCTAGTAAAACTAAATGCATGCTCTTCAATCGAACGCTGCTTGCACCCGCCCGCCCGACTAGAATCACTACTCTTGGCGGGTCTGACTTAGAAACCGTAAACTCTCCTTCCAGACTCACATTAAGCATCTCCAATCCAAAGTTAAATCTAGAATCGGCTTCTTATTTTGCAACAAAGCCTCCTTCACTCATGCTGCCAAACATGCCCTCTTAAAACTAACTATCCTACCGATCTTGACTTCGGCTATGTCATTTACAAAATAGCCTCCAACACTCTACTCAGCAAATTGGATGTAGTCTATCACAGTGCCATCCATTTTGTCACCAAAGCCCCATATACTACCCACCATTTTGACCTGTACGCTCTCGTTGGCTGGCCCTCACTACATATTCGTCGCCAAACCCACTGGCTCCAGGTCATCTATAAATCACTGCTAGGCAAATCCCCACCTTATCTTAGCTCATTGGTCACCATAGCAACACCCACCCGTAGTATGCGCTCCAGCAGGTATATCTCACTGGTCATCCCCAAAGCTAACACCTCCTTTGGCCGCCATTCCTTCCAGTTCTCTGCTGCCAATGACTGGAACGAAATGCAAAAATCTCTGAAGCTGGAGACACTTATCTCCCTCACTAACTTTAAGCATCAGTTGTCAGAACAGCTTACCGATCACTGCACCTGTACACAGCCCATCTGTAATTAGCCCACCCAACTACCTCATCCCCAAATTGTTATTTATTTTGCTCATTTGCACCCCAGTATCTCTATTTGCACATCATCTTCTGCACATCTATCACTCCAGTGTTAATACTACATTGTAATTATTTTGCACTATGGCCTATTTATTGCCTTACCTCCATAACTTACTACATTTGCACACACTATATATAGATTTTCAATTTATCTATTGTGTTATTGACTGTAAGTTTTTCTTTATCCCATATGTAACTCTGTGTTGTTGTTGTTTTTATCACACTGCTTTGCTTTATCTTGGCCAGGTCGCAGTTGTAAATGAGAACTTGTTCTCAACTGGCTTACCTGGTTAAATAAAGGTGAAAAAAAAAAATATTCTCTCTGTCTGCCTCTCTCTCTCTCTCTGCCTCTCTCTCTCACTCTCTCTCTCGTTCCTTTCCTTCTCTGTCTATCACCGACAGAATTACAGGGGATATGATTACTAGTCATATGATTACCAGAGGCAACTTGTGACTGATCTTCAAGGGGAAGGAGATTGGTATGGGGAATGATTACTCATTTATTAATCACACAAACTTGAAACTTGAAAATGGTGAGGACAGAGGCCTGTGTTTAGTATCAACTAGCAGGTCCTCTAAAAATGTGGCCTGATTATGACATCTAGGAGAGTGGAAAATATGATTGGCCAAAAGATCCGCAAACAAATCCTGGAAACAAAATGGATCCATTGTTCAATAGACGTTGCGAAGACAGAACTGTTTTTGACTTAACAAAAGGCCTGTGTTTGTTTGCAAAGGCCTGTGTTTGTTTGCATCTCTGCGTTTTCACACATCGTTTTAAGCTGCAGGTCGAATCAGAGTTGGACTATTTGTTACAATGTATTTTTTTTTCGTTTGGTCTGGTTGCCAAATGTTAAACGAACAAAAATTCCTAAACAAAACCATGTGTCCATGCAAGTCATTACTGGACAAAAATGCTCACGTTAAATCCATGTATGATTAACATGAAGCATCCGTCGTGTGTCCCAATCTTTGTATTACTTTCGCTCTGGTCTTCCAACAACATGTGGGAGGATACAGCGCAATAGCTGCTCTAACTGTGACGTGAAGAGTCTATATTCTATAGCCTTACCCCCGGTATAGCCCCCCGTCTCCCATAATCTGCATCGGATGAGCTCATAAATGCTGCTGCTACTCACAGAATGTTTCAGAGATCTCCATTTGTGATGCTGCGTGCATTTCATCAAATGCTCGCAGTCAAACAACCAATAATAAGGCGCAACTGGTTATTTTCCTGTGTTTGGTCCGGACTCACCTGCAGCGAACTGCACCACGGTACGAACTGAATCGGACCAAGACCATCCGTTTTGAGCGAACCACGGTGCATTGTTTAGTGCGCTCCCGAGTGCAGATAGTGTTCACACCAGTCCAAACGAACAGAACTAAGGGGCTAAACACACCAGAGTGTCAGTGTTAAGAACCTGACATGTCCTGATAATAGTTATTCCCCTGTAATCTGACAACACAGACACCACAGAGGGTTAGGGTTCAAAGGTCACTGATTAGAGGACAAGGCCTATCAGGACTGAAAAAGAGCTAGCGTGTGTGTCAGTCAAATCTGTTATATGATCCTAGACAGCTCCTGGTCAGGATGACTGACTACTAACTCTTTAAGCCCAAAGACCACCTGCTTAAAGCTATACATCAGCTCAGAGAGCAGGTTAGAGTAGAGTACAAGGGAAGGTCAGGTCAAAGAGTTCAACCTTGTTCTTCTACTCCAACAACCATCATCCCCCATCCAGCCACCCACTCACACACCACCTTCCTCTAAACCTGTGACTAGACAGTAGAATAGACAGGGGAGGGGCTGTTGTTGCTATGTTACAGGTTTAAACAGATCAATATCTTCAACCTTAAGAAGCTGAGCATGTGAAGCCAAACTAAAACCCCAGCCACATGAGATATTCTATTTTTTCTCCCTCATGTTCCGATGGGAGAGAACCAGGCTTCTTGTTAGAGGGGTTTGAGCAGGGCCAACCCTGTGGGTGAAAGAGGAGGGAGATCCTCCAGAGTTCCAACAAGACCTTCAGAAGCAGAAGATCAAACTAGCAGAAGCTAAGCCCAATCTTCTCTGCACCTTGGTGTGTGTGTGTGTGTGTGTGTGTGTGTGTGTGTGTGTGTGTGTGTGTGTGTGTGTGTGTGTGTGTGTGTGTGTGTGTGTGTGTGTGTGTGTGTGTGTGTGTGTGTGTACTGCTGCGGTCTACTGAGAAATGCCTATGGTGAACTAATCGATGCCAGATAGTTTTTAACAAACATTGCCTCAGGACCAAACCCTGTTAGAACCCATTTTATCCGGATCAATTACCATTTGGATTTGGATCAGCTTCCTCCAATCTCTGACCTTCTGATGATCCCTTAAACTCTATTTTAACGCCATACTGCTATCCCCCCATTTTCAATCACAAACAGAAAACAAAATGGCCCTGAATGAAAAAACGGCAGGAGAGAGAGAAGAGAAAGACAGAGACAGGGGGAGGCAGAGAAAAAAAGGCCAAAGTCTTTGTTTGGAACCAGACAGCAGAGCGCTGCACCTTTCGTAATGTCACTCGACACACAGTGATGTAGCGAATGACCATACATTAGCCCTGGGCTGTGGGGTAACTAGAAACCAACTGTGGTCATTGGGCTTGTGTAGAGGTCAGACGAGCTAACCTTGGCTATCCTGTAAGCCTTTGGAACTCATTGAGCCTTAGTGGTCGTATTTAGGGCTGTTGCGGTGACCGTATTACCACCACACCAGCGGTCACGAGTCATGAAGGCAGTCAAATTCCATGTGACAGTTTAGTCACTGTAATTAGGCTTCTCCAAGCTCTGATGCTGCTGATGGTCATTAGTAGCCTACCAAACTTGCTAACTGCCTGGTACTCTGCACTCTATTGTCCCTCTAATCACTCTGACACCAATGCAAATGTTTCGAAAATGTAATCAAACACTTAATGAGAGCCCATGCACTCATGTTGCGCAACATTTCAATAGGCTATGCAATTGCGCAAGAAAACAGAGTGATGGCCTCTACTAAAAAGAGGAGGATCCCATCAGCTTTCTATAGGCTAGGCCTACTATATTTATTTCTCAACTTTCATAATATTAAGCACATTGCTTATATTTACAACAGGAGTATAGCCTACCTGGCTGGCATGAAAATAAACCACCGGGAAAAGCATCCTCCATACGCTATTTAAGTGCATAGATGACATGTATTTTTTTCCACTGACACTGTTTCGATACAGGTGCATGATAATGGTCCATTCTAAATCAAAACAAATTTCACACATATATTATTTAGTATATGTGAAGACAAGATTAAATCAACAATAGTCTGATGGGTGACAATATTAGCCTATCACTTGTGAATTATTTATGATCACTTGTGAATGATGCCCAGCATAAGAAGCAATGCCTTTTTTTTGCGACTTTTTCTAATCATAGTCGCACACCTCATGTAGCCTAGCCCATAGGCCTATATGTTTTAATAAGGTTTGTATCACTAAAGTGGCCAAATAACTTCTTAATATTAAGCACATTATTCCACTTTATAAGGGGTGTAGAGTCTAACTGGCATACTTAAGCAGCGCGTGAATTTCAAGTTTGGGGAAGATAACCCGGAATAGACTCCTTCAAATCGTTTGGAGAAAATATCCTTTCTATTTTATTCAGTTATGTTCAATAATATTCTTCATACTATAAAATAATTTAAAACAATGCCACGGAATTCTAAGCAAATCTTGTCTGCTAAATTAACTAGTGTAGCCCACAGCCATATGGCATAGCCAGATCAGGGCCTACCATAAGGACAACTCAGAGTATGCTATTCTGTTCTTCTGAAATAGACTACATTTTCTTCATATCATGTTTCTTTAGACCTGTCTAAAATAAGTAATGGATATATTGTGAAGGTGTAGGCTATATTACATGGATTTATTAGACTTTAAAAAAATGTATATGTTCCAAAGGTCTGTAGGCTATGTGTGGAAGCCAGGAGATGCTAAATGTGTTTATATTAATTAACGGTCAATTTCCGTGAGACCGACAGTTATTTGCATGACAATCACCGGCTGACAAAATTCCGTGACCGCCACAGCCCTAGTCGTATTGACCATTTACTGTCCTCGTCTCAAACTGGGAGGGTGGCAATACTGGTGAAGAGACAGACACAGAGTGATTAAACAACAACAGAGATAGAACAACAGAGAAAGAGCACAAAAAAAACACAGATCTGGAAAAAGTGAATCAGAAAATAAACAAATATTGACATCAAAAGGAAGCTAGCAAGGGGAATAGTGATTCAAAAGAGATCGATAGAGAGATAGAGAGAGAGGGGTTATCTGGCCCCTGCATTTCAGTTTCAAATGGGAATGGATGGATGTGAGCAGCATACTGACCTAGAGAGTAGCCAGTCAGCACAAAACTGCTTCATGAGCTCAACAACAAACCCAAGACTATTCAATGTGATAGTTTCTATGTGGCAGATTCTGATAGCTAAACAAATGGTACGCACCCTGGCTGTTTCAGACAGGACAGGATTGGGCACACTCACAGGGCAATACCACACAGGAGGGGCACGCAACACACCCACAAGGCACCACCACCCGCAGTACAGCCCAGAGAGAGAGAAAGCAGATGGCAAGAACTTTGGTCCAGCACCACACAGTTTTACAGATAAACATACTATGAACTTCAACTAGGTGACTATGGAAACAAAAACACTGACTCACAGTTAAACATGTCACTGAAGGCTAAATACACACACTTTCTATTAACCACATACAGATTATACAGTTACCCATACACAAACATACACACTCACACCACACTCCCAGCTCTGGCATGCAGAAGCAGTAGTGTTCTATTATAAGAGGGCTGTAATGGTTACTCAGACAGGCAGTCACAGAGTTGATGATAATCAGTAGCTTGACCCTGCATGCCTCTGCAGTGCCTCAGCTCAGTGAAGACTGTTCATCGTTTCAGTGTTATAAACGTCGTCAGAGCAGGGGAGGTTATGAGGGGGGGAAAAAGAGAACTAGCTCAATGGTTCTTCCTGCCTCGTGAATCGCACCTCACATGGAGCGAGAGCGAGAGTCTTCTGCAGTAAACAGAAAAATCCTCTACCTCCCTCTCTCTCCCCCTCTCATTCACGGGCCACAGTCTCACAGAGCTTTGAGGTGTGTCTGCAGTTTCTATATTTAGCGCCCATTATCTAATGCTTACAATTATGGATTTCTCCCAGTGTGTTCTTCATAATGGGGACACACGCTCACGGACACGGGCGGACAGACACACTGACCTAGCACTGGAGGCTCTCTCGCATCCATTTACTCCCTCTAACAGCATCTGAGGCCATTTCTATTTCTAAACGACAAAAACGCTGACCCAGTTTTTCCCTCATCTACATCTGCCTGCTACCCCTCCATAGCCTTGGTGAGGAATGTCAAGCCCTTCACATGTGTATGTGTGGCTCTGCTAATCATTTACCTAGAGAACAGTGGCACTGGCAGTTGATGTGCCCGAGTGATCTCAAAGCCAATGGCACAGTTTTAATGAGAGACAGAGAGATAATTATCACCCCTCTCTGAACAAGGAGAGAGACAGAGAGAGAGAGAGAGAGAGAGAGAGAGAGAGAGAGAGAGAGAGAGAGAGATAATTCCTCACATCAGAGCGTTAATGCTGTTTCTTTCCCTATAGTTCAAACCTCATCTCCCTAATCACGGAACACCTACAGTAGGCTCTCATCATGTCACACGTGACATGGGCTATGTTACCGTGACAACTGGACCTGTTCTACATGCACATACAACAGATAGAACCCAAGTAACATATTGCATTTCCCCTCCAACCCTCAGCAGATCCAGACATGAGTCATTTAACAGGAGATAAAAGATGATCTGATTAACGACTAGGCCCTTCATTGTATGGACCTATTTCAGAATAAGAATCATCATTTCAGAGAGCGAGAGAGGAACAGGGTGAGAGAGGGAAAGGAACAGAGAAGCAAGGGGGATAAAAAAGAAAGGAAAGAAAGAGGTGGGGTGAGAGGGAAGAGAGAAGAAGAAAGAAATAAGAAAATTAGGGAAACGGAGGTAAAGACATTAGCTATTGTCTGGCAGAAAGCCACATCGACTCTCTGCACAGAACAGAGCCACTGGACTTTTCACACACACACACACACACATACATTTGAATGTACACACTTAACAAACCGGCTACTTGCACATTTTCATTTTTCCTATATGCCCTCCAGTCAAGTGTACTGCAGCACCTGGAAGGAATACTACACCAAAGAGCCTAGGGAGCAGTGTGTGAGAGGTTAGACACAACTCGCCAACACACACTAAATGAAACTCACAGACACACAATAGGAAAATACCTTAGCAGAATAGGGTTTTGTCTGGTTGGGGAGTGTTTTTGTGTTTTCCTCTGCTCAGCATGAGACTAAACTTTCTAAAGACCTGAGGGCTTGAACCTGAGATATCTAAACTTTAACCCCTAAAAAACAACTACTAGGCCCGAGAGAGTGTACAGCTCCAGGGCAGGAGGGTAATGCTAGATGGAGAACGCCAGAGGCAGAGAGAGAGGTTGGAGAAATGAGAACCCCCTGACACACCCACACACCTCTTTGCAATGTCTCCGCGCTAGAATGCCCTGCTATTCAGACTCAGGAGGCCCTTTACACGGCTGACAGAAAAACATCAGCCTACAGTGTATCTCTATGATGCACAGGAGGCTACTGAGGGGAGAACAGCTCATAATAATGGCTGGAATGGAGCGAAATCAAACACCTGGAAACCATGTGATGGATGTATTTGATACCATTCCACTGATTCCGCTCCATCCATTACCATGAGCCCGTCCTCCCCAATTAAGGGGCCACCAACCTCTTGTGCTATGATGTCTCCTCTCAACATGGGGAATAGACTACTGCGGCTATCAGGCTATCCACTTCAGTCTGATTAGTGCCATCATCAGATGGGATTGAAGAGAATCATAGGCCTTCCTTTTTTATTCCTAAAATGTACTCCTAGTAGCTGTGTTAGCTATCATGTCAGCTGTGTTAGCTATCATGTCAGCTGTGTTAGCTATCATGTCAGCTGTGTTAGCTATCATGTCAGGTGTGTTAGCTATCATGCAATCTTCATCTTCCCTTTTAACCCTTATTTTACCAGGTTAGTAGGCTGAGAACAACACATTCTATTTTTACAGAGCTCCAACACAGGGAAGTTAAGAAATGTTGAATGTATCATTTTGAAGTTTACTGAAACACCTGTTGCACTGTTATTAGACTACACAGAAAGAGAGAGACTGTGTCTGTATCTGTCTGGGGCTCAGTGTGTCAGTAGTACTGTGTTATTTCAGGGTAAAAGCAGTCATTATCTACCCCTGGCGTGGCATTAACCCACCGAGCTCTGCACTCAAACACTTTCTCTTTGTTATATAAAGAGGTGTTATCTGTGGGTGGTTTTTAGCAGTTAGGGCCTATTACACAATATGTCATGTTTAATGTAGTATAGCCATGATCATTCCAGGCCAGAGATGAGTGAAATGTACACTTGCCCTAAATAAACCATGCTCCATATTCAACACTAATATAAAATAATAGAAATATGTGTGGTTAGGAGGTAGGGTAGTTTTCTGAACGGGTTGGATCTGAACTGAGTTAGTGGTTTATTTACATAGGAAGAACAGGAGGTTAAAACTCTTGTTTTAAAATATTTGTGTTATTTCTCCCTCCCCCACAAAAAAACAGTTATTCTGCCCGGGTGCTGAATTTCTGAGAGCAATTTTCTTTGCTTATTTCCCCCAGTCTCAACAGACAAATATGGAATGGGCAGGTTAAACTAACAATGCCTTACATGCCACATTTATTCAGATTACAACCTCTCACTTTCGGTTACTTGAAAATTAAATAATCTCCAAAATATTGCTATTTTTAAAACAAACCATAGAAAGTTGGTTGCCATTTCAGTTTAATCCACCAGAAAAGACAGAACAAATAATACAACAAATATTGTGGTTAAATTCAAATATACTAATTGATTAAAAGAAACTGTATTTTTTCGATAAAATTTAAAAACAAAATGATATAATCTGTAAATTATATCATAAATAGGACTGGTGGAGTTATGTCACAAATGCAGCTAACAAAAATATATGGAAATGTCTGCTCTACCCAAAATGACAACCAACTAATTGCAGCTAATGTAAAAAACTGTAAAAATAAAGAAAAACTCTTGAATGAGTAGGTGTGTCTAAACTTTTGACTGGTACTGTGTGTGTGTATATATATATATATATATATATATATATATATATATATATGAGAGCCGGAATTCTTACTGGTTGGTAGGTGACCAAATACTTATGTCATGCAATAAAATGCAAATTAATTACTTAAAAATCATACAATGTGATTTTCTGGATTTTTGTTTTAGATTCCGTCTCTCACAGTTGAAGTGTACCTATGATCAAAAATTACAGACCTCTACATGCTTTGTAAGTAGGAAAACCTGCAAAATCGGCAGTGTATCAAATCCTTGTTATATGTATGTATGTATGTATATTTACACAAAAATATATGGGGGAATGGAAATGATGCAGACAATTACATTGATGGAAGCTACAATCTATCTGCAATATTAAAGCTGATTTACCCCCTAAACTGATTTACCTGCCTTATATGCAGTCTATTGAATAGTAAGGAACCATCTGTATAATATATTAGAGGATGTTTATATACAGCAGTCTATAGGAAATAAGGAGAGCAGCTGTAAGGAACCATCTGTATAATATATATTAGAGGATGTTTATATACAGCAGTCTATAGAAAATAAGGAGAGCAGCTGTAAGGAACCATCTGTATAATATATATTAGAGGATGTTTATATACAGCAGTCTATAGAAAATAAGGAGAGCAGCTGTAAGGAACCATCTGTATAATATATTAGAGGATGTTTATATGCAGCAGTCTATAGAAAATAAGGAGAGCAGCTGTAAGGAACCATCTGTATAATATATATTAGAGGATGTTTATATACAGCAGTCTATAGAAAATAAGGAGAGCAGCTGTAAGGAACCATCTGTATAATATATATTAGAGGATGTTTATATACAGCAGTCTATAGAAAATAAGGAGAGCAGCTGTAAGGAACCATCTGTATAATATATATTAGAGGATGTTTATATGCAGCAGCCTATAGAAAATAAGGAGAGCAGCTGTAAGGAACCATCTGTATAATATATATTAGAGGATGTTTATATGCAGCAGTCTATAGAAAATAAGGAGAGCAGCTGTAAGGAACCATCTGTATAATATATATTAGAGGATGTTTATATGCAGCAGTCTATAGAAAATAAGGAGAGCAGCTGTAAGGAACCATCTGTATAATATATATTAGAGGATGTTTATATACAGCAGTCTATAGAAAATAAGGAGAGCAGCTGTAAGGAACCATCTGTATAATATATATTAGAGGATGTTTATATACAGCAGTCTATAGAAAATAAGGAGAGCAGCTGTAAGGAACCATCTGTATAATATATATTAGAGGATGTTTATATGCAGCAGTCTATAGAAAATAAGGAGAGCAGCTGTAAGGAACCATCTGTATAATATATATTAGAGGATGTTTATATACAGCAGTCTATAGAAAATAAGGAGAGCAGCTGTAAGGAACCATCTGTATAATATATATTAGAGGATGTTTATATACAGCAGTCTATAGAAAATAAGGAGAGCAGCTGTAAGGAACCATCTGTATAATATATATTAGAGGATGTTTATATACAGCAGTCTATAGGAAATAAGGAGAGCAGCTGTAAGGAACCATCTGTATAATATATATTAGAGGATGTTTATATACAGCAGTCTATAGAAAATAAGGAGAGCAGCTGTAAGGAACCATCTGTATAATATATATTAGAGGATGTTTATATGCAGCAGCCTATAGAAAATAAGGAGAGCAGCTGTAAGGAACCATCTGTATAATATATATTAGAGGATGTTTATATACAGCAGTCTATAGAAAATAAGGAGAGCAGCTGTAAGGAACCATCTGTATAATATATATTAGAGGATGTTTATATACAGCAGTCTATAGAAAATAAGGAGAGCAGCTGTAAGGAACCATCTGTATAATATATTAGAGGATGTTTATATACAGCAGTCTATAGAAAATAAGGAGAGCAGCTGTAAGGAACCATCTGTATAATATATATTAGAGGATGTTTATATGCAGCAGTCTATAGAAAATAAGGAGAGCAGCTGTAAGGAACCATCTGTATAATATATATTAGAGGATGTTTATATACAGCAGTCTATAGAAAATAAGGAGAGCAGCTGTAGGGAACCATCTGTATAATATATTAGAGGATGTTTATATACAGCAGTCTATAGAAAATAAGGAGAGCAGCTGTAAGGAACCATCTGTATAATATATTAGAGGATGTTTATATACAGCAGTCTATAGAAAATAAGGAGAGCAGCTGTAGGGAACCATCTGTATAATATATATTAGAGGATGTTTATATACAGCAGTCTATAGGAAATAAGGAGAGCAGCTGTAAGGAACCATCTGTATAATATATATTAGAGGATGTTTATATACAGCAGTCTATAGAAAATAAGGAGAGCAGCTGTAAGGAACCATCTGTATAATATATTAGAGGATGTTTATATACAGCAGTCTATAGAAAATAAGGAGAGCAGCTGTAAGGAACCATCTGTATAATATATATTAGAGGATGTTTATATACAGCAGTCTATAGAAAATAAGGAGAGCAGCTGTAAGGAACCATCTGTATAATATATATTAGAGGATGTTTATATACAGCAGTCTATAGAAAATAAGGAGAGCAGCTGTAAGGAACCATCTGTATAATATATATTAGAGGATGTTTATATACAGCAGTCTATAGAAAATAAGGAGAGCAGCTGTAAGGAACCATCTGTATAATATATATTAGAGGATGTTTATATACAGCAGTCTATAGAAAATAAGGAGAGCAGCTGTAAGGAACCATCTGTATAATATATATTAGAGGATGTTTATATACAGCAGTCTATAGGAAATAAGGAGAGCAGCTGTAAGGAACCATCTGTATAATATATTAGAGGATGTTTATATACAGCAGTCTATAGAAAATAAGGAGAGCAGCTGTAAGGAACCATCTGTATAATATATATTAGAGGATGTTTATATGCAGCAGTCTATAGAAAATAAGGAGAGCAGCTGTAAGGAACCATCTGTATAATATATATTAGAGGATGTTTATATGCAGCAGTCTATAGAAAATAAGGAGAGCAGCTGTAAGGAACCATCTGTATAATATATATTAGAGGATGTTTATATACAGCAGTCTATAGAAAATAAGGAGAGCAGCTGTAAGGAACCATCTGTATAATATATATTAGAGGATGTTTATATACAGCAGTCTATAGAAAATAAGGAGAGCAGCTGTAAGGAACCATCTGTATAATATATATTAGAGGATGTTTATATACAGCAGTCTATAGAAAATAAGGAGAGCAGCTGTAAGGAACCATCTGTATAATATATATTAGAGGATGTTTATATACAGCAGTCTATAGAAAATAAGGAGAGCAGCTGTAAGGAACCATCTGTATAATATATATTAGAGGATGTTTATATACAGCAGTCTATAGAAAATAAGGAGAGCAGCTGTAAGGAACCATCTGTATAATATATTAGAGGATGTTTATATACAGCAGTCTATAGAAAATAAGGAGAGCAGCTGTAAGGAACCATCTGTATAATATATATTAGAGGATGTTTATATGCAGCAGTCTATAGAAAATAAGGAGAGCAGCTGTAAGGAACCATCTGTATAATATATATTAGAGGATGTTTATATACAGCAGTCTATAGAAAATAAGGAGAGCAGCTGTAGGGAACCATCTGTATAATATATTAGAGTATGTTTATATACAGCAGTCTATAGAAAATAAGGAGAGCAGCTGTAAGGAACCATCTGTATAATATATTAGAGGATGTTTATATACAGCAGTCTATAGAAAATAAGGAGAGCAGCTGTAGGGAACCATCTGTATAATATATATTAGAGGATGTTTATATACAGCAGTCTATAGGAAATAAGGAGAGCAGCTGTAAGGAACCATCTGTATAATATATATTAGAGGATGTTTATATACAGCAGTCTATAGGAAATAAGGAGAGCAGCTGTAAGGAACCATCTGTATAATATATTAGAGGATGTTTATATACAGCAGTCTATAGAAAATAAGGAGAGCAGCTGTAAGGAACCATCTGTATAATATATATTAGAGGATGTTTATATACAGCAGTCTATAGAAAATAAGGAGAGCAGCTGTAAGGAACCATCTGTATAATATATATTAGAGGATGTTTATATACAGCAGTCTATAGAAAATAAGGAGAGCAGCTGTTAGGAACCATCTGTATAATATATATTAGAGGATGTTTATATACAGCAGTCTATAGAAAATAAGGAGAGCAGCTGTAAGGAACCATCTGTATAATATATATTAGAGGATGTTTATATACAGCAGTCTATAGAAAATAAGGAGAGCAGCTGTAAGGAACCATCTGTATAATATATATTAGAGGATGTTTATATGCAGCAGTCTATAGAAAATAAGGAGAGCAGCTGTAAGGAACCATCTGTATAATATATTAGAGGATGTTTATATACAGCAGTCTATAGAAAATAAGGAGAGCAGCTGTAAGGAACCATCTGTATAATATATATTAGAGGATGTTTATATGCAGCAGTCTATAGAAAATAAGGAGAGCAGCTGTAAGGAACCATCTGTATAATATATATTAGAGGATGTTTATATGCAGCAGTCTATAGGAAATAAGGAGAGCAGCTGTAAGGAACCATCTGTATAATATATATTAGAGGATGTTTATATACAGCAGTCTATAGGAAATAAGGAGAGCAGCTGTAAGGAACCATCTGTATAATATATATTAGACGATGTTTATATACAGCAGTCTATAGAAAATAAGGAGAGCAGCTGTAAGGAACCATCTGTATAATATATATTAGAGGATGTTTATATGCAGCAGTCTATAGAAAATAAGGAGAGCAGCTGTAAGGAACCATCTGTATAATATATTAGAGGATGTTTATATACAGCAGTCTATAGAAAATAAGGAGAGCAGCTGTAAGGAACCATCTGTATAATATATATTAGAGGATGTTTATATACAGCAGTCTATAGAAAATAAGGAGAGCAGCTGTAAGGAACCATCTGTATAATATATTAGAGGATGTTTATATACAGCAGTCTATAGGAAATAAGGAGAGCAGCAGTAAGGAACCATCTGTATAATATATTAGAGGATGTTTATATACAGCAGTCTATAGAAAATAAGGAGAGCAGCTGTAAGGAACCATCTGTATAATATATATTAGAGGATGTTTATATACAGCAGTCTATAGAAAATAAGGAGAGCAGCTGTAAGGAACCATCTGTATAATATATATTAGAGGATGTTTATATACAGCAGTCTATAGAAAATAAGGAGAGCAGCTGTAAGGAACCATCTGTATAATATATATTAGAGGATGTTTATATACAGCAGTCTATAGAAAATAAGGAGAGCAGCTGTAAGGAACCATCTGTATAATATATATTAGAGGATGTTTATATGCAGCAGTCTATAGAAAATAAGGAGAGCAGCTGTAAGGAACCATCTGTATAATATATATTAGAGGATGTTTATATGCAGCAGTCTATAGAAAATAAGGAGAGCAGCTGTAAGGAACCATCTGTATAATATATATTAGAGGATGTTTATATACAGCAGTCTATAGAAAATAAGGAGAGCAGCTGTAAGGAACCATCTGTATAATATATATTAGAGGATGTTTATATGCAGCAGTCTATAGAAAATAAGGAGAGCAGCTGTAAGGAACCATCTGTATAATATATATTAGAGGATGTTTATATGCAGCAGTCTATAGAAAATAAGGAGAGCAGCTGTAAGGAACCATCTGTATAATATATATTAGAGGATGTTTATATACAGCAGTCTATAGAAAATAAGGAGAGCAGCTGTAAGGAACCATCTGTATAATATATATTAGAGGATGTTTATATACAGCAGTCTATAGAAAATAAGGAGAGCAGCTGTAAGGAACCATCTGTATAATATATATTAGAGGATGTTTATATACAGCAGTCTATAGAAAATAAGGAGAGCAGCTGTAAGGAACCATCTGTATAATATATATTAGAGGATGTTTATATGCAGCAGTCTATAGAAAATAAGGAGAGAGCAGCTGTAAGGAACCATCTGTATAATATATATTAGAGGATGTTTATATACAGCAGTCTATAGAAAATAAGGAGAGCAGCTGTAAGGAAACATCTGTATAATATATATTAGAGGATGTTTATATGCAGCAGTCTATAGAAAATAAGGAGAGCAGCTGTAAGGAACCATCTGTATAATATATATTAGAGGATGTTTATATACAGCAGTCTATAGAAAATAAGGAGAGCAGCTGTAAGGAACCATCTGTATAATATATATTAGAGGATGTTTATATACAGCAGTCTATAGAAAATAAGGAGAGCAGCTGTAAGGAACCATCTGTATAATATATATTAGAGGATGTTTATATACAGCAGTCTATAGAAAATAAGGAGAGCAGCTGTAAGGAACCATCTGTATAATATATATTAGAGGATGTTTATATACAGCAGTCTATAGGAAATAAGAGAGCAGCTGTAAGGAACCATCTGTATAATATATATTAGAGGATGTTTATATACAGCAGTCTATAGGAAATAAGGAGAGCAGCTGTAAGGAACCATCTGTATAATATATATTAGAGGATGTTTATATACAGCAGTCTATAGGAAATAAGGAGAGCAGCTGTAAGGAACCATCTGTATAATATATATTAGAGGATGTTTATATACAGCAGTCTATAGAAAATAAGGAGAGCAGCTGTAAGGAACCGACCTCTAGAGGTTGTTTATGCAGTCTATTGTTTGGCTGCTAAATCTACTATTGACCATGAGGAAAGGGAAAAGGAAAGGGAACTCTCTCAAGGGAGAGCACTGATTCTAAAGGTCCAATATGGACCATACATCAGGTGCCCCTATCAGTGCCTGTGTCTGGCGTTGATATCACAGTGCAGGCTCAGTCAGGACTTAGGCTCTCTGTGATTTGCAATGCAAAGACAGCCTTATCTGGTGCCAGGCTGTGCGTCCGTTGCTCTAACAGCTCCCCGCCACTAAACAGAGGGAGATTTGTCTATCTGGGCCATATTTCATTGATCCACACGCCCACGCCCGAGGGGAAGAGCCGTCGGCATGGTTACCATGCCAATTACTGTGACAGAACCGGGGGAAGGCAGAGGGGCTACTCTGACACAGATGGCTGTTTCTGAGCCCTGCTGCCATATATATATAGGGGGGAGAGAGAGAGAGAGAGAGAGAGAGAGAGAGAGAGAGAGAGAGAGAGAGAGAGAGAGAGAGAGAGAGAGAGAGAGAGAGAGACTGCTTTGATTCCTTACACTTTTCTCCCCAATTCCCCTCACCAAACCAACCAAATCTCCTCGCCTCTCTCTGGTGGATTTTAAATGTTTGTTTAGGTCTGTACTGTCTCTGTGATGATTAACAGTCCTACATTTACGTCATTTAGCAGACGCTCTTATCCAGGGCGACTTACAAATTGGTGCATTCACCTTATAGCCAGTGGGAACTACATCCATGAAGTGAATGAACTCTCCTCTGTATATTCACTCTTCCCCTCAGACTCATTCTTTCTAATGTCACAAACACACACACACACACACGTGCGCACAAACACAAACAAACATGATTGCTTTTCCTTGCCAAAGCCAAGGAGTAACTCCCAGACCTTAATCAATTTATTTTCCTATTCCATAGTTCAGGTCAGGCTTGTAGAGGAGGGGTTTAGCACAGTCTTGGAAAGCAGCATATCACTCATTCCAGTTCGTAAAGCCAGCTGTTAGTCTGAGTCATTATCTTACATTAGATTCATATTGTATATGAGACCTTAATGCACTCTCCTAAATCAGCACAGTCTCATATCACTACTCAGACATGTCTAATCAATCAGGAGGTGAGGAACGGGGTGAGGGTTAGGGAGGGAGAAGTGATCGTGACCGATATACCAGATTTGCCTCCTTCCTGTGGATCCCCACCTCATAAAACAAATGTATTCACTCACCCGGTCCATCCCCCAAACTCCTTCCTTCCCTCTCTCTACCCCCTTACACCCCAAAACCCTTAACCTCCATTCCACACCCATCCACCACTCACCCCAATTCCCTCTCTGCTAAGCCACTCACCCTAACCAACCCAGTCTCTGGGGCTAGCCCCCTACCCCGGACAGAGAAAAATGACCCCTTTCCCACTAGCTGTAATTACAGTCTCTCTGTGTGTGTGTGTATGTGTCTGTCACTGTGTGTGTGTGTGTCACACTGCCCTCTCTCCCAGTGGGGTTAAGTCTCAGGTCAGGAGGGAACATGGCTGACATATGAGACCCACTATGTCACATAGACAGACCGACAGAGAGACACTGTCATATGCATTTCCCATTCTGCATTACAATGACAAATGGCTAGGTTTCATATGCACCACACTATTTGGCCTTTCAGACACTTCAATTCCAAGAACTGCATTGACTTTTTGTCAAACAATGGATATCTCAGCATTAGGCCTCCTCCATTAATATGCTCTAACTCTAACATACACAATGCACTGAAATACAGGCTACATATCCCTCCTAACAGCCTAACAATGGTTAAGCACTTCCCCTTTGAGTCGTGGCTCTCTAAACTCATTATGAAGGCTGCTGATGGGACCGAGCAGGGTTTTGCTCTCCACTATTCTCCTCATACCTAAAAGATAGCAGGCTGGTTCCCACAGGAAAGCCCTGCCCCTCCCATCTCCCTCTTTCTCTCTCCACCTCTCCCTCTCTCCATCTCTCCATCTCTCCATCTCTCCATCTCTTAGTCCGAGTTCTCAAGGACCCCTGAGAGACTGGCACACAGCCAATTACAATCTCCCCATACCTTCCCTCGTTTCCAAAACACACAATCCTTCCCCCCTCCAAACCCACAATCCCTCACGGCCTCCCCTCCCCCTCATCCAGGTCTAACATACAATAGCCCATATAGCAGTGGTCCACTGGGGTTCCCTGACTAGGGTCCGCTCTCCTCCGCACCCACCCAGGACTACACAAACTCTACTAGTGTGTGAGCCACCAAGGCAGGGAGAAGGGGGATACTGGGGGAGAAAGGGGGAGGCATACGGAGAGTGAGAAGGGGCCCAGACCCACTGGCCTACTTTCACTGAGGGCCTGGGGAGGCAGGAGAGAGGAAAGGGGGGGGGGGGACCTCTCATGATGATAATAGTAATGTTAACAGAAGCCCCGGGGCGAGAACCTGGAATGAGAGGGTGGCCCGGTGGAACTTGGTGTGGTAGTGTGGTGGGACTTCAGAGGCAGAGTAGAGAGGCAACCTATTCAATCTAGGCTACTTCATGATGAGAGGCTCTAAATCAACCCCTGTGGTAAAATTCATCTCGACAAGAGGAGAGGAGTGGCCACTTCATGATAATCACAAGTGGAAACGGCTGACAATTATAGCGGAGCTGAAGAGGAGGGTGTCAAAACACATTTAAACAGGGAACGATAATATCTGTTGACTATTTCCTATAGCCTGTACCATCAGACCACCAACCAATCAAAAAGCTCCTGAAGGCAGACCTTGGACCCACCCAGATACACTATACACCCACTTTGCTCAAGGTCTTCTACATGGCAAAGCAAATTGTCAGCTGCAGACTGCAGTGTAAGATGGATAAACTCTCCTTCCTGTGTCGGAGCCCCTCGATTGAAGATAGGGTTGACGCTGGTCATGCCTGTGTGTGTGTGTGTGTTTGTGTGTGTGTGTGTGGGGGGGGGGGGTGGTTAAGGAATCCACCATCTGTCTACTCATGCCATAAAATCCTTATTCCTGTGCTCTGTATTATGCTAATGAGTGTAGGGTAAATCTACCCCTGCGGCCTGCGCCCCTCTTTTGTTTTTGGGCACACTCTCATACCCCAAGGGGATCTCTCATACACCCTCAGGGCCATTTCTCCCCCAATATGCCCTGAGGGTGTTCCCATAGGGGAGAGGCTCAGGAGGGGAGGCAGATCCCATCTCCCCATATAGCACTGAGCGCATGTGTAATGGCCAGGTCAGTAGCACATTCACACACATTCACTAGAGCGTGCATACATGTGTGTTAGATTAGAAGAGTTTAGGGAATGCTTATTATGACACTGGTCCGCCTCTCCATGTCACAGAATCAGTATCACAGCGCCAGCTCAGAGAGGTAGGTATCCTCAGTTTCCTTGGCGATAGTCAGAACTAGAAACACCCCACCGAGAGGAAACAAACACATTCCTTCTACAAACACCCATCTTCAGTCTTGAAAACATAAAGGTGGGTGGCTTTTAATGAACTCTTTGCCTCTGTTCTCCTATTCTCTCAAAGATGTCCGGTCGGGTCCATAGAACCATATTTCAGCTGCTTCCGGACTCCTATTAATACCCAGTTAGGGCTGTGTTGCGGTAAACAGGATGCAGGGCTGGACTGTAATTCAATAGAGGGAAGGAGCTGTGGAGAGCAGCAGGGAGCTAGCGGAGTTAGAGAGGGGACGGCCTGGGAGTCAGAGTCAAGATGGCATTGGTTAGGAGTGAGGAGGCCAAGCAAGGGTGAGATGACTGTAATACCCTAGACAGTCTAGAGCTGCCCTTGTCGTATGGCCTTTACCATATATTTTTGTTTGGCTCTGAAGTAGACATGATCCTAAGTCATTTGTTAAAGGCCTAAAATCACAGAACGGGGAGAGGGAAGGTATAGTGTTGCGCACAATAAGAGTGTAGGAGTGGGATAGGGTATAAGGCTATCTGTTTCCCTGTATCTGTTAGGGGTGTGTGGGTGTAAACTAAACTACTGTATCTCAGGTTGCCTGGAGCTCTTGGCGGAGAGTTTTAGGGGGATCCGATGATAGAGTTAATCCACAGACTCTAATAAAAGGAACAATGCAGGTGGGAGTCAAGTCAAGACACACACGTTTATATAACACACGTTTGGAGAAACAGTATCACATAACCACCCTAAGCACTAATAGGCATTTCCTCTTGACAAGGTAGAGAACAGAATCACTACATAACCAAGTGACTTGGGTTACTTCATTCAGTGAGTTAGTATAGTACAGATCGTATGTATTGGTAAGTGAATCTAAAAGTAGCCAGTGTCTAGCCGAACACCAGTGAAAGTCATGGGACTAACTCAGTGGAGGCTGTTGAGGGGAGGACGGCTCATAATAATGGCTGGAACGGAGCAAATTGAAGGGCATCAAACACATGGAAACCATGTGTTTAATGTATTTGATATCATTCCACTGATTCCGCTCCAGCCATTACCACGAGCCCGTCCTCCCCAATTAAGGTGCCACCAACCTCCTGTGGACTAACTAGCCTTTCTCTCTCAGAATATGTGTAATAATAATCATCAGCACAATCATTGTGATATAGGACACATTACAGAGAGACAATTAAGAGACACCAGTTGGATACAAAATGTGCTGAAGAATAGATTCTGTGGTGAAGACAAAACGTCTAAATGACTAAAATGTAAATGTAAATGTAGCCCAATCAGCTAGTTGAGGAACGGACAGAATGTGATGACGGAGAAATAAAGAATAACAAGAGAGGAGGAGGTCAGGGGAAGGAGTGGAATGAGTGGACCCAGGGGTCCCGTGTGGCGCAGTTGGCAGAGCATGGTGCTTGCAACCCCAGGGTTGTGGGTTCTATTCCGACGGGGGACCAGTGCGGAATTGTATGAACATGTATGCACTCACTACTGTACGTCGCTCTGGATAAGAGCGTCTGCTAAATCAGGGTTTCCCAAGCTTGGTGCTGGGGCCCCCACCTGGGTGCACGTTTAGCTTTTTGCCCTAGCACTACACAGCTGATTCAAATAACCAACTCATCATCAAGCTTTGATTATTTGAATCAGATGTGTAGTGCTAGTGCAAAAACATTGGATTCTTTGTGTTGAGGGATTAATGAAGGTGATGAGTGGAGGAGGCAGGAGAATATCAGAGACCAGAGCTCTCTGTCTGTTTGAGTCGTGACAGAGGACCTCAGGCCAGCAATGATGACCTCATCCACTACTTATAGCCTGATCTGGCCATAGTGCTCCACTAACAGAAGTGGAAGATTGACCCTGCTGGGCCACCGTACTGCTACTCTTAATGCACTGTGACTGGATTAATTAATTCAGAGCTGCCTCAATCTAATGTCCAAACAAGTAATCACTATTCCACACACACACACATTGCCAATAGTAATAAGATCACACACATTTTGGCTCTTTGTGCCCTCCTGAATCCCAAGGGTACTCCGGGTGGGTGAGGTTAACTCCAAATTGCTGTTATCCTCAGTCTAATGCCCTCCGAAAGCTGAATACAGCTAATATGGCCCAATGCTGTAATCTGGGGACCATACTGCACTAGGGCAGATGGGGGTCGGGGAATTAACCCGCTCTAGGGCGGCATCCAGAGAAGTGGCAAGCTCAACAGGGCATATGTTTAGAAACGGTGGCTGAAGTGAGTAAAAAAAAAAATGCAACCCTGAACTTCTACTTCTGACAGGACTGAGGGCAGGGTCAGTGAGAGTTGGCCAGTGAGAGGGATCATGACGAGACACAGGTAAGCCGCTTGATCTCTGATCTGAATGTGGCGAGAAACCTCCCATTGAAGTCAATGATGACATCATCCTGCATACAATGGCAAAGGGGCAGTCCATCTCCACATGGGTTACAGCATGTGTGTTGCACTATAGGCCAGAGAGGTTATCGAACAGACAGCTACACTGGAAAGCTGAGAGAGACATACCAACCTCCCGAAATTCTAAACCTTTACCCTTGCCGATGTCATGCCTGCTGTCTACTAAAGTCACAACAGTTCAGCAGCTTCCCTGTCTAACCCTCTCCCAACCAGAGACCCACCCACACCAAACCTCATAACTGAAGGGAAACAAACACAGCTGCTCCCCCTCCTACACCACCCAACCATCTTGGCCCTGTGGACTGCTTCACTAACACGCAGCTCCTGTTTCAATACAGCCAACAAACAACCCAAAGCCCTTCACTGTACAGTACCTCAGACTTAAACACCCAAACATACGCTTGATCTGTGATGAATACAGCCTGCTGGTCCTTCATCCATCATTGAGGAAAGAAACAAAAGCCCTTAAAGTAATTAAGCTTTAACAGAAGTTGGTTTTATTCAAATTTGGGTGAGATGGGGATCTTTTTGTTTGTACAATCCAAGCCACCATGGGGCGGCGCACAATTGGCCCAGCGTCGTCCAGGGTAGGGGAGGGAATGGCCGGCAGGGATGTAGCTCAGATGGTAGAGAATGGCGTTTGCAACGCCAGGGTTGTGGGTTCGATTCCCACGGGGGCCAGTATGAATTATTATTTTTTTTAAATGTATGCACTAACTGTAAGTCGCTCTGGATAAGAGCGTCTGCTAAATGACTAAAATAAAATAAATAAAAAAAGGTCACTTGGTCCAAATAATTGTAGTTACACCAGATTCACAAGGGCCTCCCTTGACATGAACCTCTGACTCAAGTTCCACAAATCTAGAGTGGAACTCCTTCCTGAAGTACACTATATATACAAAAGTATGTGGACAGCCCTTCAAATTAGTGGATTCGGCTATTTCAGCCACACCTGTTGCTCAAAGGTGTATAAAATCGAGCACACAGCCATGCAATCTCCATAGTCAAACATTAGCAGTAGAATGGCCTTACTGAAGAGCTTAGTGACTTTCAACGTGGCACCATCATAGGATGCCACCTTTCCAACAAAAAAAAGTCAGTTCGTCAAATTTCTGCCCTGCTAGAGCTGCCCCGGTCAACTGTAAGTGCTGTTACTGTGAAGTGGAAACGTCTAGGAGCAACAACGGCTCAGCCGCAAAGTGGTAGGCCACACAAGCTCACAGAATGGGACCGTTGAGTGCTGAAGCGCGTAGCGCGTAAAAATCGTCTGAAAAACTTCACTACCGAAGTTCCAAAATGCCTCTGGAAGCAACGTCAGCACAATAACTGTTCGTCGGGAGCTTCATGAAATGGGTTTCCATGGTCGAGCAGCCTAAGATCACCATGCGCAATGCCAAGCATCGGCTGGAGTGGTACAAAGTTCGACGCCATTGGAATCTGGAGAAGTGGAAACGCATTTTCTGGAGTGATGAATCAAGCTTCACCATCTGGCAGTCCGATGGACGAATCTGGGTTTGGTGGATGCCAGCAGAACGCTATCTGCCACAACGCATAGTGCCAACTGTAAAGTTTGGTGTAGGAGGAATAATGGTCTGGGGCTGTTTTTCATGGTTCGGTCTAGGCCCCTTAGTTCCAGTGAAGGGAAATCTCAACGCTACAGCATACAATGACATTCTAGATGATTCTGTGCTTCCAACTTTGTGGCAACAGTTTGGGGAAGGCCCTTTCCTGTTTCAGCATTACAATGCCCCCTTCCACAAAGCGAGGTCCATACAGAAATGGTTTGCGAGATCATTGTGGAAGAACTTGACTGGCCTGCACAGAGCCCTGACCTCAACCCCATCAAACACCTTTAGGATGAATTAGAACGCCGACTGCGAGCCAGGCCTAATCGCCCAACATCAGTGCCCGACCTCACTAATGCTCTTGTGGCTGAATGGAAGCAAGTCCCTGCAGCAATATTCCAACATCTAGTGGAAGGCCTTCCCATTAGAGTGGAGGCTGTTATAGCAGGAAAGGGGGGACCAACTCCATATCAATGCCCATGATTTTGGAATGAGAGGTTCGACGAGCAGGTGTCCACATACATTTGGTCATGTAGTGTATGTATTTTTGAGACATTGCCGACAATGCTTTCTACTCTACTGCCTTATGGACCCACTTATCGACTGTCTGCATTAATCCCAGTTGGCCTATTCCATGGGACACCAGAGCAGCAGGACAGACCCAGTGGAGACAGACAGACAGACAGACAGTGGAGTAGGCTAGTAGGGAACCAGTGCCGGTAGAGCATCAGGCAGGGGAGGACAGGGGAGCGTCAGGGCAGCAGCACCCAGGCAGGCGCTCTTTTCCCTGGGCTGAGCTCCGAGTGTCGCTGGGCCCTGGCCTGGCTCCCAGACATCCATAAGCCCTGAGCACAGCGGCTGGGATTCATCCTCTTAGACCCAGAAGGGAGGGGATTTGGGACTTTATTTAGTGCCATTTAGAAAAGATTAGCCCTTAATTGCGGAGCGGGCGTCCGGCACAGTGCCGCCACAGATGAAAGGAACAGTTAAAATACACTGTAAAACAAAATGGGGAGGGGTGGATGGATCCCAAAGTGAAGCATCCACATCAAACACACATGGTCTGGTAGCTCCAGGGAGGGAGGCCCTGTCCATCACTGACCAATCCCACTATCAAGGCTCCATATTGGGGCAAACACCCCAGACATACACCCCCTACTACCAGAGCCTAATCCAACTGTGGGACTACAACAACCAAACTGAGAATTACTTTAGGACATCTCTTCCCTTATACGGGATCCTAGGTAGAGCTGTGGCGGTCAGCCGGTGATTGTCAACCAAATAATTGTCGGTCTCACAGTAATTGACCCGTAATTAACATAGACACATTTAGCATCTCCCGGCTTCCACACATGCAGACCTTTGGAACATCTACATTTAAAAAAGTCTAATAAATCCATGTAATATAGCCTACACCTTCACAATAAATGCATTATTTATTTTAGACAGGTCTAAAGAAACACGATATGAAGAAAATGTAGTCTATTTCAGAAGAACAGAATAGCATACTCTGAGTTGTCCTTATGTTAGGACCTAATCTGGCTATGCCATATGGCTGTGGGCTACACTAGTTAATTTAGCAGACAAGATTTGCTTAGAATTCCGTGGCATTATTTTATATTATTTTATAGTATGAAGAATACTATTGAACATAACTGAATAAAATAGAAAGGATATTTTCTCCAAACGATTTGAAGGAGTCTATTCTGGGTTGAGCGTTTAACAAAGAAAGAGGTACTCCGATATTCTTAATTTAGAGTTATTAATGTAACTTTAGTTGTTCTAAAAACGTTGGGTTATATGTTTTGATTTTTAATACATTGTAAGGCTGCATGATGGGACTCTTATGATGATTTGAAAAAAGTCACTTGAAAGGCATGAGCTCTATTAAATGCTGAATGCTGCCTGCTCCGAAGCACCTCATCTCACTTACACGGCTCTCCATCACTTAATCGGGTCTTTCCCACAGGCTACAAGTGAAGACCGACACATCGGGGACGCAACTGCGCGCGTCCTTATCCAATTCCGAGGTGCATATTGAAGATATTGGAAGAACTGTCCACATTTACTTTTCATCAGCCAACAAGATGAGTAGGCCTAACGAACAGCAAAACCACTAGCCTATGTCAGTCTACTATCCCCGATAGTACAAAAGTCGACCTATTCTGTGCGAGGAATAAATATTCCAAACATAGTCTGGGACAGTTGTGGGATGCGATAGATCCCAAATTAATACAACCACTAGCATCAAAAAAACGTTTTTACGCAATGAGGCTGACACAACAGATCAGAACGTTTAGCTTAAAATGTAGATAAACTATTCGGCTATTTCTTCACATTATAAGCGCAGCAATGCGCACATGGTAGTAGGCTATAAGCGCGAATGTTCCATTAGCGGAAAACACCATTATCAAAAGTGACTGCAAATCCGATTATGCATGTAATGCTTTTATTATAAAGGTGCATTTATGGTGAAAATTATCTTCCCCAAACTTGAAATTCACGCGCTGCTTATGTATGCCAGTTAGACTCTACACCCCTTATAAAGTGGAATAATGTGCTTAATATTAAGAAGTTATTTGGCCACTTTAGTTGTGATACAAACCTTATCAAAACATATAGGCCTATGGGCTAGGCTACATGAGGTGTGCGATTATGAATCAAAAAGGTCACACAAAAAAGGCATTGTTTCTTATGCTGGGCATCATTCACAAGTGATAATATATAATTCACAAGTTATAGGCTAATATTGTCCCCCATCAGACTAGTCTTGATTTAATATTGTCTTTACATAAACTAAATAACATATGTGTGAAATTTGTTTTGATTTAGAATGGACCAAACAGGGGCAGGGGAAAAAATACATGTCATCTCTGCACTTAAATAGCGAATGGAGGACACTTTTCTTGTGGTTTATTTTCATGCCAGCCAGGTAGGTTATACTCCTGTTGTAAAGATAAGCAATGTGCTTAATATTTGCTTAATATTAGGAAAGTTGAGAAATAAATATAGTAGGGCTAGCCTATAGAAAGCTGATGGGATCCTCCTCTTTTTAATAGAGGCCATCACTTTGTTTTCTCGCAATTGCATAGCCTATAGAAATGTTCCGCAACATGAGCTCATGGGCTCTAATGAAGTGTTTGATTAGATTTTCGATTTCATTTGCATTGATGTCAGAGTGATTAGAGGGACAATAGAGTGCTGAGTACCAGGCAGTTAGCAAGTTTGGTAGGCTTCTAATGACCATCAGTAGCATCAGAGCTTGGAGAAGCCTAATTACCATGACTAAACGGTCACGTGGAATTTGACTGCCTTCATGACTCATGACCGCCGGTGTGGCGGTAATACGGTCCCCGCAACAGCCCTAATCCTAGGTCTTTGACACAACGAACACAGTGGAGGGGTTTAAAGTCACACCAAACATCTTTGTTAAAGGACATATAGATATGTGCTTCAGTGATATGGCATTTAAAAAGGGACAAAAGTGACCAGTCCTTTCAAATATGGCCACAATGGGACCCCTCTCAATCTCTCCTGTCATCCCTCTGTGTTCTGGGAGCGTTTAACGCTCCCTTCATCTGTGACACCCAAGACCTGTTAACCCCACCGGGCTCAGGCACACAAAGGCCAGCGAGCCGAGTACAGAGTGCCCAGTTCTTCTGAGCTTAACTGTGTTATAGCCTCCGATTGTCAGGGAGAATTCCACAGCCTGATGCCCAGTTGCTGGAGAGCGAGGGAGTGAGGAAAAAGAGGGAGAGAGGGAGGGTGCATAACTGAATGGCTATAGTGTGTTCTCTGACACTCTCCACAATGTCACAAGAAGCCAGAGAACACTGGCCTTTGTCATGACAACAGTAGTGTGTGTGTGTGTTGACTAACAGCATTGGTCCAGCATTGGAGAGAAACAGAGAAAAAGATGTGGAAAGAGAAGGCTATGGATTGTTCTATGGGGCCGTTGTCTGCTCCCATAATAATTTTAGAATGCTGTCATCTTTATGGCACCCGGTCAACCTCGTGACAATCGGTTCCACAGGCCTGAGAGAGGCCCGGAGCTTTAGAATTGCTACATGTAACAGCAACAGTTGCTTGAGATGATGTCACATGCAATATTGCATCCTAGTTGTGTAACACCAGCCTCAACATTCACAACAAGACAGATATGCCACAGTCTCAGTGAAGTTGCCCCTAATCACTGTTTTTCATCCCTGTAATAGTTATGGTTAAAATGGGTTTTGAGGAAACCTCAATTTCCAGCCCAGTGATGAACGAAACATAGAAGGAAGGCATCACGAGACTATGGGGTTAAAGAAATCTAATCCTGGATCTGTTGTTGGGGACAACTTCTCCCACGAGTCACAAGAACAGTTAAAGAAAGGTGTGGTACATGATGTCATTGCTGAGTGGTTTAAATTAAGAATATAAACAACAGCTGTGGGGGCTCTAGTCTGTAAACCTGTGATATCATCAACTGGTAAGGTGAAGGTGTAGTATAATATCATTAACATGTCATTTGAAGTTGTACTGTTAATGGTAAAGAGGTTAAAGTCCACAGTCTTATCATCACAAAGTGGAGAGTATAGCAGCCTAATCACGTTATAGGACTAAGGAGGATTGTGCTAAACCTGCTCTTATAAACCTACGCTTTGACAGCAAGTTTACCTTGTGTTTTGATAGGGTGTTATCATTGGAGACTAAGGAGATTAACAAAAGGAAACGAGGAAAGGAATCCATTTTAAATTATTGAGAAGCACCCTAGGACACCTCAGAGGAGCCAGGGCCAAGTGACCCAGGATGTAGGCCTAACAAGCCAACAGAGGGACACTCTAATCCAAGATAGCCGGAGCAACTCTTAGGCTGCCACTCCCTCTTTATGGGCTATCAATGGGTCACAACAGTCACCAAACAGTAAGCACTCTCTACCCCTAAAAGGTGGGGTAAGATTGGGGGAGGGAAAAGTTAGCTTGCCAACGGTCCACTCACTCACAAACAATGACAAGAGTCAAAGCATAGCCAAACAGAGAGATTGTGACCTTATGTTACAGTAACATGTAAGGGGAGGGTATGAGACCCAAGGAATGACAATATACCAGCAGTAGGAATCTAAAGCCTGAGCATTATGTTAGTATGGGAGCAGCATGTCAGGGCGACTAGCAATTAGCATGGCAGGATTCCTAGAAAACTGGCTACTAGAAAACCTGGAACAACATGAGGGAAATAACATGTAAAGAATCAGTGGATGGACCTATAGAAAGACAGAAAATATCCTCAGAATATACAATATCAAATCCATCCATAGGATGGTCTCTTATGGTTCATTATATATGTGCCATAAAGCCTTAATTTGCAGAGCAGCAGCCTCAGTCACACACTCACAGTCACACTGGTAGTAACACCTGCTGGGAAGGCAGCATGCCGGATGCTCAAATTAAGGCAAAGATCTGTGCTGTTACTAGGCAACAGCACAGAGAGGAATTCCCCCAACTTATTGCACTGCCTCCCAAGTGGTGTTGACTAGCGCGTGTGAGTGTGTGTGTGTGCGTGTGTGTGTCCTCTTCTGCAGGTTTGTCCTTCCCTGCCCCCGGGGTTAGACCTACTCCAGTTTAAAGGGCAACTGGACTTTGCTCACTGCCACCAATGATTTCTGGCCTGCTTTTTCCCACCCAGATTGGGACAAAAGAGTAACAACTGTCCTTTTAACACACAACAAATATGAATGATGTGCCCACGCAGAGACAGGCGGAGTATCTGTGTCATCTGGACAGGGCCAATGTTGGACAGACAGTGGTGTGTAAATCTCCCAGGTCTTTTCTTCCGAGCTGTCTAAGTCCTCAGAGAGGACAACCAAAGAGTAAGGACAACCAAACATGTTATTTACCAGTGTAAATAGTAGCCAGGTACAACTGTGTAATAACCATCTCCAGAGACAATGGACATCCAACATTTACCTGACTAGACAGTAGTCCGACAGTCCTAACAACCCCTAGAGACAAAGACAGCCAACATTCTGTTTGTATAAGTCAGCTAGACCATCTGACCAGTCGCCAAAGCAAACTAATTGCTGCTAATAGCGCTCCCTTAACTCAGCACACAGTGGCAGGCAAATAGAAATTAGCTATTTGAATTCAGACAACCCTAGTACTATAACGACATGAGTGCACTGTACTTCTAGAGGCCATCTGAGTTAATAGTGTGTTTCAGCAGAATAACATCTCTCCCTCTTCTATTACAGATTATTCTATTCAGGCATCCTGTATAACATGAAATATGAAGTTTTGTTCTTATTGTATTGTATTATTGTATTTTCTGTGGATATCGTCCACTGAGATAAGGTGTATTTTTCAAATGTTTTTTTTCAGGGGGCTGAAGCACCTACTTCCCACAGCTATGCATCGAGGGCAGTCATTAAAATGAATTAAAGAATCAATTCAATTTGGCACATAGCAAACGGATCCAGGCATGAAATCTCAATATCCACAATAGGCCCACAAATGGCAACCCCACAAACAATTAACTGATTTCCTGGTGGACAAGTCTTAATGATCATCAAACCAGAATCGCTCAAACAAATGGTGGATATTAGACATTTGTTCATTCAAAACACAATTTTCCGTGACTACCCAATGAGTCATCACCAACATCTTAAGTCAGACAAAAATGCAATGATTCAGGCTGTTTTTTTAAACAATTGTCTGCTTGGAAAAGCGGAAGAAAAACAAAAGCACCCCTATAATTATCTTGAAGCAATCAGTTTACCCTATTGTTGCTCTTTCGCTGTCAGTCTGTTTCCTCTATTCAGGAGGTTTCCATGTTATTCTGAGATACTGGCCAAAGGAATGCATGGGAACACAGAGCAGAGGCAGCTGAGAAAGCACCAAGAAATCCTCTCAGAGAGAGAGAGAGAGAGAAAGAGAAAGAGAAAGAGAAAGAGAAAGAGAAAGAGAGAGAGAAAGAGAGAAAGAGAGAGAGAAAGAGAGAGAGAAAGAGAGTGAGAGAAAGAGAGCGAGAGAAAGAGAGCGAGAGAAAGAGAGCGAGAGAAAGAGAGCGAGAGAAAGAGAGCGAGAGAGCGAGAGAGCGAGAGAGAGAGAGAGAGAGAGAGAGAGGCCTTAAGCTTTTACTGCGTCATATCTGTTCAGCATTCCTCTCGCTCTCTGCCTCATCCCACTCACATATTTACAGACCCAAGGGAGCTGTCATCATAAGGTACCCGGCCCACTGAGCCATGATGATTGGTCTGTTCTAGTCATGTGGGAGGTAACAAGGAAGTAAAATCTCAGAGATAGGTTCCACATAGCAGGAAGTGACTCATCCAGGCCACTGACTCCCTAACCTACTTCTTAAACCGCTCTCCCTCTTTCCTAATCAAACTCACAAGGCTGCTGAAACCTCTGCCAGGAAAAGGAAGGTAGAACTAGGACTGGCGTGTTACATTTAAGTGGGAAAGGGCTTTTCATAGTTTGGAAACACAGGCCAGTCCTTTATCCTGTCTCCCTGCCCTAACTAACAGTCAACATTCCTCCTATTCCTAAATGGTCGAAACTCGTTTAGTTTCCTCTGTGAATAGGTTACTCATCCTTCCTCTTTTTCAGGCGGGAACTTTCAAAATTCAAAAACCACATGCCCGCCTCTTTTTCAAACCAGACTGGAAACACCAGAGAATAAAGGTCCTCTGGTTTGAGAGACTGCTTTAGTAAGAGTATTGTCAAAATTGGCATTAGAGATGACTTTTGTGTGTTTAAATGAGAGATAAAACTATATCAACCAAGAGCAATTGAGTGAATGTCCACTTCTTTATTAGTTACACATTAATAAACAGGGTGGCAGTGGATAACCATTACTCAGATCCATTAGTGAAGATAGAACTTTCAGCATTTGTCAGATAACTCATCTTCATCCTTGTTGGAGTAGGCCTATAATATTTCAGCGGTGCAATGTACACTGAACAAAAATATAAATGCAACATGTAAAGTGTTGGTCCCATGTTTCATGAGCTGAAATAAAAGATCCCAGACATTTTTCATACGCACAAAAAGCTTATTTCTCTCAAATTATCTGCACAAATTCTCTTTTGCCAAGATAACTCATCCCCCTGACAGGTGTGGTATATCAAGAAGCTGATTAAACAGCATGATCATTACACAGGTGCACCTTGTGCTGGGGACAATAAAAGGCCACTTTAAAATGTGGAGTTTTGTCACACAACACAATGCCACAGATGTCTCAAGTTTTGATGGAGCGTGCAATTGGCACGCTGACTGCAGGAATGTCCATCAGACCTGTTGCCAGATAATTTAATGTTAATATCTCTACCATCGAGAATTTGGCAGTACATCCAACTGGCCTCAAAATCACAGACCACGTGTATGGCGTCGTGTGGGCGAGCGGTTTGCTGATGTCAACGTTGTGAACAGAGTGCCCCATGGTAGCGGTGGGGTTATGGTATGGGCAGGCATATGCTACGGACAATGAGCACAATTGCATTTTATCGATGGCAATTTGAACGCACAGGGATACCATGACGAGATTCTGAGGCCCATTGTTGTGCTATTCATCCGCCGCCATCACCTTATGTTTCAGCATGATAATGCACAGCTCCATGTCGCAAAGATCTGTACGCAATTCATGCAAGCTGAAAATGACAATATTCCACAGGCCACAATCAACTGTCTGATCAACTCTATGCGAAGAATATGTGTCGCGCAGCATGAGGCAAATGGTGGTCACACCAGATACTGACTGGTTTTCTGATCCACGCCCATACCTTTTTTTTTTTAAAGGTATCTGTGACCAACAGATGCATATCTGTATTCCCAGTCATGTGAAATCCATAGAATAGGGCCTTATTTATTTCAATTGATTTATTTTATTTCAACTGTAACTCAGTAAAATCTTTGACATTGTTGCATGTTGCGTTTATATTTTTGTTCAGTATATTTGAATTCACATTTCAAATCCCACAGCAAATGACCATACACAACAAACACTGTATGGGCATGGAAAAACAGAATGCATTTGTCTCTAACCCCAATATCTTAAATTAGAAAAAGCTAATTCCATAGCAGCTTGGCACGATATTACTAAGCCTATAGCTAGAGAGAAGGGGTAGTATGGCAATAATATCAATTCACCCACAGAGGGGAATCATTGATAGAGCATAAGGCAAAGTTACAAATACATAATCATCCCCTCATCCCCCTACATTTGACCTTGCGGGACTGGGGCTCTGATCAGAATAGAATAGATATTTTCAAAACTAAATTTCAGGACATACTGTATCTTAGGCTAGGCCTACAGTTGCCATTAATAATAAATATGCATACACAATTTGTCCAAACATAAAATGTATGCATTTTATAGCAGTTTAAATTGATATTTCAAATTCATACAGTAAATACACACCGGTAAAAGACTACAACATACCTCTTTGAGCATGTCCAGTTCCTGGCGCACGGTCTCGTATTCGATCTCCAGGTCGTCATACTGATGTTTCAGCTGCTGCTTCTCCTCCAGCACCGCCAGCCCGTACTCCGCCGCCTGGATCTTCTCATGGGTGGTCTCACTCAGCTCCCGGGAAAGGCGCTCGATCTCGGCTCGCAGACACTCGGGTCCGGCCTCTAGCACGAGCATCGCGTCGGAATAGCGCTGCTCCTCCACCGACATACTATGGATGTTGGTGATGGATCAACCTCGGCCGATGCGCCAGCTGAACCTATGACGAACGATGAGGGGGTGAGACGGTTTCAAGAGGGTCCAACCTTGAAGGATCGCGGAAAACCCTTTCGTTGGAATAGATTATTAGATTCTTCTGTATTTGAACTGCATGATCGGTACTCTTGCGTTTCTCGTTGCCACTTTGGGTATTGCGTTTTCGGTCATGAAGCTGTGGTTTCTTTTATTTCTTCCGGCAGGAGAGGCTTTTCTGGTATCCCTACAACTGCTCCATGACTGCAGCTCCTTTGCCCTTCGCCTCTCCCCGGCTGCTCAGAGCGATTGGGGAGAAGCTGTCCGCGGCTGTCAGATCACTCAGCTGGGAGAGCTAGAAGATGAGAATGGTGGTTGATGGGAAATGTAGTACTACAAACGCCAACGCATAGTATTACAGACGTCAGGCAAATGCACTCGTATCCCATCAGGCATTGTGTGTAGACTAGTCTAAAGTGAAACGTGTGGTACGTGTGGAACACGGAAGCGGCATTTTATTTTCATAGGAATGGGTATAGAAAATATTCGGTCACCATGCATCTCACGCAATCTGTCGGTTGTTTCTGTAGATTCACGATGCTGTAGGCATAGTGCTCCGTAAGCCATCCCCAGTGGACAGAGCTAGGCATGTTGCACTGGACAAGTTTTAATACGAGTAAACCCTCATTTTACAATGGGTACTTCGCGGAACTGTATAGCCTAGTTATGCTAATATACAGTATTTGAGACCAATGTATTGCAGTTAATTTCGTCTTTCACTTAATAAGTTAAATATCTTTGAGTAATAGGCCTAAACAGTGAAACAACGAGTCCCAGACAGTTCTCAATAGAACATACCAGAGGGGGGCGTTTTTTACTGCTTACATTATGGGATCATCTGAAATCAGTGGCGACCTATCATTCAGGGCAGGGCCTGTTTTGCATGTTATTTTGGCATTAATACGTGTCATATATCAGTTTGCAAACAATGTAAAAAAATTAATAATTGAGCCGCATACAAACATGGTCTCTTTTTTGCTTTCTTGAGTAAGGCAGCTTCAAAATGCATGTGTTTCAGCCTAGCTCAGTGCTTTCTGTGGTTGTGGGGCAGCCAGCGGAAAATACAGAGCGTAGGGGTAGGTAATGTTTTCTAGTTGCGCCGTGATTGGCTCAGTGTTCTGTCACTCATCGGGACACTACATTACCGCAAAATCTACAGGGAGAGCTAGAAAGTTCAAGCCCCTTGGGTGCTGCCATAGATTTACATTAAAAGTGCCCATCCAAGAAGGCTCAAGGTCATTGGCCACAGATAAAATGACGTCAAATCACGTTATATCTACCGTGGCTTTGATTGGACTGATCACGTCAACATCATACTTTCAAAATCTTAGCTAGCTAGCTAAACAAGCAGTCATCATCATGAATCAAGTTGACAATCTACTGGCAAATCCTTTTCAATCCTTGTCATATGAAGATAAATATTAGATAAAACGTATCGGTTGTCATCAGCCATTGGACATAAACATTACACAACAAGTTTGAAATCGTAAATTCAACATTGAGTGGTTTGGAAGGAATCATTGGCTAACTGCAAACGTTGCAAAGCAATCACTAGCCTGCTATTCGTTGTTGTTGGCTAATCAGCCTTGAGCTAGCCTTGAGTCAAGCACATCCCCGGCTATCTACCTCTCTGTCAACCGGACGGGACCTCCTAGAGTCGACACGGAGCCCTGCCGATCCATCACGACTGGTCTGCCGACGTAATCATCTGGGGTTTTAACCGGCTTCCCGTTGCGACGACCACGAAGATCCATCTGCTAGCCCCGGCCCGCTAGCACACGCAAACTACAACCGTGCTTTTATTTTATTTATTTTTTATTTCACCTTTATTTAACCAGGTAAACCAGTTGAGAACAAGTTCTCATTTACAACTGCGACCTGGCTTCCTGCTCGCTGTGCTGAAGCACCAATTTGAACTGCTCTCGGACTCACATATTGCTGTTCACTGGACCTTATGATCACTCAGCTGCACAGCTGATGCCTGCTGGACTGTTCCTTTACACGGTACCCTGTCCTGTTTATTCTGTTTAGCCTCAGCCCAAACTTTATCGCCATTACCAGTTGTTGTCTTAGCTCTCTCTAATAACACCAGTGATTGCTTTATGCCTCTCTCCCATGTCAATATGCCTTGCCTATTGCTGTTCCAGTTAGTTCTTATTATACAATTTCACTGTAGAACTCCAAGTCCCTCTCAAACTGCCTCAAATAGTTCCTTTGTTCCACCCCCCATACACGCCGAGACCGGCTCAATCGGTGCCTCCAGTGATGCTATCTCTTTCATTGTTACCCAACGCTTAGGTTTACCTCCACTGTACTCATATCCTTCCATATCCTTGTCTGTACATAATGCCCTGAATCTTTTCTACAATGCCCGGAAATCTGCCCCCTTTATTCTCTGTACCCAACGCACTAGAAGACCAGTTCTTAAAGCCTTTAGCCGTATCCTTATTCTAGTCCTCCTCTGTTCCTCTGGTGATGTAGAGGCTAACCCAGGCCCTGCAGCCCCCAGTATCACTCCTACTCCCCAGGAGCTATCATTTGTTGACTTCTGTAACCGTAAAAGCCTTGGTTTTCTGCACGTTAACATCAGAAGTCTACTTCCTAAGTTTGAGTTATTCACTGCGTTAGCACACTCCGCCAACCCTGATGTTCTAGCAGTGTCTGAATACTGGCTTAGGAAGGCCACCAAAAATTCTGAAATGTCCATCCCCAACTACAACATTTTCCGTCTAGATAGAACTGCCAAAGGGGGTGGAGTTGCAATCTACTGTAGAGATAGCCTGCAGACCTCTATCATACTATCCAGGTCTGTGCCCAAACAGTTTGAGCTTCTACTTAAAAAAATCAAACTTTCCAGAAATAAGTCTCTCACTGTTGCCGCTTGCTACAGACCACCCTCAGCCCCCAGCTGTGCCCTGGATACCATATGTGAATTGATTGCCCCCCATTTATCCTCAGAGGTCGTACTGCTTGGTGACCTAAATTGGGATATGCTTAACACCCCAGCCATCCTACAATCCAAACTAGATGCCCTCAATCTCACACAAATTATCAACGAACCTACCAGGTACAACCCTAAATCCGTAAACATGGGTACCCTCATAGATATCATCCTGACTAACTTACCCTCTAAATACACCTCCACTGTCTTCAACCAGGATCTCAGCGATCACTGCCTTATTGCCTGCGTCCATAACGGGTCTGCGGTCAAACGACCACCCCTCATCACTGTCAAACGCTCCCTAAAACACTTTAGCGAGCAGGCCTTCCTAATTGACCTGGCCCAGGTATCCTGGATGGATATAGATCTCATTCCATCAGTAGAGGATGCCTGGTTGTTCTTTAAAAGACATTTCCTCTCAATCTTAAATAAACATGCCCCATTCAAAAAATACAGAACTAAGAACAGATATCGCCCCTGGTTCTCCTCAAACTTGACTGCCCTTGACCAGCACAAAAACATCCTGTGGCGTACTGCATTAGCATCAAATAGCCCCCGCGATATGCAACTTTTCAGGGAAGTCAGGAACCAATATACACAAGCAGTTAGGAAAGCAAAGGCTAACTTTTTCAAACAGAGATTTGCATCCTGTAGCACTAACTCCAAAAAGTTTTGGGACACTGTAAAGTCCATGGAGAATAAGAGCACCTCCTCCCAGCTGCCCACTGCACTGAGGCTAGGAAACACTATCACCACCGATAAATCTACAATAATCGAGAATTTCAACAAGCATTTTGCTACGGCTGGCCATGCTTTCCACCTGGATACCACTACCCCGGCCACCAGCTCTGCACCCTCCGCTGCAACTTGCCCATGCCCCCCCCCCCCCCGCCCCGCTTCTCCTTCACACAAATTCAGACATCTGATGTTCTGAAAGAGCTGCAAAATCTGGACCCCTACAAATCATCTGGGCTAGACAATCTGGACCCTTTCTTTCTAAAACTAGCCACCGAAATTGTCGCAACCCCTATTACTAGCCTGTTCAACCTCTCTTTCGTAACGTCTGAGATCCCCAGAGATTGGATAGCTGCCGCGGTCATCCCCCTCTTCAAAGGGGGTGACACTCTAGATCCAAACTGTTACAGACCTATATCCATCCTGCCCTGCCTTTCGAACGTTTTTGAGAGCCAAGTTAACAAACAGCTCACCGACCATTTCGAATCCCACCGTACCTTCTCCGCTATGCAATCCGGTTTCCGAGCTGGTCATGGGTGCACCTCAGCCATGCTCAAGGTCCTAAACGATATTATAACCGCGATTGATAATAGACAGTACTGTGCAGCCGTCTTCATCGACCTGGCCAAGGCTTTCGACTCTGTCAACCACCCCATTCTTATTGGCAGACTAAATAGCCTTGGTTTCTCAAATGACTGCCTCGCCTGGTTCACCAACTACTTCTCAGACACAGTTCAATGTGTCAAATCGGAGGGCCTGTTGTCTGGACCTATGGCAGTCTCTATGGGGGTGCCACAGGGTTCAATTCTTGGGCCGACTCTTTTCTCTGTGTATATCAATGATGTCGCTCTTGCTGCTGGTGACTCTCAGATCCACCTCTACGCAGACGACACCATTTTGTATACATCTGGCCCTTCATTGGACACTGTGTTAACAAACCTCCAAACGAGCTTCAATGCCATACAACACTCCTTCAGTAGCCTCCAACTGCTCTTAAACACTAGTAAAACTAAATGCATGCTCTTCAATCGAACGCTGCTGGCACCCGCCCGCCCAACTAGAATCACTACTCTCGACGGGTCTGACCTAGAGTATGTGGACAACTACAAATACCTAGGTGTCTGGTTAGATTGTAAACTCTCCTTCCAGACTCACATTAAGAATCTCCAATCCAAAGTTAAATCTAGAATCGGCTTCCTATTTCGCAACAAAGCCTCCTTCACTCATGCTGCCAAACATGCCCTCGTAAAATTGACTATCCTACCGATCCTTGACTTCGGCGATGTCATTTACAAAATATTCTCCAACACTCTACTCAGCAAATTGGATGTAGTCTATCACAGTGCCATCCGTTTTGTCACCAAAGCCCCATATACTACCCACCACTGTGACCTGTATGCTCTTGTTGGCTGGTCCTCACTACATATTCGTCGCCAAACCCACTGGCTCCAGGCCATCTATAAATCACTGCTAGGCAAATCCCCGCCTTATCTTAGCTCATTGGTCACCATAGCAACACCCACCCGTAGTATGCGCTCCAGCAGGTATATCTCACTGGTCATCCCCAAAGCCAACACCTCCTTTGGCCGCCATTCCTTCCAGTTCTCTGCTGCCAATGACTGGAACGAATTGCAAAAATCTCTGAAGCTGGAGACTCTTATCTCCCTCACTAACTTTAAGCATCAGTTGTCAGAGCACCTTACCGATCACTGCACCTGTACACAGCCCATCTGAAATTAGCCCACCCAACTACCTCATCCCCATATTGTTATTTATTTTGCTCATTTGCACCCCAGTATCTCTATTTGCACATCATCTCTTGCACATCTATCATTCCAGTGTTAATACTAATTGTAATTATTTTGCACTATAGCCTATTTATTGCCTTACCTCCATAACTTGCTACATTTGCACACACTGTATATATATTTTATGTTGTATTTTTGACTTTATGTTTTGTTTTACCCCATATGTAACTCTGTGTTGTTGTTTTTACGCACTGCTTTGCTTTATCTTGGCCAGGTCGCAGTTGTAAATGAGAACTTGTTCTCAACTGGCTTACCTAGTTAAATAAAGGTGGAAAAAAAAAATCAGTGGAGAGGGTGTGTGGTCCTGGGTTTAAGGGTCTCTTTTCCAAGGTTAAAAGGATAAACATTTACATGCAACACCATGGGCCAGAAAAGGTTGAAAATCATTGGCCATGCTGTCAATCCAGCATGACTTCTGCTGCGTTCAAAACAACTGGAAACTCGGGAACTGGGAAATCTCAGACTTCAGTGAGTTCAAGACAACTGGGAACTCTGAAAAAAACTAGCTCCGACTGGGAAAGTACGTTTTGAACGGTCATCCAACTCGGAATTCCAAGTCGGGAACTCGGGCCTCTTTCTAAAGTTCCGACCTGAAGATCACTGACGTCATGATTCAACCTTGTTTTTTTCAGAGTTCCCAGTTGTCTTGAAAGCACCATAAATCAGGAGAATGCCAGACTTTGATGACAAAATCTGCCCACAAGAAGGACCGCCGTGCCACCTTCCTGTTCAAGTGAGCACAGCACAACAAGGCGAGTCCAAAAATGTATTTTATGCTGCTGCATAAATTATTTAATATGCCAGGGAGATATGTATACTGTAGCTAAGAAAGTAATACTAAATGTATGTTGTGTAGTAAGCTGTTAGTAGCCCATGTGCCTCACCCTAATAATTTGGTCCCTTTCCCTCTCATAATTTAGCCTACTGTTCTGATTTGGTGGTGCACATGTAGCCTATAGCCTGTTTTAGAGAAATGTCATCATCGAATATTGTAAGAGCTTTCATTGTACGCTTATATGCCCCCTTTATTTATCCTATGGTTCTGATTTGGTGTACAGGGAGAATACTGGAAGAACGGCCCATGTTCTGAATTCTGTCACTGTACATTTCAAAAGTGCTGAACAAATAGTTATGTTGACTACGTCCGTCTTAGCTCGCTCATTAAAACCTCTTAAGGATCAGACTCCTTTTTTCAATTTTCACCTAAAATGACATACCCAAATATAACTGCCTGTAGCTCAGGACCTGAAACAAGGATATGCATATTCTTGGTATAATTTGAAAGGAAACACTTAGAAGTTTGGGGAAATGTGAAATTAATGTAGGAGAATATAACATATTAGATCTGGTAAAAGATAATACAAAACAAAAAAACATGCGTTTTTTATTTATTTATCATCTTTGAAATGAAAGAGAAAGTCCAGTCAGTGATGTAGGAATCTAGGTGTAATTTAGATTCTGTCCACAAGATGGCAGCATTGTGTGTGCAAAGTTTCAGACTGATCCAGTGAAGGATTACATCACTACACAACATTTTGTATCAAGTCTGCCAGGAGTTTTCCGAAATGTTCCGAATTAGTCAATTTATACATTTTCAAGTACATCACTATAGAGAACATACAAAAATGCCAGAGACAGCAGGGGATCAAACTGTAGAACCCAGTTCCGACATTTGAATATAAAAACGTATTTTATCAAACAAAACTATGCTACAGTTTATCTCTGGGACCCTCAGGATGATAAATCAGAGCAAGATTACTGAATGTAAGTACATGATTTACCTTCAGAGGTGAATGTATCAAACCAGTTGCCGTGACAAAAGTGTTTTGTTGTTGTGCACTATCCTCAAACAATAGCATGTTATTTTTGAGCTGTAATAGCTACTGTAAATTGGACACTGCAGTTTGATTAACAAGAATTTAAGCTTTCTGCCCATATAAGACATGTCTATGTCCCAGAAAGTTGTCTGTTTACAACGCCATTCTAGTCACATATCACATATTGAGCAGCAACTGTCCCGGTATAGGGACACCGATCCGCTCATGGTTCCCTTATGCCATAGTTTGTACATCTCAATTGTCAGTAGAAACCACATTTGTTTAAGCAAGTGTCACGTCTACTCCCGATCGCCCGCTCTGGCGCTCGACGTCGACTGTTTACTAAACACCGGTCCTGGCAACCCATCATTACGCACACCTGGCAACCCTCATTACGCACACCTGTGCCCCATCATGAGGCACACCTGGACTTCATCACTACCCTGATTACTCCCCCTTTATCTAGCACTCCCTAGCATCACTCTTGAGGCAGTGTTGGTTCTGTGTTCATGTCCAGACGCTGTCTTGTTTTGTATCGCGCTATGTTCATCATTATTATTATTATTATTAAACTCACCACCTGCTTCCTGACTCCCAGCGTCATCGTTACAGAATACTGCCTCAACAAATGGAAGCAGCAGGGAATCAAGACATTTCCCAGAGGGTCGGCGAACAGGGACACTTACTTTGCCTACACCACGAACAGCTGGCACAACTAGGGACGGCTATGGATTAGGTCCTCTGCGTTCTTCAACGTCTCGACATTACCCGAGTGGCGTCACCTCCAACTAGCGGAGGATTCTCTACCACAAGTCGACCCAGCACCCCAGCCCATCCATCAGTCCGCCCAGGTCAGTGATGCCCGTTTGTCCCTCCCGGACAAATATGATGGGACTCCATCAAAGTGCCATGGCTACCTACTCAAGTGCTCCCTCTATGTCACTCATCAGATGGGAGCCCCCACCACCGAGAGGTCCATGGTTGCCACGGTTATTTCTCTGCTGACCGGACGGGCGTTGGAGTGGGCTACGGCCGTCTGGAATAGAGGAGAGGAGGAGCAGCCTTCCTATGAGGGGTTCATGGCTCTGTTCAGAGGAGTCTTTGATCATCCACCGGAGGGCAGAGAGGGGGGTGATTGCCTATTCGAACTGCAGCAGGATGGCCAGACCGCTGCAGAGTACACCCTCACCTTCCGGACAGTGGCAGCATCCAGCGGATGGAATGAGCCGGCGCTCCGCACCCTATTCAGAAGAGGTCCAGACGGAGTTGGCATGCCGAGACGACACCCTCTCCTTGGACGCACTCATTGCGATGGCCATCCGTCTGGATAACCTCCTTCGGGAGTGTCGGCACCCCCATCGCCTCTCTCCCTCCTTATTTGACCATTCTGTATCAGAGCCTGAACCCATGGAGGTAGGGGCCACACTTCTCCCTCTACAGTGGGGAGAACAAGTATTTGATACACTGCCGATTTTGCAGGTTTTCCTACTTACAAAGCATGTAGAGGTCTATAATTTTTATCATAGGTACACTTCAACTGTGAGAGATGGAATCTAAAAAAAAAACAGAATCACATTGTATGATTTTTAAGTAATTAATTTGCATTTTATTGCATGACATAAGTATTTGATACATCAGAAAAGCAGAACTTAATATTTGGTACAGAAACCTTTGTTTGCAATTACAGAGATCATACGTTTCCTGTAGATCTTGACCTGGTTTGCACACACTGCAGCAGGGATTTTGGCCCACTCCTCCATACAGACCTTCTCCAGATCCTTCAGGTTTCGGGGCTGTCGCTGGGCAATAGACTTTCATACTCCCTCCAAAGATTTTCTATTGGGTTCAGGTCTGGAGACTGGCTAGGCCACTCCAGGACCTTGAGATGCTTCTTACGGAGCCACTCCTTAGTTGCCCTGGCTGTATGTTTCGGGTCGTTGTCATGCTGGAAGACCCAGCCATGACCCATCTTCAATGCTCTTACTGAGGGAAGGAGGTTGTTGGCCAAGATCTCGCGATACATCCATCCTCCCCTCAATACGGTGCAGTTGTCCTGTCCCCTTTGCAGAAAAGCATCCCCAAAGAATGATGTTTCCACCTCCATGCTTCACGGTTGGGATGGTGTTCTTGGGGTTGTACTCATCCTTCTTCTTCCTCCAAACACGGAGTGGAGTTTAGACCAAAAAGCTCTATTTTTGTCTCATCAGGCCACATGACCTTCTCCCATTTCTCCTCTGGATCATCCAGATGGTCAATGGCAAACTTCAGACGGGCCTGGACATGCGCTGGCTTGAGTAGGGGGACCTTGCGTGCGCTGCAGGATTTTAATCCATGACGGCGTAGTGTGTTACTAATGGTTTTCTTTGAGACTGTGGTCCCAGCTCTCTTCAGGTCATTGACCAGGTCCTGCCGTGTAGTTCTGGGCTGATCCCTCACCTTCCTCATGATCATTGATGCCCCACGAGGTGAGATCTTGCATGGAGCCCCAGACCGAGGGTGATTGACCGTCATCTTGAACTTCTTCCATTTTCTAATAATTGCGCCAACAGTTGTTGCCTTCTCACCAAGCTGCTTGCCTATTGTCCTGTAGCCCATCCCAGCCTTGTGCAGGTCTACAATTTTATCCCTGATGTCCTTACACAGCTCTCTGGTCTTGGCCATTCTGGAGAGGTTGGAGTCTGTTTGATTGAGTGTGTGGACAGGTGTCTTTTATACAGGTAACGAGTTCAAACAGGTGCAGTTAATACAGGTAATGAGTGGAGAACAGGAGGGCTTCTTAAAGAAAAACTAACAGGTCTGTGAGAGACGGAATTCTTACTGGTTGGTAGGTGATCAAATACTTATGTCATGCAATAAAATGCAAATGAATTACTTAAAAATCATACAATGTGATTTTCTGGATTTTTGTTTTACCTATGATAAAGTGTACCTATGATAAAAATTACAGACCTCTACATGCTTTGTAAGTAGGAAAACCTGCAAAATCGGCAGTGTATCAAATACTTGTTCTCCCCACTGTATGTACATATAGGTAGGGGTAAATTGACTAGGCAACAGGATGGATAATAGCATCAGCGTATTTTAGTTTATTTGATCATTTTAAAACAAAATACACATACAAAATGATGCACTTGATTAAGAATCATTGAGGATGAACACAAAAAAGACTACAACATTGCCATTGTGGTCCTCTTTTCATGTTAGCATTTGCCAAGTTTAGCATATAATAAAAAACAGAAGCTAGAGTGGATACTATACATACTATACACAAAGGAACACTATTTGGTCATCATCAATGGGCTAGGAGGGATTGCTCACAGAGGCACACTATCCATTAACCAGTATTTCACCTTCCTTTTAAAGCTACTCAGTGGGAATAGTTAACAGAGGCAGACTCAGAGGCTTCTGAATTTAAAAAAGTACCTGTCACGATCGTCAGGAACAGATGAGGACCAAGGCGCAGCGTTGCAGGCAAACATACTCTTTATTGAGCGAAACACGATCAAAACAACAAAGACGGTAACGTGACAGTTCATGGTCAAACACAACCAACTTGAAACAAGAACCCACAAAAAACAAAGGAAAAACCGACAGTTTAAATATGGCTCCCAATCAGAGACAACCAGCAAACAGCTGACACTCGTTGCCTCTGATTGGGAGTCACTCAGGCCAACATAGAAATAGAGTACATAGATCTACACACCCTGGCTCAACATAACCGTGTCCCCAGAGCCAGGGCGTGACAGTACCCCCCCCTAAAGGCGCGGACTCCGACCGCGCCAACTAAATACCACAGGGGAGGGACCGGGTGGGCACTCCGCCTTGGCGGCGGATCCGGCTCCGGGCCTGATCCCCACTCCCTCTCCAACCCCCCAAAGTACCCCTGGTCCGGTCTGGCCCTGCTGGCCGGAGCCGGACTGACGACACGCACCCCTGGCTTGGTGCGTGGAGCAGGAACGGACCGGACCGGGCTGACGATGCGCACCCCTGGCTTGGTGCGTGGAGTAGCAACTGGCCGGACCGGGCTGACGATACACACCCCTGGCTTGGTGCGTGGAGCAGGAATGGACCGGACCGGGCTGACGATGCGCACCCTTGGCTTGGTGCGTGGAGTAGCAACTGGCCGGACCGGGCTGACGATACGCACCCCTGGCTTGGTGCGTGGAGCAGGAATGGACCGGACCGGGCTGACGATGCGCACCCCTGGCTTGGTGCGTGGAGGAGGAACGGGCCGAGCCGGGCTGACGATACGCACCCCTGGCTTGGTGCGGGGAACAGGCACGGGCCGTGCTGGACTGACGACGCACACCACTGGCTTGGTGTGGAGAGCAGGAGCGGGCCGGACAGGGCTGGACGAAACGCACCACAGACTTGGTGCGGGGAGCAGGAATGGGCCGGACTGGGCTGGCGACGCGCACCACAGACTTGGTGCGGAGAGCAGGAACGGGCCGGACAGGGCTGACGAAACGCACCACAGACTTGGTGCGGGGAGCAGGAACGGGCCGGACAGGGCTGACGAAACGCACCACAGACTTGGTGCGGGGAGCAGGAACAGACCGGACCGTACTGGGGACACACACCACTGGCCCTACACCGGGATCTGGAACGGGCCGGACCGGACTGGTAACACACCCCAGTACCTCTCGCCGTGCCTCTCCACCTTCCATCCCCTCTTCGACCAGTGGCCCCCGTAACCTGGCGGCCTCCTCTGCCAACCCGTTGGACCGCTCTATCGCGGCCTCCTGCTGCCCCGACGTCGTGAGCCCCCCCCTAAAAATTTTCTGGGGTTCTTTCCTACCCGTGGACCAGGTCTCCATGTCTCTAGCCAGACACTCACTCCACTGCTTCAAAGTCCAACCTTTCTGCTCCTCACTTGGCTTGGCCCAGTCGAGACTCCTACTCCATTGATCCCAGGTCCATCCTCTCTCCTCTTCACACTGCTTGGTCCTGTCTTGGTGGGTTCTTCTGTCACGATCGTCAGGAACAGATGAGGACCAAGGCGCAGCGTTGCAGGCAAACATACTCTTTATTGAGCGAAACACGATCAAAACAACAAAGACGGTAACGTGACAGTTCACGGTCAAACACAACCAACTTGAAACAAGAACCCACAAAAAACAAAGGAAAAACCGACAGTTTAAATATGGCTCCCAATCAGAGACAACCAGCAAACAGCTGACACTCGTTGCCTCTGATTGGGAGTCACTCAGGCCAACATAGAAATAGAGTACATAGATCTACACACCCTGGCTCAACATAACCGTGTCCCCAGAGCCAGGGCGTGACAGTACCTTTCCCTGTTAGGCTTCTGAATCTATACACACACACACACACGTTCGCTATCTTAGCTCTAGTTGTGGTTGTGTGAATCTCTAACATGGGGAAAGTAGTCAGACAAATACCTAGGAGCTACCCCATGGATGATCCTATGAACCAGACTAAGCCTTGTCTGTGTGACCCTTGACTCAACGGGCAGCCAGTTGAGCTCCTGAAACTGGCTCCTACCAATATGAGTACATGGGCTGATTACACCACCTTAATCAACTTGTTCTGGGCTATATGAAGCTTGCTTTATAGTAGATTAGTTAAGCCTTTGAACCAGGAGGTGCTAGCATAGTCAAAATGACATTGGAGGAGCGCATTAGCTAGCACTTTCTTTGAATTTTTGTACAACAGCTTAGCCTTCTTAGCCAAGAACTTGGTCCTGGCAGTGACCTTACCTAGTATGTGGGCAGTGTGAAAGTGTGTGAGTGGCATCAGTATGCATGTGTGTCCATGTTACGTGTGTGGGCGTATGTAGTGTGTGTGTTGGGCTGTCAGTGTACGTATGTGTGAGTGTGTGGGTAGAGTTCAGTGTGTGTGCATAGAGTCAGTGCAAGAGGGTTAGTGCATTTTTTATTTTTATTAATCGCCAGAAATCTCAGACAATATCCATGGAGCGCTACCTGATTCTAATAATTAGCTGGTTGATAAGCTGAATCAGGTTAGTTACTGGTGTTAGAGCGAAAACCTACAGGATGGTAGCTCTCCAGGAGCTATTGAGAAAGTACTAACACTTCAAGACCCTATGGTCAGATGTCTTTTCATAAAGACGTCATGGTAAGTAATGGAATCCAAGTTTCTGGGTGTGTTGGGGGTGACTTGAGGGGGAGAAAGATCCAGTGGAGGCAGCAACAGGCAGGTAGCAGGTAGAAGGGGGCCAGGTGGGATTGGGCCAGGTACAGTGGGGTAAAAAAGTATTTAGTCAGCCACCAATTGTGCAAGTTCTCCCACTTAAAAAGATGAGAGAGGCCTGTAATTTTCATCATAGGTACACGTCAACTATGACAGACAAATTGAGATTTTTTTCTCTCCAGAAAATCACATTGTAGGATTTTTAATGAATTTATTTGCAAATTATGGTGGAAAATAAGTATTTGGTCACCTACAAACAAGCAAGATTTCTGGCTCTCACAGACCTGTAACTTCTTCTTTAAGAGGCTCCTCTGTCCTCCACTCGTTACCTGTATTAATGGCACCTGTTTGAACTTGTTATCAGTATAAAAGACACCTGTCCACAACCTCAAACAGTCACACTCCAAACTCCACTATGGCCAAGACCAAAGAGCTGTCAAAGGACACCAGAAACAAAATTGTAGACCTGCACCAGGCTGGGAAGACTGAATCTGCAATAGGTAAGCAGCTTGGTTTGAAGAAATCAACTGTGGGAGCAAGTATTAGGAAATGGAAGACATACAAGACCACTGATAATCTCCCTAGATCTGGGGCTCCACGAAAGATCTCACCCCGTGGGGTCAAAATGATCACAAGAACAGTGAGCAAAAATCCCAGAACCACACGGGGGGACCTAGTGAATGACCTACAGAGAGCTGGAACCAAAGTAACAAAGCCTACCATCAGTAACACACTACGCCGCCAGGGACTCAAATCCTGCAGTGCCAGACGTGTCCCCCTGCTTAAGCCAGTACATGTCCAGGCCCATCTGAAGTTTGCTAGTGTGCATTTGGATGATCCAGAAGAGGATTGGGAGAATGTCATATGGTCAGATGAAACCAAAATATAACTTTTTGGTAGAAACTAAACTCGTCGTGTCTGGAGGACAAAGAATGCTGAGTTGCATCCAAAGAACACCATACCTACTGTGAAGCATGTGGGTGGAAACATCATGCTTTGGGGCTGTTTTTCTGCAAAGGGACCAGAACGACTGATCCGTGTAAAGGAAAGAATGAATGGGGCCATGTATCGTGAGATTTTGAGTGAAAACCTCCTTCCATCAGCAAGGGCATTGAAGATGAAACGTGGCTGGGTCTTTCAGCATGACAATGATCCCAAACACACCGCCCGGGCAACGAAGGAGTGGCTTCGTAAGAAGCATTTCAAGGTCCTGGAGTGCCCTAGCCAGTCTCCAGATCTCAACCCCATAGAAAATCTTTGGAGGGAGTTGAAAGTCCGTGTTGCCCAGCAACAGCCCCAAAACATCACTGCTCTAGAGGAGATCTGCATGGAGGAATAGGCAAAAAAACCAGCAACAGTGTGTGAAAACCTTGTGAAGACTTACATAAAATGTTTGACCTGTGTCATTGCCAACAAAGGGTATATAACAAAGTATTGAGAAACTTTTGTTATTGACCAAATACTTATTTTCCACCATAATTTGCAAATAAATTCATAAAAAATCCTACAATATGATTTTCTGGATTTCTTTTTCTCATTTTGTCTGTCATAGTTGACGTGTACCTATTATGAAAATTACAGGCCTCTCTCATCTTTTTAAGTGGGAGAACTTGCACAATTGGTGGCTGACTAAATACTTTTTTTCCCCACTCGATTTCCAGGTGTCAGGCCAGGGTTTCGTCAGTCGCGGTCCTAGAGCCTCAGGCCCTCCGGAAGGGGAGACTGAGAAAGAGAAAAGATTAGGGTTAGTGAGAGCATGGCTAAGACCCTAGTAGCCTGGGTGTACATAATAATCTCGTGTTACTGTGGACACTGGATAATCTAACATACACATAACCTGTTTGACCTTAACTGTGACACTGTAGGCCTGCAGTACTTATGGTACTTTTGAGTCAATTCATGGAGCATTACATTTCCAGCGTTTATGTTAACCATGGCAGCCAGCATTGCAAATAAAGACGTGCAGAAAGATAAGCCTCTGTGTCTTCTTCTTCTTTGGTATCATGAAGTTCGCACATTTTGTTTGTGCATGTCGCCACCTACTGTGCGGTCCATCGCTTTACACTGTGTGATATATATATATATTTTTACAATAAATAAGTTGCACCACCAACTAACCGTACACCTATATACCAATATTTAATGATAATAATAATAATAAAACCCCTTCCAACTAAGACTCATTAAAAACCGACTACCCATTATCACTCGTTGGCCTTTCCCTCTGTGCTGACACAGATCTACCACACATAGGGATCCTCTCCGGATCCCTCACCCTTGACCCATCCTCCTCTACTTTCTTTACTGCCTCTGTATACGACACCTTCTGCACTATTCTGACTTTGGCCACCTCAACCTGCCTCTCTCGCACCGGACACTTCTGATCCCCAGCAACATGGGCACCCGTACAGTTGACACACACAATTTTATCCACCAAAACTATACAGTCCTCTGTCCCATGCCCTCCTGCACACTTCTGCAACATGACCATAAACGTTACCCCTTAAACAGCCCAGTGGATTCGGCACAAAAGCTCTAACAGGATAACTGATATAACATGACTTTGTCGGGTAAAAAACTCAGACTTAAAACTCAAAAGGACTGACAGTGACTCCTCTGTTTCACCACGCTCACCACCGGGTCTGCGTCGCACCAAACGGAGGGCCTCACAAACACCAGGAATCTTCAACTTCAATTGCACCATCTCCACACTTAACGCTACCCCAGAAATCACTCCTTTCAATGGTGCCCTATTCCTAAGCGCAAAGCAAAACAGATCTTGACACATTGTGTGACACAGAGCGCCCGCTCCCTCTGGTCAGAAGAAACACAAACAAATATCACAAGTCCACTACAGGTTACCTTCACTGATTCAACTGCTCCTTTCCCACCAACCCAGAAGCTACAAATGGATCCACCAAAAAGCAAGGATACACTTTCTCCAAAACTTTCACTCCTACTGGACCAGAGGCTTCTTTATCATGTCCATCAAAACCATGCTCGGGCTCCGAGCTCTTCACCATACCTTCCACCTCACTTAACTCGCCCTCATTCACTTCCATTTCCCCTCCAGAACTCGGTCTGACACACAGCTCGCTCTGTTTGCACTTCCCACCAATCTTCTTCGACACCTCATCTCCATTTTTATCACCATCTTCCTCAAACTCAAACCCACCCTCTGCTTTCCTCACTCTCTTCGACCTCTTCTTCCTCTTTTTCTCCCTCCATTCCTCCTCAGAAATCCACCTTTCTGTGTCCCGGTCCCAATATTCCTGACGGGGTAGGCCGTCATTGTAAATAAGAATTTGTTCTTAACTGACTTGCCTAGTTAAATAAAGGTTAAATGTAAAAAATAATAATAATACAAAATATATATTAATAGATGACATTCACAGCTGTCTCCAATATAATTGCTTAGGTTACACATACACATTACGGGCCTTTGACAAATAAATCTCTGTGTGAAAAGGCGTCCCATGGTCTTTTGTCAACGAGCTCAAGGGATTCCAAACACTGGTGGTAATCAGATGATCCCAATAATTTAGGTAGTAAACGATGCCCCCCCAACCTCGTCTCAGAGCATTTTGTAATATTCTGTACGTAAATCCGAGACAAAATGTTTAGTATGAAATGTTAAGCTTTGTATGGTATGTATTTATTTGTGGATGTCCATCACCCATTCATATGATATGTTACGAATTACAAATTGTATTATATGTTATGATTTTGTAAAACGTACAATATGTATTGAATTTGCTAAATGTGTTATGTTACGAATTCTCAAAATGTACAATATGTTACGAATTTGCAAAACTTATGATATGTTACGTATTTGCAAAATGTATAATATGTTACGAATTCTAGCTAGCTCGCTAATGTTAGCTAGGCTAAGGGTTAAGGTTAAGTTTAAGAGTTAGGTTAAAGGGTTAAGGTTAGAGTTGGGGGGAGGGTTAGCTAAAAGGGTTAGGGTTTGGGGAAAGGTTAGCTAAAAGGGTTACGGTTAGGTGATGGGTAGCTAATATGCTAAGTAGTTGCAAGGTAGCTAAAAAGTAGTAAGTGGTTGAAAAGTTGCTAATTAGCTAAAGTGCTAAAGTTGTCCATGATGAGATTCGAACTCGCAATCTTTGAGTTGATAGACGTTTGCGTTATATGCCCACCAACCACCCTACTTTCATTGAGAACTGTCTGGTACTTATTGTTTCCCTGTTTACTACTCAAAGATATTTAACTTATTAAGTAAAAGATTAAATAAACTGCACTGGTCTCAAATATATTAGCATAGTTAGGCTACACAGAACCACGGCGGACCCATTGTTTAAAATGAGAGGCTTTTCTCCATCTTAAAACGTGTCCGAGTGCAACATGCCTAGCTCTGCCAACTGGGGCCTGGCTTACGGAGCGCTCTTTGAAATAAGATCTCAAATTGTCTTATTCCAATTGCTCGAGTTATGTCACCACACCTGTGTGAGAGCGCTAGCTTTCTCGGGTGACAACACATCTTGAAAATGGAAGCAGAATGTAATTTTACTTATTGACAGCAGCAGCTCTATCCCTGTCTTTCCTTCTCCTGGTTCCATGAAAATGCACCACTTGTAGGAAACATGTGGAGGTGCTTTGCATTCTCGTCATTCATGCAATCAATGGGCGAGTTTGTTTTGCATGGCCCCGGGTGGGCGGAGTGTGCACATTTTAGACTATTCCATTGGTCCTTAAGTGAAATCCCCACCCGGGCACCAGGCCATGCAAAACGAACTCGCCCAAACAGAGCAAACAAACAATTAATTAAAATAGACCAATAAGCTCACAGTGCCAAATCACGTGATTACCGTAGGCCTAATTCAGTAGAGGCACCTAGAGCAACTCCACCCTTTTACACCTAGGCCTACTGTCAATGCGCCCCAAGATGTGACTATGGCCAAGTCACGCACTAAGATGAAAATAGTAACATGATGACCAAACCGTCTCCAGCATGCGCCATCATTCTCATGTTGATTTTGTCTATCCCCACTGAACGCATTCATGACACACAGGTTAAAATACCAAAACCAACTGTGAACCAACTATATTAATTTGGGGAGAGGTCGAAACGCATACGAAACCTTCATGTACATTTAGCTAGCTTGCTGTTGCTAGCTAATTTGTCCTGAGATAAACATTGGGTTGTTATTTTAATTGAAATCCATATGGTCAAAGAATGTTGCTGGATCTTTGTTTTTAATCCATTTTGATTCACACAAAATCGTGTGTTCTCTACTCTGACAATTAATCCACAGATAAAAAGGGTAAACCTAGTTATTTTATAGGTTTTAGTTAGTTTTCTTTAATTAATCTCTCCTCATTCATTCTGCTTCATCTTCTTCTTCGAGATTGGGTTGGCGGATCACATCCAACGTTTAAGATGCATACACCGCCACCTACTGTACTGGAGTGAGAGGCCAGTCACGGCCTACCTAAATTACATGATCTTCATTAGTCCTGTTCCTCTTAGAAAGTGAAATAAAGCCCTAGACACCACTTCCCTCCCCTTTCCTCCCCCCACTACACCACCCCAACCCCAACCATCCTCTCTAACCCTTTCACACAATCTCTCTCTAACTACATCACACAGTTCAGAAAATATCAACAAATGCTCCACCATTTCCTCCACTAAACACTCATCACACAAACCTGTTTCATGTCTCCCTATCATCCACAACATGGCATTCAAACCTGTGTGCCCAAACCGTAGTCTACTCCACACAACTTCCTCTCTCCTACATCCCATACTCCCCACTTCTTCCTTAACTGACCGGTGCACACAATAAAATTGCTACCCCTTACTACTAGCATCCCACTCCCTTTGCCAAAGATTAAGCCCTTACTTGATACAGCTGTGATGTTTCTTCTACAAACACTGGAATTCCAGCATTTTTACGCTTCCCCATCATTGTTTTAAACATTTTCCAAACCGCACCAATTTAGGTCCCTCTACCAATAGTGGAGCAAAATACCCGCCATGACTCTTCTCGCCATCGCTGTCTTCCATTGATACTCCATGAGATTCCTTTCTGTCAAGCCATTCTTTTAAAAATAAAAAATAAAGTAAAAATGTGCCCCTTTTTCTCCCCAATTTCGATCTTATCTCATCGCTGCAACTCCACAATGGGCTTCCGGAGGCGAAGTTCGAGTCATGGGTCCTCCGAAACATGACCCGCCAAACCGTGCTTCTTAACACCCGCCCGCTTACCTGGAAGCCAGCCGCACCAATGTGTCGGAGGAAACACTGTTCAACTGCAGGCGCCCAGCCCGCCACAAGGAGTCGCTAGAGCGCGATGGGTCAAGTAAAGCCCCCCCGGCCAAACCCTCCCTTAACCCGGACGACACTGGGCCAATTGTGCGCCGCCCTATGGGACTCTTGATCATGGCCAGTTGTGATACAGGCTGGGATCGAACCCCGGTCTGTGGTCATGCCTCTAGCACTGCGATGCAGTGCCTTAGACTGAACTGTCAAGCCATTCTTAAGTACATGTAGAGCTATATCCCTTACTCAAAGCACCACCTTATTGTCTCTACTCTGCATACACACATTCATATTGACCTTACATCGAACTGGAAATTGATCACTCCCTATCGTGGTTTCTCTCATCACTTCCCATTCACACCTCCCTGCCACGGCCGCAGACTATTACAGTAATACCTCTATTCCTACATATTTATATCGCCACACATTCCAATTCCTGTATCTCCGATACTCTGTACGCCATCCCCTCTTTAACGAACATAGTAGAGCCCCCACCCGACCCCTCCACTCTATCACACTGTACCGAACTGAATCCCGGAATCACAAACTCCAGTTGAGGTTTGAGCCATGTCTTTTGTATACACAATACATCTGGTACTACATCCATGTCATATACACACTTCTTAAACTCCTTCCCTATTAGGTATTAAGCTTCTAGCGTTCCATTGAAGGACCGCAAAAAACATCTCATGCATCATTACTCCAGTTGCTTCTGTAATTCCCAGGAAATCTTTGGCCGCACGTACCACCACTTCTATGTGTGCAGACTTTTTCTTAATCTGATCACTCATATTCATCACACTACACATGAACGCCAAGAAGTCAACCCTGTTTCACCAATGATTATTTTGTCACCGCACACTGATGGTCACATTTCGTGGAGACCCCAGGTTGTGCTACTCCCTCACGGCTGCATCAATTTCTTCACAGGTTCTGTACTTTAAACTCTCCGTGCTGCTTCAGCATACGTTACCTTGTTCGTGATCTTATATCTCTGTACTTCCGCTTCCTGCTTCTGTGCTATACATCCTCCGATCACAGCACTACGTTCCCCGCTGCAGTTACAGCACCTTGCCTTGGCCTCCACACCACACTTGCCATATTCATGTGGTCCCCCACACTTCGCACAATGTCTCTGCCCCTTACAGATGCTAGTTACACTTCCCATGCACTGACACTAAAGCACCAAAGCGGTGCTGGCACAAACTCCCCAACATAAAAGCTGATGAATCCTAGATGTACTCCTCTTGGAAGATTCCATTCAAACTCTAACAGCACCGTAGTGCTTTCTACTCCACCCTCCCTTTTCTTACTGCTCATTCGCCTCAACCACTTTCCTCCCTGTCACCTACCTCTTAAACTCCTCCATTGACACCTCCATCAGTACGCCCGCAATCACCCCTCTCACTTTTGCCCTACTGCCAGGGATATGGCATTTCACCCTACCTCCATTTAGCGCCTCCATTTTCAATATCTTGTCCCTCTGAACTATATGAACTGCAAATATCAATACCTTTCCTTTCCCTACGCACCTTGCATCTTTTACATACCCTATATCTGGCTTGATGGCCTTTGACAACTTTATCGAATGTAAAATTTTACTGGTTAGCGCAGAAAAACACACAATTTCTTTGTTCTCTTGTACCTCATCTCCTTGTCTGTTTGCTCTTCTAGATTCCCCCCTTCCATCTATGTCCCCATCAATTTTTTTTCTGTACAGTCATGTAGGTAGACTCATCACTGATCCTACTACCTTCATCTATCTCAGATTTACTCCAATCTGAGCTACCTGCCATGCCCGCCTCAGTCTCAGTAAAGCTGTTTAGATCCGCCAAACAAACGCACCACTGCATTCACTTCCAAAACCAAATGTTATGATCGAACACAAAAAAATACACACAAAAAACAGACCTTGAGCCTGTTCGTTCTTCTTCTTCTTCTTCTGTGGATTTTATATAGCGGTTGGCAATCAACGTTAAGGTGCATTACCGCCACCAACTGAACTGGAGTGTGGACCTCGTTCACCTTTCAATCACCCATGTGGGTATGTGCTCATAAAAACAATGAGTAGATGGGAGATGCGGGACTTGCAGCGTGTCAAGAGCCCCACAGTGGAGGTGTCATAATACCCATAAAACCTAGCGCTAAAACAGGGAAATGGTTCCAATCGTTTTTCCACCATTCATTTTTCCCATAGGGGATTTAAGAAAGACTTGAAATAAGGGCTGTGTTTTGTGTAGGCTTACCCTGGCATGACGTTTTGATAACCAATGTGACTTTTATCAAGAATTCCACAAGCTTTTGGAAATAAATAACAGTTTAATTGTTTTATTTATCACCACCGAACGTTTGGAAATACCGAACAATAATACACTAGCTGCATGCATTCAGTCAACGAGATGGCGCACCAATTCTCTAGCCTGGATTTTGAATCTTGCATGCAGCCAGGCGCATCATTTGCAGGGGACAATAGACCTTGTTAGCTAGATAGCTTAGCTATTTTATTTTTTTATTTTTTTACCAAAGTGTTTGAAAAAAATATCTTTGTTAGTTCTCATCTGTTCATGAACCAGATTTGAATGCAAAGTTTGTTTGCTCAAGTAAGTAACGTTACTGCTTTCCTCAATTTGTGAGTAGTTATACTACTTTCAACAAGAACAATAACGCAAGCTAACTAGCCTAGCTAACGTTACTTGGTTAGCTTACTAACATTAGCTAGCTAGCTAGCTAGAAACATGAACTTGACCGTTGCTAGCTAAATTATGGTAAATGTGGTTAAGTTGGCTAGCTAATTCTCTATCTGCTTGTGTCCTTGCTAGCCGAGTTACTTGGCTAACTATCTTGCTAATGTTACACTAGATGGTTTGCTACCTAGCTAACAACATTGACTAACATTATAGCTAACGTATGAAGCTAGTTAGCTAACTAGCTACATTCAGAGGAGAAAAGGCCCCTTTAGGCATCTAGCTAGCTAATCTGTTGTATTTCCATTATGGCAATGGCCAGACCCAGCATTGCATTCACCACAGCACCATGTGGATGTGATATCCATGGAGGTAGGTGTCAGGTGCAAGCGTGGATGTGGTGTGGAATCAAGCGCAGGACAACAGAGGCTTCGTCCAACAGTCTTTAAAAAAAAAAAAATATATGCCATTTAGCAGACGCTTTTATCCAAAGCGACTTACAGTCATGCGTGCATACATTTTTGTGTATGGGTGGTCCCGGGGATCGAACCCACTACCTTGGCGTTACAAGCGCCGTGCTCTACCAGTTGAGCTACAGAGGACCACTTTAGTAAAGACACGTAAACAGAACACACGGCTAAATCCAAGCCGGAGGCAAGCGAACTTTACGCACACTGCGTAAAGCACAAAATACAAAACAAATGCGCACACAGTGCGGTCACTCTCTCAAAACAATAACTGGAGAGAAAAATACTAACAGCCCCTTGCTGACAGGAGAAACAATTACACACAACACAAGACTCAAACGACGAGAACTTATAGGACACATAATAGGCACAAAACAGAAACAGGTGTAACCAATCAGACAAAACCAAACAAACATCGAAACATACAACGGTGGCAGCTAGTACTCCGGGGACGACGACCGCCGAAGCCTGCCCGAACAAGGAGGAGGAGCAGCCTCGGCCGAAACCGTGACAGTAGGTAATGTTACATTCCCTTCGCACAGATGAGACTTTGCCTATCTGTTCTTTCTTACACAGTATTTACTTTATTTCAATGTAATTTTATTGTTCCGAACAGGGCCAGGAGTGAGACACTACAACGGGCCAACGGTGCCAAGTTTGGGCCGCAGACATGAAGGTAAGAACATAAATGTTACCAACTTAAATGTAAATACTTATTGGAAATATCTGCCATCTGTCTTTACTGTCACAATAAATGTATATAAAATATAGGGGGTTGGAAATATGTTAACATAGTGTCATGTCTAATACAAATCTTGCATTTTGTAGCTTAGGTTTCTGGATGTAATGGGTGCCAAGGACCTGAAGTCGACAATGTGGCGGATGCTACCTTGCATTCTGTCAAACAGTCTTGCCATCACTACCACCTGGGCAGGCCTGTTTCAGGAACTTGTTTCTGATGACCATTCTTCACAGTAAGTTTTGATATTAAATGTGTTACATTTGTTTTGTGTACTTTTAAGTAAATTCTTAAACTCGTTAAAGACCATGTGGGATTCAAATGTAACTCCATGTTATTTATTTGTGTATAGGAGCCATTCGGAAGAACCCTGCAACCCGGAATGCCACGAATGAAGGGGTCCAGATTCAGATCACCCGTTAACTGAAAGGGGACTCTGATTGTTAATGCAGGAGTTGGCAGCGCAAAGGGGAGAGGGATCGGTTGCAGTGTGGGTCAACATCAAGTCTCGGACCACCTGTCTCAAACCCAGCATCTACCCCCAAGCCACAAGACTGTTCCAACAACTGAACCCTGGGCTGACTACTGCACCACACACTTACCATTTATTAATTCTGTCGCAATGAAATCAGTTTTGTTTCACAATGAAATCAGTTTTGTCTACCGGACAGTTTTGTTTTCCGTGTGTATCAAGAATGGTCCACCACCCAAAAGACATGCAGCCAACTTGACACAACTGTGGGAAGCATTGGCGTCAATATGGGCCAGTATCCTTGTGCAACACTTTCGACACCTTGAGGCGAATTGAGGCTGCAACTCAATATTAGGAAGGTGTTCTTAATGTTTTGTACTCTTCGTGTGTACTTTCATATAATAATGATATGCTGTAACTGCACTGTTCTTATTCCAATCACTATACACATGGGCAAACAATGTCCATAGCCTACTATATCCCTATAGGCTTTTTTCTCCCACCTTATTTTCATTTATATAAACTCAGCAAAAAAAGAAACGTCCCTTTTTCAGGACCCCGTCTTTCAAAGATTATTCGTAAAAATCCAAATATCTTCACAGATCTTCATTGTAAAGGGTTTAAACACTGTTTCCCATGCTTGTTCAATGAACCATAAACAATTAATGAACATGCACCTGTGGAACGGTCGTTAAGACACTAAGAGCTTACAGACGGTAGGCAATTAAGGTCACAGTTATGAAAACTTAGGACACTAAAGAGGCCTTTCTACTGACTCTGAAAAACACCAAAAGAAAGATGTCCAGGGACCCTGCTCATCTGCGTTAACGTGCCTTAGGCATGCTGCAAGGAGGCATGAGGACTGCAGATGTGGCCAGGACAATAAATTGCAATGTCCATACTTTTAGATGCCTAAGACAGCGCTACAGGGAGACAGGACGGACAGCTGATCGTCCTCGCAGTGGCAGACCACGTGTAACAACACCTGCACATGATCGGTACATCCAAACATCACATCTGCGGGACAGGTACAGGATGGCAACAACAACTGCCCAAGTTACACCAGGAACGCAAAATCCCTCCATCAGTGCTCAGACTGTCTGCAATAGGCTGAGTGAGGCTGGACTGAGGGCTTGTAGGCCTCTTGTAAGGCAGGTCCTCACCAGACATCACCGGCAACAATGTCGCCTATGGGCACAAACCCACTGTCGCTGGACCAGACAGGACTGGCAAAAAGTGCTCTTCACTGACGAGTCTCGGTTTTGTCTCACCAGGGGTGATGGTCGGATTCGCGTTTATCGTCGAAGGAATGAGCGTTACACCGAGGCCTGTACTCTGGAGCGGGATCGATTTGGAGGTGGAGGGTCCGTCATGGTCTGTGGCGGTGTGTCACAGCATCATCGGACTGAGCTGGTTGTCATTGCAGGCAATCTCAACGCTGTGCGTTACAGGGAAGACATCCTCCTTCCTCATGTGGTACCCTTCCTGCAGGCTCATCCTGACATGACCCTCCAGCATGACAATGCCACCAGCCATACTGCTCGTTCTGTGCGTGATTTCCTGCAAGACAGGAATGTCAGGGTTCTGGCATGGCCAGCGAAGAGCCCGGATCTCAATCTCATTGAGAACGTCTGGGACCTGTTGGATCGGAGGGTGTGGCCTAGGGCCATTCCCCCCAGAAATGTCCGGAAACTTGCAGGTGCCTTGGTGGAAGAGTGGGGTAACATCTCACAGCAAGAACTGGCAAATCTGGTGCAGTCCATGAGGAGGAGATGCACTGCAGTACTTAATGCAGCTGGTGGCCACACCAGATACTGACTGTTCCTTTTGATTTTGACACCCCTTTTGTTCAGGGACACATTTTTCCATTTCTGTTAGTCACATGTATGTGGAACTTGTTCAGTTTATGTCTGTTGTTGAATCTTGTTATGTTCATACAAACATTTACACATGTTAAGTTTGCTGAAAATAAACGCAGTTGACAGTGAGAGGAAGTTTATTTTATCTGCATGCTTCTTGTACTTGATGTATTCTTTTTAGTATGTTATATATTTACAATGTTGCTTATTTTATTACTATGACACCATTGCACTGTGTGAGAAGCCTGCAAGTACATGACTATACAATTAGATTTGACTGGATTTGATTTGATTTGTAGTCACTAGTGGTGTCACGATCGTCGAACACAGAGGACCAAGGCGCAGCGTGGAATGCGAACGTACTTTTATTTTAAATGATCACACGAACAAAACGATACGTGACGTCCTTGGCAATAGACACTAACCAAACACGGAACAAGATCCCACAAACACTGTGGCAAAACAGGCTACCTAAGTATGGTTCCCAATCAGAGACAACAAGCAACAGCTGATTCACGTTGCCTCTGATTGAGAACCACACCGGCCAACATAGAAACAAATGAACTAGATAAACAACCTAGCACACAAAACACATAGAAACAACCCACCCTGGCTCAACATAACAGAGTCCCAGAGCCAGGGCGTGACAGTACCCCCCCCAAAGGCGCACTGCGACCGCGCCAAACACAAACCGAACAGGGGAGGGCCGGGTGGGCATTCCTCCTCGGAGGCGGTTCCGGCTCCGGGCTTGACCCCCACCCTCCAACAAACCCCCCATAGCGCCCCTGGTCCGGTCTGGCCCTGCTGGCTGGATCTGGACTGGACATCGGTGGAGCGGATCACTCAGGCTCCGATGTGGAGCAGCTAACCGGTACCTGACCAGGCACCGGTGAGCCAGGCACGGGCTGTGCCGGACTGACGACGCGCACCACAGGTTTGGTGCGGGGAGCAGGAACAGGCCGGACCGGGCTGACGACGCGCACCATTGGCTTGGTGCAGGGAGCAGGGACGGGCCGAACCCGGCTGACGAAGCGCACCACTGGCTTGGTGCGGGGAGCAGGAACAGGCCGGACCGGGCTGACGACGCGCACCACAGGCTTGGTGCGGGGAGCAGGGACGGGCTGAACCGGGCTGACGAAGCGCACCACTGGCTTGGTGCGGGGAGCAGGAACGGACCAAAACGGGCTGACGACGTGCACCACTGGCTTGGTGCGGGAAGCAGGAACGGGCCGAACCGGGCTGGCGACGCGCACCACTGGCTTGGTGCGAGGGGCAGGAACAGGCCGGACCGGGCTGGCGATGCGCACCACAGGCTTGGTGCGAGGGGCAGGAACATGCCGGACCGGGCTGGCGACGCGCACCACAGGCTCGGTGCGAGGGACAGGAACAAGCCGGACCGTACTGGGGACACACACCACTGGCCCTACGCGGGGATCAGGAATGGGCCGGACCGGACTGGCAACACACCCCAGTACCTCTCGCCGTGCCTCTACATTCTCCTTCCCCCTGGTGACCAGTGACTCCCGTAACCTGGCGGCCTCCTTTGCCAACCCGCTGAACCACTCTATCCCGGCCTCCTGCTGCCCCATCGTCCACGGCGTGAGCCCCCCCCTAAAAAAATTCTGGGCGTCTCTCCTCCCCGTGGGCCAGGCCTCCATGGCTCTCGCCAGACTCACGCTCCTCTGCTCCCAAGTCCAGCCTCTCTCCTCCTCCCGCGGCTTGACCCAGTCGAGGTTGATATCCTTTAGAGCCCTCTCTGGCGTTGGCTCCTGGACACGCTGCTTGGTCCAGTTATGGTGGGATCTTCTGTCACGATCGTCGAACACAGAGGACCAAGGCGCAGCGTGGAATGCGAACATACTTTTATTTTAAATGATCACACGAACAAAACAACAAAACGATACGTGACGTCCTTGGCAATAGACACTAACCAAACACGGAACAAGATCCCACAAACACTGTGGCAAAACAGGCTACCTAAGTATGGTTCTCAATCAGAGACAACAAGCAACAGCTGATTCACATTGCCTCTGATTGAGAACCACACCGGCCAACATAGAAACAAATGAACTAGATAAACAACCTAGCACACAAAACACATAGAAACAACCCACCCTGGCTCAACATAACAGAGTCCCAGAGCCAGGGCGTGACAAGTGGATCCAGGTGACCAGGACTGCCCTCGTTATCTGATATTTTCACACACAATATTTTAACAGTTATTTTCCAAATGAACATGGAATCCAATGCACCTTGAATAATAAAAAGCAATACATATATAAATAAGTGGCGATAAGGAGTAGGCATGCCGCTGGCTTGATGCTGAAAAAGTGTCTTGCGTCAGACTAGCAGCTGTAGTGTCGCCGGCCAGGAGAAGTGCGAGGGTGGGTGCTTGAGGAAAACGGCACGTGAACAGCAGGAGCACAGCTGCCGCTTGACAAAAGCCGGCCTCCGGATTGCTCTTTGCTAACAGAGTTGTGACTGAATATACACTACAGGTCTAAAGTTTTAGAACACCTACTCATTCAAGGGTTTTTCTTTATTTTTACTATTTTCTACATTGTAGAATAATAGTGAAGACATCAAAACTATGAAATAACACATATTGAATCATGTAGTAACCAAAAAAGTGTTAAACAAATCAAAATATATTTTATATTTGAGATTCTTCAAATAGCCACCCTTTGCCTTAATGACAGCTTTGCACAATCTTGACATTCTCTCAACCAGCTTCACCTGGAATGCTTTTCCAACAGTCTTGACGGAGTTCCCACATATGCTGAGCACTTGTTGTCTGCTTTTCCTTCACTCTGCGGTCCGACTCATCCCAAACCATCTCAATTGGGTTGAGGTCAGGTGATTGTGGAGGCCAGGTCATCTGATGCAGCACTCAATCACTCTCCTTCTTGGTAAAATAGCCCTTACACACCCTGGAGGTGTGTTGGGTCATTGTCCTGTTGAAAAATAAAAAATGATAGTCCCACTAAGCCCAAACCAGATGGGATAGCGTATCGCTGCAGAGTGCTGTGGTAGCCATGCTGGTTAAGTGTGCCTTGAATTCTAAATAAATCACAGACAGTGTCACCAGCAAAGCACACCCAAACCATAACACCTCCTCCTCCATGCTTTACGGTGGGAAATGCACATGCAGAGATAATCTGTTCACCCACACCGCGTCTCACAAAGACACGGCGGTTGGAACCAAAAATCGGCAATTTGGACTCCAGACCAAAGGAAAAATTTCCACCGGTCTAATTGCTCGTGTTTCTTGGCCCAAGCAAGTCTCTTCTTCTTATTGGTGTCCTTTAGTAGTGGTTTCTTTGTAGCAATTCGACCATGAAGGCCTGATTCACAGTCTCCTCTGAACAGTTGATGTTGAGATGTATCTGTTTCTTGAACTCTGTGAAGCATTTATTTGGGCTGCAATTTCTGAGGCTGGTAACTCTAATGAACTTATCCTCTGCAGCAGAGGTAACTCTGGGTCTTCCATTCCTGTGGCGATCCTCATGAGAGCCAGTTTCATCATAGCGCTTGATGGTTTTTGCGACTGCACTTGAAGAAACTTTCAAAGCTCTTGAAATGTTCCGTATTGACTGACCTTCATGTCTTAAAGTAATGATGGACTGTTGTTTCTCTTTGCTTATTAGAGCTGGCTTGCCATGATATGGACTTGGTCTTTTACCAAATAGGGCTATCTTCTGTATACCCCCCTACCTTGTCACAACACAACTGATTGGCTCAAACGCATTTTGAAGAAAATACATTCCACAAATTAACTTTTAAGATGGCACACCTGTTAATTGAAATGCATTACTACCTCATGAAGCTGGTTGAGAGAATACCAAGAGTGTGCAAAGCTGTCATCAAGGGTGGCTATTTGAAGAATCTCAAATATAACATATATTTTGATTTGTTTAACACTTTTTTGCTTCCTACATGATTGTGTGATTTCATAGTTTTGATGTCTTCACTATTATTCTACAATGTGGAAAATAGTAAAAATAAAGAAAAACCTTTGAATGAGTAGGTGTTCTAAAACTGTTGACCAGTAGTGTATTTCTCTGTAAAACAACGTTAGATCCAGTCTATGATATTAGCCAGAAGGCTCTGGTGATGCTAGTTAGCTAACAAGTCAAGTCTATGGAAGAGGCTAGCTAGCTAGCTAGCATCAGCTTTGTAGTGGTTATACTATGTTGAAACACTCGTTTTCAAATTTTCTAAAATGTTTTCCACAAGCGTGTTGCTGTAGCTTTCAAATTATGTGAATGTAATTGAGCAATTTTAACGAATTTAAACAATATTTAACGAAATCTCCTCCCTGTTGGCAATGCCTGACAACGCACCGGAAACGGCTTCCCAGGTATGAAGTGCGCTTGGAACGTTCAAGCGTGGAATGTGCATTGAGGAAATTGCACCCTTATCTTTACATGTCCTAATAATTAGAAAGATTGCTCAGAAAACCAGGTGTTTTAATCGGCGTATGCTTACTTCGATTATGACTTTACGATTATTAAAATCAGCAGAGTAAGGTGTTTACATGACTAATGACATACTCGGCCTTCTGCCATAATCTGTTTAATATCGAATTATTAGTGTATCGTTTCATGAACATTGTGCAGTACTGTACTCGGCCTCTAGGTTGTGTCATTGATTCACATTAGGTCCTTAGGTGCACACTGCTTTAATACGGAGGCTCAGAAGCTGTCAAAATGGCTACGACAATGTCCTGGGGATCATATCTCCTCATTCATTTAGTAATATTTTCATGGTATGTCTTTACGTTATCGGCGAATTGCTCATTGAAAAGCACAGAGATACAACCAGGAGCTAAAACATTTGGAGGCCGCTGGAAATATCTGACTTTCCTCAATCTGGTAAATGTGCTTGGTTGTGACATCGATCTGGTAAATGTGCTTGGTTGTGACATCGAGGGCGATGCAAACGAAATGTAATTGGATAAATGGGACCTGTACAGTAGTAGGCAAAAAACCGACACTGTATGTTAGAAATCAGTTCCACATCCTCGTCTGCATTACATCCCTTTTGAACTACCTGTGGCCTCAAGACAAGTTAGACAATGATTAATTAACTGCTTTATTTATATAGCTAGCCATAGTGGTCAGAGTTGCCTAACCATTTTTTGCGTCATTATTCCTCAGGTTTTGCAGACGGTGTTCTTCGGACTCGTTGTTTTGATTGACATCATCCACCTGATATTGCCATCCAAAAGTTTGAGATGTGGTGTACCTCTCCTCCTAGTGAAATTAAGAGACACCATTTTCACTATTTTGGCTTTTCCTATTGGGACAGTAAGTGCCTTTTTATTTCTACATGTATTTTTCTGTGTGCGCATATTATACGTGTATAAGCTACATGTATTACTGATAACATGCTTTGTATTGGACATAATATGTCCCCTTTTCTCTCCTGTTCTCCCCAGTTTGTGTTCTTGTCCTTCTGGTCGATATATCACTACGACAGAGAGCTGGTCTATCCTAAATTTCTAGATGACATTATTCCTAGCTGGTTGAACCATGCTCTGGTAAGCGCACAATCATGAGCACATGCTGGACTTTGTACTAAAGTGATACCAATGTATTCAATTAAAGATGGGGCTTTAACCAATTGGCTGTGCTGCTCAGCGTGGCTTTGTATCACATGGCTCTTAGAGGTCGTGCTAGAAATTCAAGGAAATCATTTTTTTAATAGGATCATACTCAGATTCACATAGCTTTGTCTCCTATGATCATTCTATTATGGATGCCAGTCACACAGCAGTTTGGTGTTCCCAGTATTTCTCAACCAACTGAGCCATCAAGACCACATTTCAGAGCTACACAAGCTACATTAGGAATCTGTCGGGGCATAATGGACACTCCTCTCACTCTTAATGGCCTCTCCACTACACCTTTACAGTACATACTTGGTCAGTTTTACAAGTTGACAGTAGCATACCTTGTCAGAACTGGTTTTCACCAGTTGCGAGCTGTACAACAGTCTAACAGACACTTGCTGTAGATGTTTCACAACAGGCAGTAATGATTACACAAAAGCCTGACCTCTTCCTCCATTCCCATTATTTCCCAATCTATTCCAGGGGGTGCTTATTTTTTGTTCTGGCCCAACACTAACATGTTATACCCTTGTTTATGTGGCCACAATGCATTGACACATGCAATGGTCTATTGGGCTACATATTTGTTACACATGGGGCTATGATGTTACTATTAGGCTTGGTGGGGGACTCAGGTGCAGAGACGGACACACGGACAACAGAGGGTGAATTAGGATGTCGTTTATTCAGCGTGAATTGGCAGAGAGAAACAGTTCAGGGTGGAATAGCTTCAGACCGGGGTAGGAGCTGAGTGGGGGGGAGAGCCAGTAGTCCGGAGAGCTGGATGACGAGGATATCAGACAACAGATGAGCAGGTTGCGGCGTGGGAATGGCAGGTAGGCAGGCAGCAGGAACAGACGGGATCTGGTCGAAGGAGAGACAGGTTACAAAACGTGGCAGAAACAACTATAATGCTGAGATAGTAACAACTAGACTGAGATTGCTGTACGGGGCCAAGTTACCACAGGTAGTGTAGGAACGAACTGGCGCTGGAGAGGTGTCCAGCCCGGGTAGATAACTGCTGGTTGATTGATGACAATGAGCCGCAGCTGGAAGTAACGGAGCATGAGAGAGAATGGCCACGCCCCCTGACCTAGATCCTCTGACTGGGCTGCACAGCAGGGGAGACAGACACAGACAACACACACACACAGGGGAAAAAGGAAAAGGGAAACAAGCGGGAACCGGACCAACAGTGCCGAACCGTAACAGTACCCCCCTCAACGGGCGCCACCCGGCGACCCACCCGGCTTGTCAGGGTGGTCCCTATGGAAGTCAGCCACCAGCTGCGGATCCAGTATAAATCGTCGGGGAATCCAGGACCTCTCCTCGGGACCGTATCCCTCCCAGTCCACCAGGTACTGAAGCCCTCTACCACGCCTCCGGACGTCCAGCAGTCTCCGCACCGTGTAGGCTGGATGGTCGCATCAATACGCGGTGGCGGAGGGGGATCCACAGGCGGACACAAAGGGCTGGAGGAGACCAGCTTCAGCTGGGACACGTGAAATGTAGGATGGACTCTCATGGCCTGGGGAAGCTTCAACCGAACAGCCGAAGGGTTGATGATGGAGTCGATCTCGAAAGGACCCAAATACCGGGGCGACAGCTTACGGGAGTCAGTGCGCAGGGGGATGTTGCTGGAGGAGAGCCAGACTCGCTGACCAGGCTGGAACTGGGGAGCGACTACCCTGTGCCTGTCCGCCACCCTCTTGTTACGCTCTGCTGTCCGTAGAAGGGCCTCACGGGTGTCCACCCACACCTTGCGGCAGCGACGAAGGTTATCCTGAACTGACGGGACGGCTAACTCCTTTTCTTGAGACGGGAACAATGGCGGTTGGTACCCCAAAGCCGCCTCAAAGGTGAGAGGCCGGTGGCAGATGAGGTGAGGGAATTGTGGGCATATTCGACCCACGGGAGATGTTTGGCCCAGGTGGACGGGTTCTGGGATGTCACACAGCGTAGAGCAGCCTCCAGGTCCTGATTGGTCCTCTCAGTCTGGCCATTGGACTGGGGATGGAAACCTGATGAGAGACTGACAGAGGCACCCAGAGCCGAACAAAACTCCTTCCATACCCGAGAAATGAACTGTGGACCTCTATCGGACACTATGTCCACAGGTATTCCATGGGGACGGAATACATGTAGGACAAAGAGGTCGGCTGTCTCACTGGCAGACGGTAATTTTGGTAATGCAACAAAATGGGCAGATTTAGAGAATCTGTCCACGATGGTGAGTATGGTGTCATTACCCTCAGACATAGGAAGTCCAGTGACGAAGTCCAAGGCCACGTGAGACCAAGGACGACTCGGGACTGGGAGAGGCCGCAGCAGGCCCGAAGGAGCCCTGTGGGAAGCCTTATTTTGGGCACAGATGGAACAGGCCGCCACGTACTCCCGGACGTCAGCCTCGGCGGATGGCCACCAAAAGTGCCTCTTAAGTAGCGACAGTGTACGGTTCATACCAGGGTGGCAGGAGAATCGTGAGGTGTGGATCCAGTTGAGCACTTGCGGCCGCACGGCTGCGGGAACATAGAGAAGGTCGGGGGGCCATCGGCCGGTCCAGGTTCCAACTCTTGTGCCGATCGGACGAGGGACTCGATTTCCCAGTGAACAGCCGCCACCAAACAGGAAGCGGGCAGAACAGGTTCAGGATTGCTGAAGTCTTCATTGTCTGTAAACTGGCGAGAGAGAGCATCAGGCTTGACATTACGTGTGCCAGGACGATATGTTAAAATAAACTTGAACCTGCTGAAGAACAGAGCCCATCTGGCCTGACGGGAGTTCAGCCTCTTGGATGACTGGATGTAAGCCAGGTTCTTGTGGTCTGTCCAGACTATGAAGGGTTGCTCTGCTCCGTCTAGCCAGTGCCTCCACTCCTCCAACGCCAACTTGACAGCAAGCAACTCCCGGTTACCCACGTCGTAGTTCTTCTCAGCAGGGGTCAATCTCCTGGAGAAAAAGGCCACAGGATGGAGCTTCTGGTCCGTGGGGAACGTTGTGACAGGACTGCCCCCACCCCCGAATCAGAGGCGTCCACTTCCACAATAAACTGCAAACTAGTGTCTGGATGAATAAGAACAGGTGAGGTGGTGAACAGTTCCTTCAATGTACTCACAGCTGACTCGGCCTCAGGCGTCCACAGGAATGGCACCTTAGGGGAGGTGAGCTTGGTCAGGGGGCAACCACTCGGCTGAAACCCCTGATGAAGCGGCGGTAGAAGTTGGCGAAGCCCAGGAAGCGTTGTAGCTGCTTCCGAGACGTGGGTGTGGGCCACTCCACAACCGCTCTGATCTTGTCAGGGTCTGGTGACACTTGTCCCCGCTCGATAATAAAGCCCAAAAAGGGGACGGACTGCCGGTGGAACTCACATTTTTCTGCTTTCACATACAGTTTATTTTCCATGAGGCGTTGGAGAACCAGACGGACGTGGGAGACGTGTTCATCCTGTGACTTAGAGAATATTAGAATGTCATCCAAATAGACAAACACAAAACGGTGTAGAAAATCCCTCAACACATCGTTAACCATGGCCTGAAACACTGCTGGGGCGTTAGTGAGACCGAATGGCATGACTAGGTATTCAAAGTGTCCGAGAGGGGTATTGAACCCAGTCTTCCATTCGTCTCCCGGCCTGATCCTAACGAGGTGGTAAGCGTTACGTAGGTCGAGTTTGGTAAACACGGTGGCACCATGAAGGGGTTCAAATGCTGAGTTGATGAGAGGCAGGGGGTACGTATTTCTGACTGTGATGTTATTAAGTCCTCTGTAGTCAATGCAGGGGCGTAATGTTTTGTCCTTCTTCTCTACAAAAAGAACCCAGCACCAACAGCGGAAGATGAGGGACGAATGATGCCAGAGGCTAGGGAGTCGCCTATGTAGGTTTCCATAGCTTCTCTCTCAGGACGGGACAGATTGAAAAGCCGACTGGACGGCAAAGGGGCTCCAGGCAGTAACTCAATAGCGCAATCGTATGGCCTATGAGGTGGTAATGAAAGTGCCTTGGACTTACTGAATACCTCGGCCAGGTCCAGGTACTCCTCAGGGACTGAAGAGAGGTCTGGGGTTTTGACAGGGGAAGCAGGGGAACCTACCGAGGGCGGAATAGCCGACCCAAGGCAAACAGAATGGCAGTGAGTGCTCCAACTGTGTATTTTGTGGTTTTGCCAGTCAATATGGGGGTTGTGAATGCTAAGCCAAGGGAAACCGAGGATAAGGGGGAGGCCGAGGAGGAGACTACTTTAAACTGGATGGTTTCTTTGTGATTGCCGGACAGCATGAGAGAAACGGGGACAGTTTGATGGGTGATGTTGGCAAACTGATGGCCGTCAATAGCGGTTACTGTTATAGGCTTAGGCAGGGGCTTAACAGGGATCTCAGCCTGAGTGACCAGGTTAACGTCAAGGAAACTATCCTCAGCACCAGAGTCGATGAGAGCAGCTAGTGGGAGAGATAGATTCCTGAACTGGACTGTAGCTGGGATAACTAGACGGGGTGCTGTGGGCATTGAGTCAGGTGTAGCACTCGCAAGTATGCCCACTTTTACCTGCGAGCTTGGTCTTTTGGGCGAACCGGACAGTTAACCAGGAAATGAGTGCGGTCCCCACAGTACATGCACTCACCAGCCCGCATGCGCCCGTTCCTTTTCGGCAGGGGACAGACGAGCACGGCCCAGCTGCATGGGCTCGTCTAGTTCCGTGGAGGGATCCGCTGCGGTGTGTGGGGCGGTGTCCGAGTGGTGGTGTAGCTCGGGCTGCAGAAAGCGAGGGGGCCCCCGCCTGCGGTGTGGACCCGACCGCCCCTCTCCTGTCTCCTCTCCCGTAGCCTGTTGTCTATTCGTGTAGCAAGGGAAACGAGAACATGAAGGTTAGCAGGCTCATCACGAACAGCTAGTTCATTCTTAATCGTGTCACTTAGACCGTTAACAAACGCTCCCTGAAGAGCTTCGTCATTCCACTTGGAATCGGCTGCCAAGGTCCAAAAATCAATGGCGTATTCAGCCACGCTACCCGTGCCCTGTCGTAGCTTCAATAGTCTCTTTGTGGCGGTCCCGGCATGGTCCGGGTGATCAAACACAACTTTCAATTGAGAGGAAAAATCGTCAAACGACAGGCTGGCAATCTGCTGAGTAGAACAAGCCGCTTCTGCCCAAATCAAAGCTTTGCCCCTCATTAACCCCAGTGCGTAATGTACCTTTGAGGATTCCGTGGAGAAAGACAGGGGCTTCTGTTGGAACACCAAGCGGCACTGAAGCAGGAAACCACGGCATTTGTTCAGGTCCCCGTGAAAGGTTCGGGTGAGGTTGTAGGGGGTTCCCGAAGGGCAGGAGCGGAAGCCGAGCCTGGAGCCACTGTAGGAGGAACAGGCGGAGGAGAAGCAGAGGGAGGAAGGGTAGTGAGTGTTACCAGGTTAGCTACCTGAGAGGTGAGATGAGATACTTGATCCAACAACTGCTGGTTGTTATCCACAAGAGTCCGGATGAGTTGGTCGTGTTGTCCCAATAACATTCCCTGTGAATGGAGGGCGCGTTGTACGCCATCACCCGTTGTTTCATGTGGCATCTCTGCTGAGTCCATGTTGGGCCAGTTCGTTCTATTAGGCTTGGTGGGGGACTCAGGTGCAGAGACGGACACACGGACAACAGAGGGTGAATTAGGATGTCGTTTATTCAGCGTGAATTGGCAGAGAGAAACAGTTCAGGGTGGAATAGCTTCAGACCGGGGTAGGAGCTGAGTGGGGGGGGAGAGCCAGTAGTCCGGAGAGCTGGATGACGAGGATATCAGACAACAGATGAGCAGGTTGCGGCGTGGGAATGGCAGGTAGGCAGGCAGCAGGAACAGACGGGATCTGGTCGAAGGAGAGACAGGTTACAAAACGTGGCAGAAACAACTATAATGCTGAGATAGTAACAACTAGACTGAGATTGCTGTACGGGGCCAAGTTACCACAGGTAGTGTAGGAACGAACTGGCGCTGGAGAGGTGTCCAGCCCAGGTAGATAACTGCTGGTTGATTGATGACAATGAGCCGCAGCTGGAAGTAACGGAGCATGAGAGAGAATGGCCACGCCCCCTGACCTAGATCCTCTGACTGGGCTGCACAGCAGGGGGAGACAGACACAGACAACACACACACACAGGGGAAAAAGGAAAAGGGAAACAAGCGGGAACCGGACCAACAGTGCCGAACCGTAACAGTTACGGTTGTTTTCATTAATTCAGTCATTTATTTTCCCTCTGTTTGCAGCACACTGTCATCCTGCCCTTGGCACTGTTGCAGATGTATATTCAGCCTCATAGATATGGCAGCAAGATGAGAGGCATCCTAGGTCTGGCCTTCTTTTCTGCTGTGTATCTGGGATGGTAAGCAATGTTCTATCAATCACATTGTTGAGTTGTGGTTTGATGAAACATTTTATGTTTCTTCAAGTCTTCTTTGTCTCTCTCACTCCTCCCCTCTCCTTTCCTTGATTGAATGTTATGATACTTTTACAACATTTTGAAATTTTCCTAGAACAACCCTATTTCAATCCTCCATCCCCCCATCTTAGGGTTCTGTGGGTGCACCATGCGGCTGGTATCTGGGTCTACCCCATTATGGAGCGCCTGAGTCCCGTGGGCCTGGTAATATTCCTGGGGGTGGCTTGCATCACCATGGCCCCCCTCTACCTGCTGGGGGAGAAACTCAACCACAAGATCTGGAGGAGCACTGCAGGATCTGCAGGTGGGACCACTCTCACACTGTATGACAGGGAATAACCAGGAATAACTGCACACAGTTTAGATGCCCCCACCATTATAATGTAGCAGTGTTTCTCTTCTAGAGTGCCACAAGGCCTCTGAATTTGATTTGGCAGTTTGGCAGAGGAGAAGTGTACCTTTGTTAGTTAAGCAGTAATGCACGAGGCCATGTGTTATGACATTTTTTTCATGGCTGTGACGTGGTCATAGACAACCATAGCCATGATACAAATGTCATAACACATGGTTTTGGGTGTATAATTACTTTTATACAACGGGTTACCAGCATTAAAAAGCAAGATTCTTTCCCAAACCACAAAACGTGATGGTACATTCACTAAACTGGTTGTCAAGTGCAATTTTAGGCGTTCTCTGGTCGTTAGTTATTATTGACTGCCATGTAAAGCAAAACTACCCAGAACTTTGCAGGTTGTTATGGCAAACAACGATTGTTGCTATAGAGGCACTGTCTTTCCCCCTTGCTAGCTAGCCAATTACACAGCTAACACAATCCCTTCAGACTGAAGCTGGAAAGACGGCAAACTAGCTGCGTTTCGTTTCATTTTACCTGTTTTTCTATTGACATTTCTTTGTATATATCCATAAAGATTATGCTGATTCATGATTTTGACTGGCTGAGAAAAGCTGTCTGTCTTGTCCCGACTCGTTCATTATTATGGGACACAATGGAGATCGAATTTCAATATTGCAACAATGTTGCACATGTTGGAGATAATGTCTATATGCTTTTTACAGTGGAGATTTTTGTTGATGAATTGCATGGCTGGGCAGATGAGACAGTTGATCTGTAAAAGTAGTAGCAGTGCGTTGCTAGGTAACGACAAACAATGGCACTTTTTATGAATGTACTGGGCATGTCTATGTTGTCTATATTATTGGCAGCATAGGCTCTAATAATGGGAATTACAAACCAACCATTGTATAATTGTTCATTAACTACTACTACTCTCGTTCTCTCTGTCGCTCTCTCTAAAAGGACCTCAGAAGAAAAAGAAGAAGTAAGAGTGTGCTGGCATGTAAGCTGAGCGCCACAGAGGGGACCAGAGAGGCCTATATGATGATATCACACGAGGACAGACAGACAAACTGACAGACAGGACACAGCACCCCCAGCACTGATCACCTCAACCAGAAGAGACTGGTGGATCTCTTGTTGGAGGTAGAAGTTGCCCCAAACCACTGACCTAGAATCAGATAACCTTATCCTCAGTCCTAATTTCAACCATTAAGATGAAAAAAAAGTATATTATTCTGATCCTTTATCAGCAGTTAGAGGCAACTTGTACCTGCTCCGTATCACTCAGGCAGATCTCAGGCAGTGGGCATAATGTGCTTCTATGGTCAGGCCAAATTATTTAAAGATTAAATTCAATAATTAGACTTAATTTACTCCACAAGGGGATATTGTGCTACGTGTCACAGTGAGGTAACAGCTCAATATAAAACGTAATATTAAGTTGATCTTAATTGGTTGTGTTAACCCACATTTTTCTCTCACCCTCCGTGAAGTAGACTTGCACTTACAGTAGAATAATACTATAGTATATACAACGCTATGGATCTCTCTCATTTTGTGATGCTATTTCCTTTATCATGATGCTGTTTCACTTGATACTGTACTGTTGGTTGTGAAAGGGACAGTTCCTTATGTGCACTTGTTATTTTACCCTTTGTATTCATGCGTATATGCTCACTTTTAGATTACTATATAATTCCTAATGTAACTTGGAGGGAAGTTAGACCTTGATGATGAAATTAAATTATTTGAAATATATACATTGATGTGACTCCCTTTTATTAGGTGAAATATTCAACACATTGCAATCTGAGCTGCTTTATGACCAAGGTGAGGATTCATTCTATTGTACTGCGCTGGAATCTTTGCCCATCACTGCCATTTGTAGCCAGGTGATGGAGCCATCAGGTCAACGTTTTCTCCTCTTCAGGCAACCAGGGTAAACCTTGTATATGGCAAATATCCCCACCTGTAGGCTATCGGAGGGTAGAATGGAGCTACTACCATTTTGTTTAAGTAAAGCCTTGTTCACACTGCAGGCCTTAATGCTCATCAGTTTTGTTTTTTAAATCTGTTTTGGACTACTGACTGTCCAAACAGCAAGTTACAAGTGACCAAATCAGGTTTGTGTGTGTTCAGACAGCAGTCATTTGCTGACATGGCTACGCTAGTTGTCATAGTAATGGCAGGTGTGTGCGCAGTGGTGTAGGCTGATTGGTGGTTTTGCACATGCTTCCTATCACTCAGAAGTTATGTAGCAAGCAAAGGTGACAACAATGCCTGCCATAGACGTTTCCAGTTGCGTTGAATTTTCAAAATCATAGTGTAAGAACACTTTTAAAGCCTCAAAGGATAAGATGATCGAAATTTCAAAACAAATCCTTGTTGGCTAGCCACAGCAGTCAACTAGATAGCTAGGTAGCTGTTTAGCTTTCTAGCACATTCACTAATTTGTTTGTAAATAATTAACAAGCTAGTTAGCTACCACATGTTCTTGTAAAACTGTCAACCGAGTAGCTAGCAAGCAACAAAATATGCCAAATAACAAGTCTAAAAACCACTTGAGGGCAAATAAATCAGATTTGACTGTTCAGACAAGTCACATTACCAGGAATCTGATTTGTATCTGATTTCAAACCACCTACGAAGGTGTTTTGAAATGTGGCTTGAAATATCAGAGTCCATGTGCTTTTTGGCTGTTCAGACTGCAGGAAAAAGAAAAAGATTCAAATCGGATATGCAAATGAATTGGATTTGAGTCACTTCAAACTGCCAATGTGAACACGGCTTTAGTAGCCTTGTCTGAGCCAGACTGGCCCATAGGAAAGGTTCCTGTTCATGTAAAGCGAGGCAGCTTGATGTACAAGTTTACCACCTGGACAGGGCGCTATTGTGTCGCAGGGCCTTAAAGGGGCATAATTTTGTTTCTTTGGTATGACTCAACCGGGGATCGAATCCCCAACCATCTAAGGGTGGACACTAACCACAAGGCGACTAAACTGGTATTACCATTTTGTTTACCTACCAAAACTTTCAGATTAAATGAAGTGTCTAGCGGTAGGGACTATAAATTGTTTCTAGATGTTCATTTAGTTAGTGTCTATCCCTGGTTAGGCCTTCCTGGGCAGCTGTCCACACACTATGATCTCACTCATCAGGCCTGGGTAATCTTCTCAACAGCATTCTCTCACCCAGAGGTCATGTATCACCCTCTGTTATGTAAGACTGTGTAAGACTCCTACACAATTAGATATCTGTACAAAAGAGTGTACGACTAAGCAGAAAAGTAGTGGTATTTGGTCACACTTTAAATGAGGTGATGTGTAATGGCAGTCCTTGTTCCACTGTGGATGAATGAATGAACACCTCACAATCCTATTACAGCAATTACAATGTTGTTACTAGAGCAATTACAATTTAACTACACAAGAAAAATCTACATGTAAAGTGTTACCAAGTAAAAGGTGCATTGTGTCCCCAGAGGATCCAACAAGGCTGAAATACTAAGCTTAGATAATATCTAAGATCCTTCTGATCAATTGAGCCTCCTGATCCTGTCACACATTCATCAATAATTTGTTGTGAAAGCCATTGTTGGCAACACATTCTACCATACCAGAAGGTTCTACTTTACCAGAGGGACGTCAAGGAGACCGGAGGTAACACTTTCTCTTCCAATTAAGAAGACCCAATTACCATTAATTGTTGCGTCGTTAGAGTGGCCTGAGATGCATCAGCGTCGTATCTTTTCCTTCTTTCCTTCTTAGTGGATGTATACATAATCAGCTTTCACATACCTCAGGTAAGCCAATCAGGAGCTAACTTGACAGTGCTTCCTATGTCATTCAGGCTACTCTGCAGAATCTGAGACTGGATGTCACAGTTTATGATAGCTGCTTCACTTAGGTTGTTATTTACATCAACAAACAACCAAATGTACTGTAACTTGTGTAGGATTGATATACAGTACAGCATAGCACCCTGAATGACTCCATGAGATTACAGTTAATCTTTCAGTATTGTAGTGGCAGAGCATTTTACATACAACCTTTTCCATAGAGTGGACAACAGGGCAAGAGCAAAAAGAGACAGAACAATGGTCAATCATTCCTTGTATACATCTGGCCCTTCATTGGACACTGTGTTAACAAACCTCCAAACGAGCTTCAATGCCATACAACACTCCTTCCGTGGCCTCCAACTGCTCTTAAACGCTAGCAAAACTAAATGCATGCTGTTCAATCGAACGCTGCTTGCACCCGCCCGCCCGACTAGAATCACTACCCTCGGCGGGTCTGACTTAGAATATGTGGACAACTACAAATACCTAGGTGTCTGGTTAGACCGTAAACTCTCCTTCCAGACTCACATTAAGCATCTCCAATCCAAAGTTAAATCTAGAATCGGCATCCTATTTCGCAACAAAGCCTCCTTCACTCATGCTGCTAAACATGCCCTCGTAAAACTGACTATCCTACCGATCCTTGACTTCGGTGATGTCATTTACAAAATAGCTTCCAACACTCTACTCAGCAAATTGGATGTAGTCTATCACAGTGCCATCAGTTTTGTCACCAAAGCCCCATATACTACCCACCATTGTGACCTGTACGCTCTCGTTGGCTGGCCCTCACTACATATTCATAGCCAAATCCACTGGCTCCAGGCCATCTATAAATCACTTCTAGGCAAATCCCCGCCTTATCTTAGCTCATTGGTCACCATAGCAACACCCACCCGTAGTATGCGCTCCAGTAGGTATATCTCACTGGTCATCCCCAAAGCCAACACCTCCTTTGGTCGCCATTCCTTCCAGTTCTCTGCTGCAAATGACTGGAATGAACTGCAAAAATCTATAAAGCTGGAGACACTTATCTCCCTCACTATCTTTAAGCATCAGTTGTCAGAGCAGCTTACCGATCACTGCACCTGTACACAGCCCATCTCTAATTAGCCCACCCAACTACCTCATCCCCATATTGTTATTTACATTGTTATTTATTTTGCTCATTTGCACCCCAGTATCTCTATTTGAACATCATCTTCTGCACATCTATCACTCCAGTGTTAATACTAAATTATAATTGTAATTATTTTGCACTATGGCCTATTTATTGCCTTACGTCCATAACTTACTACATTTGCACACACTGTATATAGATTTTCTATTGTGTTATTGACTGTACGTTTTGTTTATTCCATATGTAACTCTGTGTTGTTGTTGTTTTTACCGCACTGCTTTGCTTTATCTTGGCCAGGTCGCAGTTGTAAATGAGAACTTGTTCTCAACTGGCTTACCTGGTTAAATAAAGGTGAAATAAATAACAAATAAAAAAAATACAAAAATACAATTTGACCTGTTTGTGTTTGAAATCAGTTGTTGACCAACCACAGACCAAATCAGAAGTAATACAACTATGATAGCCAATCAGATCAAACCAGCTAACATTCTCTAGGAAGGGGGTCACACATTAGCGTGATGGCCTAGGGGGAGGTCTGAGTACAATAGAGAGGTTTACTCTGAACAGAATACAGATGGCCACAGACATACAGCATATTAAACATCACATATCCATATAGATGGCATCAAAGTACTCAGAATAACACTATTGCACCCATGTTTGGTATCTAACACACATTTCAGTAGTCAGTCCTCTGGAGACTGTAAGGCAGAGATGAATTTTGTCCTCTCAATGGGGAAAGGGTTGACTGGCCATTGTTTGGGGGAATTTGCCATTCAGACTGACGTGCCATTGGATGTACTGATTTCTGATCACATGATACCTCTGGCTGATTGATCCGGAGCCAGTAATGAAATAATGTCAAACAAATGTTGTTATCTCAGTGTGGTTATCAACTGAAGGGAGTTCAAACAGATGGTTAGAGATGATCAGTCATTTTTGCACTACTGTGAGGTGAAGTGGCAACAGCAGCCTTTGCCTCTTGATCCTACTTCTACAGTAATGAGATTAGTGGGTTCATCCGGGGGGGAGGAGTCAGGAATAGATCTAGGTGCAGTACATGTTTTATGAATAAGGAGGAGTGAGGAGGAGCGTCCAGTGAGGTGTGTTACCATTCAGAGCCATGCTACGGATGAACATACACCTCTGATGGTCCTCCTTTCTCTGACCTTCACAATGGAGGCCAGGCCAGGATCCTGTAGTCTTATGGCTGAAGCAAAATGCCTGTTCCTGGTGAGATGAATGGCGCTGGCAGTCCAGAGATGAGCATTAAGGATGTAGTGGATGGTGTCGTTGCCACACCCTAATTTACAGAGACAATCTGGACTGAATTAACTGAAGACCCGAAGAGGTGCAGGACTATCAAAGCTGAGAAAGAAAGCATTTGAAGACATTGCTGTGTCTGTGGTCCAACGTGGGCATGTGGAGTAGTTTTATGTGGATGTCTGAAGATGCTGACGATCACTAACTCCACCCTCTTTTTGCTGCAGATAAACGTGCTGAGGATACTTTATTGCGAGGTTGCTGTTACTTTGTTTTCTATTATTGTAGCTTGGTTAATCTTGAGGAATAATATTCTTCCTAAATAGCAACCACGTTGGTGTGATGTAGGTAGGCACTGTCTAGCCATGTTCCAATTCCGAAATGGATTATTACATTATGGATTATAATGGTTGATGTCAACTAGGTAATCTTGGATTTTCACCTTTGACAGCTGGCACTGCTCTCTGATTATGTGTGTACACTATAAAACACGTAACTTGTTTTTACAGTAACTTATCTGTAAATGACTGTAAAAAAAAAAAAAAGTACAGTATGTTACCGTACATTCCAAATAAACTTTGGTTTAACAGTACATTACTGTAAAGAAGTGCTTTCTTTTGATTTTACGGTAACATACTGTACTTGTTTTTACAGTAATTTACAGGTAACTGCTGCCAGTATGGTTTTTACAATGTAGCCTCTAAAACTGATCAATATAAGGACCTACCACACTATTTCAGTATAATGAAATGTAAATGGGGTTTTATCTTAGACTAACGTGAGTGTGTGTCTCAAGGCACTGCCATGGCAGTGGAGGTCTGCTTGAGTATTCAGTCATACAACAATCCATCCTCAGTGGAGTCCCCTACCCCTTCATGGAGTCAGGTATGCATACACTATATCACTACTCACATTTCTAACATAAAGGATAATGTAGTACTGTTAACTAATATAATTGATCCGTCTAAATGAAGAGAGTTTGAACAGGGTGTTGCGTTGCTATTTTGACTGTAATACTGTTAAGCCTGGTGGAGTGTGCCAGACGACAGATTAGCTTGCTGTAGATGGCACACTCCCTGCTGAACATTTCATAGTTAAGCTTGACACTACTTCTTTACATTGGGAACACCTCACAGTTAAGCTTGACACTACTTCTTTATATTGGGAACACCTCATAGTTAAGTTTGACACTACTTCTTTACATTGGGAACACCTTATAGTTAAGCTTGACACTACTTCTTTACGATGTGAACACCTCAATTAAGCTTGACACTACTTCTTTACATTGGGAACACCTCATAGTTAACCTTGACACTTCTTCTTTACATTGGGAACACCTTATAGTTAAGCTTGACACTACTTCTTTACAATGTGAACACCTCAGTTAAGCTTGACACACCACTCATGTCTCCTTTCAAACCCCCCAACCCTCCATGTGTTACCCCAGTCAGGACACCCCAGTCGAAGTACACGTTGGTGGGTGAGGTGATACGTCACATCATCCCTGGACCCACACAATGCTCCATAGGGTGTGGAGGTCAAAACTGCAAGTATGAGAACCCTGACCGCTGGAGCAAGGACATGCAAGCCATCAAAGGCCTCTACTCCTCTTGGTAGGAATCAGAAAGACTCTATAAAAATGTGTATGTTGAATGTAAGTGGATTATACCCATAAGTTTAATGCAGAAACATGTCTTTCCTTTCAGGGTCACGGAAAACCTACTTGCCATGGCCAGACCATCTACGGTATTAATAGAAAAGTACAACATTATTGACCAATTTAAAAGGTAACACTATATTTTATTTCAGGATTTGCTGTCCTCATAAGTCAATTCAATACACCTAGTATAGATCAAATCAATTAATTGATGCCTAATTAATTGTTTGTGTGTGTGTGTGTGTGCCTGCGTGTGTGTGTGTGTGTGTAGATGTGGCCTGAAGACAGTGATAAACCTGCAGAGACCTGGGGAACACGCCAGCTGTGGTCCCAATGCACTGGAACCAGAGAGTGGATTCTCCTACCGACCTGAGGTCTTCATGGAGAACAACAGTAAGTCTATGACAGTTCCTCTACAAATGTACTGTGGGAATGGTTAAATATTGACTGTCCTTACATTCCAGTATATTTCTACAACTTTGGTTGGAATGACTACGGGGTGGCCTCCCTCACATCTATCCTGGACATGGTGAAGGTCATGTCCTTTGCGATGCAGGAGGGGAAAATGGCTGTCCACTGTCATGCTGGTCTGGGAAGAACAGGTAATGTATAGGACAAAAAAGTGTTATTATTAATCAAATGATTATGCTTTGTGGTCACATGACTAACCCTCTCACTGATGGTTTTGCCATTGTCTTCCATCAGGCGTGTTGTTAGCGTGTTACCTGGTTTTCACCACCAGGATGACCGCTGACCAGGCCATCGTGTTTGTACGTTCCCAACGACCCAACTCCATCCAGACCAGAGGTCAGCTGTATTGTGTGCGGGAGTTTGCCCAGTTCCTTGTCCCTGTCAGGAGTATTTTCTCCTGCACTGAGCCCAGGACTAACCCCATCACCCTGTCCCAGTTCCTGACCCGCCAGGGACACATGCTGCATGGCTATGAGCGCCGGGAGCTCAGGCACCTGCCCAAGATCATCCAGGTGATCTGCAAGCTGTTGTTGGACATCGCTGAGAACCGGCAGGTCATCGAGGAGGATATGCTGGACGTCTCTGACATGACGGCCGAGGAGGAGATGGAGTTTGAGCGCTATCGCGACTTTGGATTCACCAAGGGCAGCTTCGGGGGAGGCGGTATGGGAGGGCAGCCCCGTTTACCGGGACCCCCAACCAAACCCCGGCACGCCAACGAACCGCCCCTGTTCTACCACCGCAAGAGCCTGAGCTACAGCGAGTCAGACCTGCGGAGGCTGGGCTCTGAGCTCAACCTGCCGACCCTACCTTTCTCTAACTCGCTGTCCGCTTGCAACGTGTCTGTGGCCTGTTCTCCCTCCCTGAACTCCCTGCCTAGGACCCCGGCCACAGGCAGCTCCCAAGATGGATCCCTCTGGGAGCAGAAGAGCCTTGCGGAGGGATCACCGCTCCTAAAGAAGACACAGAAAGCCTGCCAGCGCAGCGAGTCCGAGTGCAACCCCGTGAAGAAAGGGTATGGCAGCATGTTGTTTAGGTGGAAGGAGGAGCAGAGGGACAAGTTAGCCAACAATGGGGATGCGTCCCAGGTGTCTCAGATAGAGGAGTCAGAGGTGCCCTTCATCACCATCCAGACAGAGCTGTCCAAGGAGGCCAGGCGGCTGCTGGTGGCCCAGGCTCTGGCTGTGGATCTGGAGCTGGATGGAGAGGAGGAGCACAGGGAGAGACTACAAGCCTGGCAGGTAGAAACGTCATATTAAATCCCATTGTTTTTTAAATACTGTATCTACCTTTTGGAATACTGTACATACAATATATTGAAATAGTCTAGTCAGACGTGTGGTGATAGTAATACAGTAGCATAGCACAATTGACAAATCCTGTTTATCTGAACAATATCTGACTACTTTTGTACATTAGGGAAGACAAAGGAAATTCATAGAGGTTTGACTTTCCATTTTCAATACTGGAGTGCCGTTAGATTATTAGCACCACTACACTTAATGTTGGCTTGGGTGACACTGATTGTCTATTTTATGTGTTTTTGCAGTCAGAGTTGAACATGGGAGGGGCATGGGAGAGGCTGTGTACATTGGAGAAGGACCCGTTTGTGCTGTCTGGGCTGATGTGGACCTGGCTGGAGCAGCTGAAGGAGCCAGTCATCTCCATCAAGGATGTACAGAAACTGGACCATAACAACAGGGACCCTGCAAACCCAGAGGCTGTCTTCAATCCACTGGACCAGGTCAGCAGCACTTACTGTAGGCCATTACATTTACATTTGACATTTTGTCACTTAGCAGACGCTCTTATCCAGAGCGACTTACAGTAGTGAGTGTATACTTTTTCATATTTGTTCGTACTGGTCCCCCGTGGGAATCGAACCCACAACCCTGGCATTGCAAGTGCCATGCTCTACCAACTGAGCCAAACAGGAGCCACATCAGCGCTTCTCACTCTGGACCCAATCCTACTGTACATGACAGATTTACAACAGAAAACTTGGAATAGCTCCATACTGTATGAAATGAATGTCTACTGACTACTTCTGTTCAGGTAACCCGCTCATTTGGGGCGGCAATAGCCTAGATGTTAGAGAGGCCAACCAGCAGCTGGAAGGTTGCTGGTTCGAGCCTTGGGCCAGGCAACACAAAATGGGAATGGAACTGTCAGCTAAAAGGCTGCTGCTCTCTGATCCCATGTACCATCTCCTGCTGTTGTGCAAGGCACTTAACACCCACAGTTGCTCTTCATTCAAATAAAAAAAACGTATATTCTATTCAACCACATCCCCTCCAGGCTCCCAGGGAGATGTTGGTGTGCATTCTGGACTGTATGGCTCATGTTCTCACCATACCAGAGGAGGTGGAGGCTGCTTTCCTGGAGCGCACCATCAAGGCTTTTACAAAGGTAGAATACTAGATGATGTAGGGTTCTCCTTTTTAATTGCGGCACAGTTCAATTTTTTTTTAGCATTAGGTATCTCAACCGTTCTGACTCTCCACAGATGGGAAAAGGCTCAGCGGTGTATCCGGCCATGACAGAGATCCTCAGGCTGGTCCTACACGACATGAGGTTTATAGCCATAGAGGAGGATGAGCTACCAGATATGGCGCCCATCCCTACTGTGCTGATCTCATAAACCTGCTGTATTCTGTTCCAGACCATCCCTTGCTATATGAACACATATGTTGTGCCTTTCTGCGCAGTTTGGATAGTTTTGAATCTACTGTTTTCAATATTTTGTTATTGTACAGTAAGTGTATTGTATATGAAAGATCACTTTTCATTGATTACCTCAGTATTGTACAGTTCCAATGCAGACCCAAGAAAATGCAGTTTATTTGAGAGTTTAAATTAAATTGACGGTTTGGTTGTGTTAAGCAGATCAAGGTAGAGTATTTGTTACAGTAAATGCCCTAAAAACGTAGGTTATATTGAACATGTAACAGCCAACACAGGAATGTAAATACCTTAGCTCCACATAAAGCCAGCTCAGTTAATTCCTGTACAGAAATGTGTTATTACACAAAAATAAAGTATCCTTTCACAGTCAACTGCAATGTTTTTCCCCGTCATACTTGCATGTGCATGTTTCGCATAACATATAAACAAATCTGCGATAACTCTTGATTACAATGTCTATTCCATAAACAGAGGGTTTGGAAAGGCAAGGCACAACATCAGTGATTAAACTACTCATAAACATGCACAATGTCTGCTAAATGGCATATTATTTTTATTATTATTATTACAATGAATTTATGTGACTGATGCAAACTGCTGTAGTACCTGCGAAGTCCTCCTAGAGGGCAGTGTTGCTCAGGAGTTGAAAGAGTAGGCCTTCAGGACATCCTTCCCATCCACTGCTTCCACTGAGGCCACAATGGTTGAGTAATCACAGACCACATTACTGAACCCTCTGTCAACACAAGACATGAAATGTACATCAGTTCATCACTACAGTACATCAATCCAACTTTACATACAGAGCCAGAATGTACTATTTGTTTCCTTAACGGATGGAAATGTCTTTCTGTACCTGGACATGGAGTGAGAGCCTCCCAGTAAGTGGTATCGACTTTCCAGGGTGAGCCCTTTGTCTCTGTCAGTTTTCCAAGTCAGCACTCTTAAGGATAGGTCCCGAGAAGCAGTGACTACACGGAAACTATCCTGAAAGAAAACGCTCACTTTTAGGATAAATTCCATGGACAGTCTTTCCCCGAAGCACCATATAAACTTAAACATAAATTCCCACACACTCTTACCACAAGATTTCTATCCCAATGGATATTCTCCTAAATAAGGGCCAAACTATTTTAAAAATAAATCAAGGGGAAAATATCATTATCTAGAACACTGCAGTTTTCCCCATACTATGTATAGCGCTTTGAGCTCCAATAAATACATTCCAATCCGTAATTACTATCATCAGTAGTACATACGCACAATAAATATGAGTGAAAAGCATACCACACAAATAGAGCAGATAGGTTCAGTATGGTCCTTGAAGCTACAGATGAGTTCTCCTTTCACAGTATAGACCTTCAGCTCTCTGTGAGCAGCTATAACCAGAGTGCTGCTTCCCTTCCCCTCCAGAAGGATATCCGAGGTCCTGCCCTCAAATACCAACTCAAATTTCTCCACCTGCTCAACTGAAATAGGAGAACATCTGTGAAAGTTAGGCCAAACCTCAATTTCTAACATAACCACAAAAATACAACTGACAAAATGGCACATGGGGATAAGCTTGCTAACGTAACAGGTCATTAGAATCTAAATAGATGAAGATATTAAATGTCTCAACTTGACACTTTACCCTGGATCTCTGACTTGAATCGGGTCTTTTTTATGATGATGTCAAACACAGAGAGGACCTTGTTGTGATGCGTGTGTGAGTGGTCCTTGCAGTGGACCGTGGCCAGTCTGGCCGGCAGGGAGGGCAGGAAGGTAGCAGCACTGCAGCCTGAGACAGGCAGACACTGGCACAGAGGATCCTCCTCCTCAGAGGGACTCGTCACACTCTGACTGGACACCACCTGCCAGTCAAACAACACAATACACATTGTTGATTTCTATTTAATTTTAACAAAGATTAAACATTACTAACTTTCAGGACTTCTGAGATCCATGATAGTTCTTACAGACGAACATGTCAATTGTTACAATTACCTTTGGGCTCATATCCATATTCCCTTTAGTTCCAGCTAGGATCCATTTCTTGTCTGGCGATGCCAGGAGTAGGTTGACTTTGAATGTGTCACACACCACCAGACTGGACAGCTTTGACAGTGAGGGGTTAGACAGAGTATGGACAGAGCCTTGACTGGTCCCCACCTGGTGAAAATAAAAAAATAATATATTATGTGTCAGTCAGATATTGATCTGGCAACCAACCAGACTTGTGTTTGGGTACTCACTGAGAGAAAAGAGCTGCCATCCATACTGTAGGTCAGCAAGGTGCACTGTGGGGATGCTGAGGAGTAGAAGGATATCTCCTGTCCACTCTGACCATCCCAGGCTTTGAGCAGCCCTGTGGAATCTGACGTGATGACCCCGCCCTGCCTGCCATCAGCTACCATCCCAGTCAGAGGACTCTGAACAGGGCTGCACCACAGCTGCACCCCCTGGTTAAAGGGGAAAAGGAAACACAATTTCCTAAGTGCTAACCGCAAATCCTTCTTTGTGTAGACCAGTAGACCATATAATATGGCTACTGAAGTGGGTGCTACACCTTGGTGGTGGGTAGGATGAGTAGCCTACATACAATGCAAAGTGCTCTGAAGCCTTGTAAATAAAGCCTCATAATAAGTATAAAAGGGCAGTATTGTTTTCACCTGCTGGACGTCCCAGGCACGGACTGTACCATCCAAGGATGAACTGCAGACAGTAGGGGTGCAGCTCCAGAAGTCAGAGAGCTGGAGAGAGTTCCCTGACAGGTATACACACCCAACCACCCTGCCTGGAAGATATAGATGTTGTAGACCATACAGCTGTCTAAATACTGCTTCCATAGACAGTTCCATCCTTTCTAAAGAAAGAGAAAGACTGTATGCTCACTTGTGTGTCCCCTCAGGCTTTTACAGGTGTAGTCCCCACCGGACCTGCCCTTGGTCATCTTCTGCTCCAGGTGAGAGCGACGCAGGAAGTAGCTCTTCCAAGCCTGCTTCCCATGTTCAGAGCCCAGCACAGCAATGTTACAGAAACCCCAACGCTGCAGACACATTTCTCTGCGGGCATAGATTAATAGCATTAATATACTGTTATTATTATTATTATTATTATTATAATATAGGTGTTAAATAGAATATACTTTAAATATGATGCAGCTGACCACATTGTCAAAAACATGCCAAGAAACAATGCTGAATAAGCTATGTAAATGTCTGGTGAATAAGCTATGCAAATGTTTGTGTGTGTGTGTGTCCCACCTACACTCCCGCCCTCGCCCATATCTAAACCAACCGCATCAAACCCACCCCTTCTCCCCACACAGTATATTATTCATTCTGAGATGGGTAAGTAAAACTGATCAGTGGATAAAATCCGTCAAACTCACCGCCACAACCAAGGTGTTTCGGCTGCTTCTTGCCATTCCTAGATAAAAAGGCAGAAGGTATGGGGTTGTTAAAATAGGCTATCACACCAGTACAGTTGTTGAAATAAATCTATCAACATATATTACAAACTAATAATAACATGATGTTTCAAAGTAAAGCAACCGCTTGACAAAAGAACAACAATATGTGGAACATTATAACAGAAAATAAAGAATATATTCAAAACTGTTTTACAGAACCTCAATTTCTACTTCCGCAAGTTTATTGTGACTCTCTTACCTTACAGACAATTGATGCTCGAATTAAATCATCTTCTTGAAAAAACGAGAAAATGTGAATCAGGCAATCATTAGTTAGGTAAGGATGATAATCCATTTATACTTTTTACAGCTGTGCTGTATTGCTGGCTGTGAAGTAGGACTATAATTTCAGCGCAACATCAACATTTAGTCAACAATTTCTACATTGGCTACGGGGAGGCTGAAAGGACAAAAATAATTTCCGTTCTTCTTTATTTTTTCAATACTACCAATACTTATTTGTCTGCAGATGGCGCTATTATAAAGGGTACAAACGTCTCCAAAACATAAACGCAAAGAGTAGACGCACTGCACACAAGATGAAGGAGAAGATGAAGGAGATTTCACAGCTAAGCAAATCATGTAGAAATGTTGTGTCAACATACTATATATAAAGGTGACCATTTGATGGCATTTTTTAATGGCAAGTAGGTTATGTGAACAATTTATCAAGTGAGTGCAATGAAATTTGATGCATTCAATTCAATTGGAGTTTTTTGCGCGGCAGTTCGAGTTACATGCGTGCATCAAGTACAGTATATTGCTTAGGCCTAGATTAGGTTCAAACCCATACAATGTCTTTTTGAAGTAGGGGGAAAAAAATACAAAATAGACAGAAAATGTCAAATCGTTTTTGAAGTTACAGACTTCAAAGTATTATTCAATGATAATCATACGACTTCAGTGAAAATCATTAATTCTCATTATAATCTCACACAATATTGACAACCAGCACTATCCACTGCGTGTGTTGGTTTTTATTAGAACGTTAAGGCTGTAGGCCTATCAATTAATGAGCAGGTGAATTGACACAACTGGAATGGTTGTGGAGAGATTCAGCACAGGCAGGATTCCAGAGTAGGGCCCCATGCCATGACTTCTCTGAACACGCCCCAGATAGATGAGCCAGATAGCCTATATAGATCCTGCGGGTAGCAAAGAAACCGTGAGAAGGAGATAATCGCACCACAGCACTTGCTCATCCTCAGTTTTACCTGTGACACCTTAGCAATGATAAAACGGCACAGCAAAGGGGCCACGTAGGGGAGTTTACGGATAGTATTAGCCTACAGCTAAGACTAGCCTATTATATAAAATAATAGGCCTATCTATTGGGGATATTCGTTTGTACCGACTTGAAGTAACTTTGGATAACTAGGACAGTGACTATCGGAGAACATCGCTTTCTCTTACACACTGTATGAAGCTGAGAGTGGAAGCACCATGAGTCGGAAAACTAGACGCTGGATTTTTCGGGTTTTGCTTTGCCTTGGGATTGTCTATTTGAAAATCGGGTGAGTTTGTCATTGGCATGTTCATTAGGTAGCCCATGTTCCTAAATATCAGAATAGAAAACATAAGCGTAGCCTATAACAGAAAGATTCGGATGTCAAGTTTGTTTGAATAGACATAGCCTACATTTATATAAATTAAACTGTATTTAAATTATTCTAATTATTCATCTAACTAAGCTATGTTCATTGCTTGTTTGACATTGACCCGTCATCAGTTCTGATAGTTTCATTATTCTGTTCTAAAAAGTATATAGAGTTTGAGTTTTTACAGTTAGAAACCACCTGACAAAAGGTTGATTCTGACCTCTTTGCCTGTCTATAGGCTACACATCAAATACATGAATTCCGGGTAAATGTATAAATTAGAGATGGCTTCAGATTTATCCTTCATATTTTGTAACACACTTGTATTTCACTCAAAGACAGGTTAATTGAGTTGAAGAGAAACCATGTCATCACCTCTTAAATATCTCTCGTATTTCTACAGCCCTTATTGTTTTATATAACCTCCACTAGATACGGAAAACAATAAATGCGCGTTAAAATTGTATGAATGTAAACATGGTTTTCAAAGTCCTAAAGGCTATCTGGCAGTCAGTACATTCTCTCTAAATAACCCCAAAACTACAATATGCCATTGTTAGATGGATAAAAAAAATATGTCATTCAATGTCTAACTATTATACCCTTACAGTGGCTTTTCATCGGTGGTCGCGCTAGGTGCGAGTATAATCTGTAACAAGATTCCCGGTTTGGCTCCCAGACAGCGGATAATCTGTCAGAGTCGCCCGGATGCCATTATCGTCATCGGAGAGGGAGCACAAATGGGGATAAACGAGTGTCAGTTTCAGTTCAAAAATGGGCGCTGGAACTGCTCTGCGCTTGGAGAGAGGACGGTCTTCGGAAAAGAGTTGAAAGTGGGTATGTTGCAAATCAATTAAAGTTTGGTTAGAACATTTTGAAATGTAATTTCATCACTGAAAATGTCCCAGTGTTTATATAGGCCTGAAGGTTCATTGTGCGTCAATAGCGCACTGTGGCGCATGCAGCCAAATGGCCCGTATCTTTTTGAGAGCCTGCATATCTGTTCCAATGAGAGTTGACACAAATCGTTCCTGGCTTTTCAGAGTGTCATTTACGGATGACACATTACGTGTGCGTTGATAACATGGACAGACTTTAGAGAAAGGTTATTGCGGTTCATTTGAGAACATCATGCTGTGGCAATTACAATAGTTCGATTAGAGATTTAAAAACGTTTCCCAAAGGCTATATACTAGAAGTATCGACAGGGAACTTGTAACAGCATACAACTTTTCCCCAAAACGTAAATGCTCATGATTGGTGGACAGGCTGAAGCTGTGCAATTTACATCTCTAAAGTCTTACACTGGTCTTTCAAGATAGAGACAGCGTGTGAGAGAAAGGAGGGGAACTAAACGAGTCCAGAAGGTATCAGAAGCCAGCACAGTAACAAAGCTCTTGTGAACATTGACAGCCTGTCTTTTCAGGTCAGTGTAGTCTCCCGAGGCACATATTCACTGCTCTTTATCCTCTGTCACTGGGTGCTGTGGCTCTCACTGTAAAGAAGGCGATCTTACCACGGGTATAAGTTACAATAGATGGAAAGTACAGTGGAATAAAAGCTTAAAATACTGCACTGAACATACACAGGGGAGTAATGAAAGAATGGAAAGGTTCAAATGAAGTACTGTAGCTACCTGGTTAGGCAATAGGTTTCACAGCATTGATGGATGTCTTGGATGTCTTTGGGGACAGAGGGATGGCCTACAGTAGGTGCAGGTTCATGGCTGGTAGACTGGAAGCTGAACTTTTTGAAGAAACATTTTCAGTTTTGGTTTTTCTGCTTCAAAACGTTTCCATGTTGTGCCTATCACACATATCCTGAAGTTGTCTGAAGGACTTCTTGGGGTATTCTTCTGTGCATAATAATGCGTAATATTCTCACTATACTGACTGTACTGACTGGACAGTTACAGTTACTCTGAATAACACAACAGCTGATGTTGATCCCTGTGTGATCAAATATTCAGTATGTGGCTAATCTGTGCAGATTCTGTGGTACTCACCAGATTGTTGCATATTCAGGTAGCAACTAGAACATAATCTAGGATCTTATCCTATCCCAACCTCGATTTGGGCTGTTCAGTAGAGTCACACACAATATATAGCTAATAGCATTGTAATAGAAAACTGTGGGTGTTTTAACCATCAAGCAGCTAGACTAGAGTATAGCTGCTTGTTATCTCCTTATCTCTTATTTCCCTTCATACAATGTCTTACTATAAATCCACAACTAGTGCATTCAATGGGGGTTCATAATATTATTGGTTTGCACTATGAAATGCTCTTTGCTATCTTTACAGCTGTTAGTGTGAAGGGCATAATCCTCTTCTGCTGTTCAAGTGAAAGCGGTTGTCTTTCACAATATGTTTTCTTCCTGAATGAGGGGTTTAAGACATTGAAGAGTCTGGCATGGACAGCCATGCAAAATAGATTGGTTTCACTGATCAGAATAGAGGTTAGAAATGAATGCCATTGTTGATGTCTAGCGTGAGTGTGGTGGAGCTTGCAAGCTCTCGCTTGTGGCAGCCTAAGAAAGGGTTTATGTTTGCAGGGGCGCAAGGTGCATCTAATGTATTTTGTGCATTCCAAAATAACATTTGATATGACTTAATTAAAAGAGACTATTCTACACTTGGTGCAATGAGAGTAATCATAATCAATTTGCATATGGCTCTTACTATTTACTCACTTCAAGCAGCATAAAGCGTTGATTCCGTTGCTTTTAGGTCTTTCCACTCAGGTCTCATGACAAAGTACTGAAGAATTCCTACCATCCTTTGTTTTGAACAAATGCACAAGGAACTCCTGGGGAAAAATGTACAACGGAGCAGTTAGAACTGACTGCCAGGCACACCTTCTTTTTTGGCTCGGGGCCCATTGAATCTATAAAAACTTCCACATAATTGATGCCTCAATGTGAGGTTTTCTTTCAATGGCAAGGGCACAGATCAAAGAAGTTGATCAAAAACAGGGCAGCAGCACCTAGTGAATCTGGGTTCACCAGGAAGTACAGAGGAAGGTATCATGTTTGTTTTGAAGAAATGTGGAGTAGTTTGTTTACATAGATATGATGGATATTGCCATCAGTAGCTGGTTGTTTGTATATACCGAACTGCAGATGCAGGTATTTCACTCTATATGCATGCATACACAGAATTCCTATTTGGTTAATAATACGATTAATATTGATAACTGCAACCCATTTGTTTGCGTCAGGAGATAACATTAAACTAAACAAACACATTGGAAAATGGCACATGGATGCACTTTACAGTAAAAATTGGTATTGGTATAAGCCAGTTTCCCACTTCCCTATATACTTGTTGGACCTTAAAATAGATGCTATGACTAAGAACTTCTAACAAGAAGCTCACTCTTTAAATCATGACAGGTTAACCTTTAATTATTTGCTGATAATTCAAACATCCCAGTGTGCGTAAATGATTTCTTCGGTGGACCTGGGAGAGATAACCTTTGAATCAAGATCCTCCCTGCAAGAATACACAGAGCGTACCAGGCTCTAATCTGATCAATAGCTCTTCCTTCACCACAGCCCTCTCATTCATACTGCTTTATTGACTAGGAAGTTCACAGACATTTTGGTTCAAAGGCAGGCCAGTTTCCAGGTCAGTTTTCAGATGACTGTAGTCCTTGACTGGTTGGTCTGACAAAGATTCTGTTATAAGCACTGACACTTAATGGTTAAACTGCTCTCAAGTTGCTATTTTCAACATACAGTATACAGTATATGTCTGCTAAATGACTAAAAAAATTTAACAAAAATAATATATTTGATATACACCATGTAGACGGAAGTATGTAATGGAAATCCAGATTTCCTGTGTCCAGATCCCTGTGTCATTTATCAAGTTATGAAACATACAGCTGTAGCACCATGCAAAAATATTAATTCTCCCAGATATCTGATATCTCCCAGATATCACACCAGTTTACACATTAAAACGATTAAGCACAAGTCAGTGAAATACTAAGTCCCATCTGTGTTCTCTCCTAGGCAGTAAAGAGGCTGCGTTCACCTACGCCATCATCGCGGCCGGCGTTGCCCACGCCATCACTGCAGCCTGTACTCAGGGGAACCTGAGTGACTGCAGCTGTGACACGGAGAAGCAGGGTTTCTACAGTAAAGGCCAGGGCTGGAAGTGGGGCGGCTGTTCAGCAGACATCAGCTACGGCCTGGGCTTCTCCAAGGTGTTCGTTGACGCCAGAGAGGTCAAACAGAATGCCAGGTCTCTCATGAACCTGCACAACAATGAAGTGGGACGCAAGGTACGTGACCACGCCACTTCCTTTTTCTCTCTCCATAGGGAAGGATTTTAGAGGGTACAAATTTCATCCCAGCAAACCTAAACTGGATCCCGGAATATTTCATTAGGTTGTGGGAAAGATGCAGGACCATAAAAAAAAAAGGTTAAATACAGCAAAATCTGGGGGTAGTTCACTCAACAACAAAAAATACCACTTTTTGTGGTAAGAAAACTAAAATAGATTATTTTGGATGCATTGCTTTATTCTCTTATATGCTTTATTCTCTTATATGTCACATGATCCATTCGAAGGTTCGGAATTCCGACCCAGTTGTCAGTGCTGTGCAGCACAACCCGCGATCAGAGTTGACAGAATATTTAAGTGAACCCTAACCTCTCCCTGACCAGTTTCAACTGAAATTGTCCCCCATGAACTGTGCTAGCTAGCTTAGTTCCTTGTTAGCTTGGTTAGCTTGTTCCTAGCTAGCTAGCTAGCTGTGTTTGTGTTTGCAATGTCATTTTGGCTAGTTAGGTAAATTGTACAGGCTGCATTTCTTCTATATCCTTCCTGTTACAATAACCAAACGTTGGATAAACAAATTATTTGTGAAACCAAGATGTAATGCAGCAGATGACATGGGGTGAGGTTAGAATTCTCAAACAAGCAGCCTCAATCTGATTGGCTGTTACATGCAATTGTAATCAGGTTTGAGTTGCTTCATGTAACAGCAAAGTTGCTTGAGATGATGTCACTTGCAACCTGCAACTGCACCTAAAATTACGTGAAAGTAAGAGAAGAGTAAAGTAAAGACTGAATCTAAATCTGAGACCAAAGTGTTGGTTAACTACAGGGCCTACCGAATATAGGCTAAGCCTCAGTAACCATGGTTGTTGTGATTTAGTAGTCTCCACCATGCTTAGGAGCGGCTGGACCTTGCCAAGGATCTGGGCATTGGGGCCAAGATTAAACAGGCAGTGAAATAAAGGGAAGCTTTTAGAGGGGAAGAGCAGTTTAAGTGGCAGGGTTTGATTACGACCCAGATCTCTGGGCTGAAAACAGATTGACACTGTACAAAAAGGAATTCGCCTGCTCCCCTATGATCTGCACTGTTGGGATACAGTTACTTCATGTTTATCACAATTCCTAAATTCCTTGGTTTGTCTGATGTCCTAGAGCCAAGCGCTTATCATGTGTAATAGTCTTCTGCCACGGGTTGCTGTGTGGTACTTAGTATTGTCCATAACCTCTCCCAACGTCATATAATCATATCTACTGTATCACTATGTCTCATGGCAGCAGTTACCTGCCTAACAGAGACTTTATGTTAACTTGTGTGATACACCTGCTGTTTTATTGGGTTTGTAGTCTGTCAATGACTCACATCGTGGCAAATCCCTTGAAACAACCAAGATGTATCAAGGACTAGGGACTGTTCACATTCTCAGATCAAGGCTCCTGTGCATCCATGGCTGCAGCAAATAGTAGATCAGCTCCGAGACTCCAGCAAGTCTGGAGGTCAAAGAATGAGCGGAATAATTGTACCAAACAACTTGGGGCGAGGCTCTTTAGCAGTACACTGGAGTTAGTGAAGAGGAAAGAAGCACCTCTCCCTCCAGAGTCAAGCCTTACCCCTCTCTCCTCTCTCTGTGCCACAGAGGCCTGATTCAAACCACCAACACGTACCCAGACAGACTGAAAAGCCTCCACTCACACATTGTGCTCAGCAGCTCACTGTTGCCTTTCTGTGTGGGGCCTGAATTCAGCCCCGCTTATCTAGACAGCTAAATTGCCTCTCACAGGGAAACAGGCTACACTCGTGGATTCAGATTATCAGTTGGGCTTTTTCTTTTTTCCGTCTCCTTGGTAATAAATGGCCTCTCTGTTTTGATAGTTACCCCCCCTTTATTTATGCTAATCAGCGCAGTGACATTGAGAAGGAGCGCAGTTCACAGCCCCCAGGTCCAATATGACCAGACAAAGCCTGTCACAAGTGTTGGTCACAAGGCTACTGATGGATTAGGAGCTGGGATCCAAGTGTTGTCTGGTATACCACGGAAAGCTAACTGCATTTGTATGCATTTCCAGTACAAGGCACTAAAATACAAATTGTTTTATTGATTCTAGAATCAAATTGCATTTGTGGAAAAGGAAAATCCATATACATTTTTCTTATACGACATAATTGAAGGTTTTTCACTTGTCATTGATTGCGGGAACTCTCAAAATCTCTATCTATCCTAGTATGAAGATAGTAGAATGCCAAACAAGCTCCCCATCCATTTTAGTTCAAGGAATTGGGACAAATAGTGTAGCTATAGTGTTGACTGTGCCTTTTCAAGTATGTCACTGCAGACACTTGTAATAGTCATCGGAGCAGGCTTTAACAGTAATATCCACATCATTCAGCAGCTTGTGCAGTCACTCCTGACCTTACTGTGTTGTGTTGTGACTACACACGAGGAGACTGTAACCTGATCCAGCATTATGGCTTCTGTGTACAGTCTGTATAAAGCTACTGTTTTCTAAAGGGCTGTTGTATTCAACCCTCACAAGTAGGTTGTTGCTGATCTAATGCTGCACTGTGGCATACAATGTTACCCACCTCCTAGACTTTAACATACCTGAGTGCCAGAGTGTGTCACTGTGCAATGTTGTTGTTTTCAATGGGGTTGCAACAATCAAACCATGTAGGCCTATAATTGACTTCAACCTCCAATGAGGGATAATTTTCTGGTTATTATCACAATAAACATATGAAACCATTGGGGGCATTATCATGCATTATAAGTTAATTATATGCATAATAGTATGGTATGTTTGCAGATGCTTTTCTATAACCTTCAGCAGATTGTTTGCAAGGTCTGTAAAGGTAACCTCTTTCCCGGTTGTTTGTGTGTCTAGATTCTGGAGAAGAACATGCATCTGGAATGCAAGTGTCACGGTGTTTCGGGCTCCTGCACCACCAAAACCTGCTGGACGACACTTCCCAAGTTCCGCGAGCTCGGCTACATTCTCAAAGAGAAGTATGCCCATGCTGTGCACGTGGAACCAGTCAAAGCCAGCCGCAACAAGCGGCCCAAATTCCTCAAGATCAAGAAGCTCTACTCCTACCGGAAACCCATGGACACAGACCTGGTGTACATGGAGAAGTCCCCTAATTACTGCGAAGCGGACCCGATGACGGGCAGTGTGGGGACGCAGGGCCGGGTGTGTAATAAGACTGTTATGCAGCAGATCAGCGACTGTGACCTGATGTGCTGCGGACGGGGGTACAACACACACCAGTACTCCCGCGTGTGGCAGTGCAACTGCAAGTTCCTGTGGTGCTGCTACGTCAAGTGCAACACCTGCAGCGAGAGGACTGAGGTGTACACCTGCAAATGACAATATTTATTGGACCGTCAGATGTGTGTGTGTTTGTATGTGTGTGCATAGTGGACATTTCTTTACTAATGGATAGATGCTGTTTTTGCAGCAATAGACATTGAGGAACTATAAGCGGAAGATGGAACAACAGCGATTTTGTTTGCACACAATGCTCCTCCTCCCCTCTCAATGTACATGTACTGGGATGCCTGCATTCACTGGTGACATAAGGAGCTGTGTGCAATGGTGCAACATATCACCATAAAGGGAAACACTGTGTCTTGGAAGCCAGGATGGGACAGCCTCAGGACATGAACTATAAGACACTGAGCTGCCTACCTGCCTGCCTACCTGGATGGATGTGTACTAGCTACTTACTGTTGACTGTAGAGCTAATGGATTCCCCAACGCTCACCATGAATCAATGCTGGATATAATGCTGGACTTTGCTACTACTGTAGTTCTCTGTACCTGTAGCTCAATAGGACATGCTATGCACAAATGAAATTAAAGAATCATCTGGAATATTTAACACACTGTATTTAGAGACAAAAAAATAATATTAATTTATTTTATAAAGAAACTACTGATTTTGTCCATTATGGAGCAAGTCGTAATTGTGTAGATGATGGGTGCTTCCCCCAATTAGAGTTGGTGTTATTGTTTTGTTTGTTGCAATCAAACACTGGAATTGAGTCAGCCTGGAATTTTCCTTTGTGGGATATTATGTCCCTCATATTTCTAGGTTAGGCTGGTAATAGGCTACTGACATTGACTTTCTCATGAGTTTGGGCTAATCTGAAATCGTACCCTATTCCCTTTATAGTGGCCAAAAGTAGTGCACTATATGGGGAATAGGGTGCCATTTCAGATGTGGCCTTAGTCTTCCTTCTGTTTGCTGCTAGTCTGGAGAATCCATCACTGTGGTCTAAGGGCATCAACACTACTTACTGCCTGTGTTAAATGACAACGCTCACCTCAAGCTGACTACATTTAACAAGACATATTCAACCAGACACTCTTTTTGGTAAATACTGGTAAAGAGAGTATATTTTGTTAAAGCCTATTTTTATATGAATGTCTTATTTATGCTATTTCTTCTGCCATAATTCAATTTCAAGCTCTTCCCTCTTTATCCCTCTGTAAAATCCTTCTGGAAAAATGTGTGATCTTGTGTTCGCCACTGCTGTCACTTCACTGCCATTGTTGTATACTGTATGTGATTGGAACCATGAGTTTATCCCTGTGACTATATGGCTGTGTTCAAACTGCTCTGTTTACTGCATTTCATGACTGCTATGGTTGGAATACAGGAACAGGATAAGACTAACAAACCACGACTCTGAGGGTTTCATTTCACTACCAACCCTAACTTGCATTACATTTACATTTTAGTCATTTAGCAGACGCTCGTATCCAGAGCGACTTACAGGAGCAATTAGGGTTAAGTGCCTTGCTCAAGGGCACATCGGCAGATCTTTCACCTAGTCGGCTCGGGGATTAGAACCAGCAACCTTTCGGTTACTGGCACAACGCTCTTAACCACTAAGCCACCTGCCACCTCAAGTTGGTTCTGATTTGCAGCCTGAATCTAGCCCGGTCTCTAAAACACACTGTTATTACATATTAATTACATGTTAACTACACATTCATTAACAATGGGGTTTATTACTTGGACTTTAAGTTGATTGTATTGTATGACAGTTTAATGCTGCCATTAGGCTACAACATGCCACATTGAGCAAGCTATTGTCTACTAAAGACAATGAAGCTAAAAGAACATAGATTTCATATGGCGGTCATGGGTAGTCCTACATGCCTTGAGTTAAATCAATCACTGAAATAGTTCACCCTATGGTTGCAATCCGTGAAGTAAGCAGCGGAAAACAAATAAATACATTCTTGGAAAGAGGGGGCAAAGTTATTCAGGCTTAATTGAGGGCCCATCTTGGCCCCGCAGACTGGGAAGGAAGTGGTTGAATGTAACGGAGGAGAAAAGCGTTTGTGCTCTAATGGTAGGGTGTTGGTGTAATTGATGAGGCTGGTCGGGCTGGCTGTCACGGTGGTGATGACTTGCTCAGGCAGGGAGGAGTTGGAGCTGTCTGGTGATAGATGACTAGCACATCTGCTTCATTCACTCTTAAAGCCGCTAGTTGCTACAGCAACTCCCTCTGCGCCCCAGAAAATGTGAGGCAGTCTCCAGGAGATGCCGGCCGACACGTCAAGGAAATGTTAACGATGCTCAAGCCCACAATCGCCCGCTTCCACTCCCCATATAAAACTAGAACACGGAGAGAAAGGTGTTAATGGAAAAGTTGGTCCCAATGAATTTGTATGAATTTGGCCCCTAGCTCAATGTTGAGTAGACCACATTCCTATAGTGAGGGCCCTTCTTTCTCTCCCAAATAAAATCTTCTTCTGATGTAATATTCTCTATCAGGGCCGCATTCGTAAAGCATCTCAGAGTAGGAGTGCTGATCTCGGATCAGTTTTGCCTTTTAGATAAAAATGAATGGATAGGGGGGACCTGATCCTAGATCAGCACTCCTATTCTTCTATTCTGAGACGCTTTATGAATACGGGCCCAGGGATCGAAATAACGGTCCGGCTAACTAAAAGTACTTGTACTAAAAGGACCCTGGAATATATTGCTTTTGATGACCTCTGAAGAGGAACATGGGAGTGAAGGAGGGTAGTAACTGTGACATCTTTTTGGTTGACAGAAAACCTCCCAGCATTCATAATATTGCTTCAACAGAGTCCCGCATAAGAAAAGGCAGCTGGCTAAACAGCCCTGGTTAAAGTTAAACCAGGGTTTGTGTTGAAGACACACATGACATTATCTCAGTGTCTAAAGAATGCCTCCCTCTCTTTACATATCTGAGGATCTAATATGGGTCATCTATTTAGACCTATTCACACTCACTTAGTCATGTCTTCAGCTAACCTTTAAATGACTGTGGAGAATCTCAGGCTTGGGTAGACTCTGTGAATGAGGTGTCCTTATGTTAAAGCTCCCCTAATGGTTCGGCATCCATTAATGGTGAGTAATGACTAAATGAGGTGCTGTTACAGTCATACTGTCACTTATCCACTAGTCAGATCCAGTGACCCAAAGAAACACTTCACATTGGATCTGTGTGTGTGTGTGTGTGTGTGTGTGTGTATGTGTGTTCCACCTGCAGCGTGACCCCAGTCAGATCTACGCCACAACAGAAGACACAGTCACTCCACCCCCGCCCCCACACACACCGTTTCATCAACCCAAAACCTCATGTTCTTTGATATCACGGCATAAGCCAGAAACCCTACATCAAGTTAGAAGATCACTGCAATACTAATTATACGCTAAGCTGTGTTTCTCCATAAACACGGCTAGGTCACTGCCAAAACATTCAGGTGTAATATCCATGTCACTCTGAAGTGGAGGATTTGTACCTTTTAGATGATTGTTTACAAATACACAAACACAAGCATACAGACACACACACACACACACACACACACACACACACACACACACACACACTGATGCCAGGGGGAGCACCTGTGTTACCTGGAGATTGGAAGGTAGCGACTGATGTATAGTTGGTAGTCTGGCTCACTCTCTGTGTTGTACTGGGGGCTTGCCATGGCTTCTCTATCTAGGGCAGCCATTCAGTCTGCTGTAACCAGCACCCAGTGTCTAAATCACTCATTATTCATCTAAAGCGCTTATCAATTATTCATCCTCAATATCACCAGTTTAGAATAGTGATGAGATTGCCCGTCAACAGGTCCCACCTGATGGAATCTAACATGAGTGAGTCTTTGGCTTCTATTTGATGAAGCAGAGGATAGGAATGTAGTTTTATCACTAATATTGACATGTAAAACTCAAGAGTTCAACTTATTTTATGTTAATTCACCACTTTTGGTACCACTCACCAGATTAGAAAAATAATTGAATTCTATAAAAATGGCAGCTGTAGTCTTCATACCCTTATGAAAAAAAACATGAATTTCACGTGAAGTGTTCTGAAAAAACAAGTTTTTATGTAATCACGTGATTTTATGTGAAGTTAATGTGATAACATGAAAATACACATGTTGTAATGTGATCACGTGAAGTGTTTCAAAAACACATGTTTTCAAATGATTGCTCATGTGAAATTTCATGTGAAATCATGTGATTTTCTACATGTGAAATCATGTGTTTTTTCTGTAAGGGCTCACTTGTATGGCATGTATAAAAATACATCTATTGTAAAGGGAGGTGACTCAACTTCACAGCATGAAAGTTGAAAGGAATTGGATATATGCTTAATTCAAAACAACCAGACTCTGTTTGTAAGAACAATAATTAGCTGGTTTCAAGCACTTCACTCATAGGACACCAGTAAAGACAGTAATTTGTGAGAGGGGGAGGAGACAGAACATTTGCTTCTCTCTCTCTCTCTCTCTCTCTCTCTCTCTCTCTCTCTCTCTCTCTCTCTCTCTCTCTCTCTCTCTCTCTCTCTCTCTCTCTCTCTCTCTCTCTCTCTCTCTCTCTCTCTCTCTCACTTTGTCCATAAATCTTCTGACACAAGATTCTGTCAGTCATACTTTTGTTGTTCCTCTGGTTGGGACATGCACAAGCACCTGAGCTCTGCAGCAGTAAATTGCAGAGCACAAGGCTGTCTTTATGCAATCTCTCTGAGATATGGGCACATAGCTCATTGTGCAGTCTCTTAACAGTGTGTGCGTGGTGTTGGAGGCCCTGCGATCGAAGCGGGAGATAGCCGACAATATCCACTCCCCACAAGAGAGATCCTCCACTGTTTGTCAAAGCAACCCTCACAGGGTCTATCTGGCTTCCCATGCTCTATCTGATTTCAAATGTAAACACGTTTGGCATGATAGCCTCCTGGTATTGTCGGTGGCATTAACGAAATCAGAAAGAGCCCCTGACAGAGGTCATATCAGCTCTCTAGGGGACTTTCAAGGAGACATTCAAGTGGAGGATACTGGCCCCGTTCTAACAGCCCCTGTGGTTGAGAAAGCTCCTGAAATATGTAATCAGGGCACAGTAATGCATCTGAGAAATTGAGAAATTAGATCTTTGAGTGCAGTGTTTAAAGACTGCCTTTGATGATTGTGAATGAGCTGTGGAATATAATGCAGTATCGTCAAAAGATCTGAGCGGCCCCATATGATACTTTTCCTTTTTTCTCTGCGAGTGGTTTGAAACAGGGTAGGTTATGGAGGACCCTCATGCCTGTCGCTCTCTGACAACGTCACCTGAGCCAAGCTTACAGTAATCCACTGACGTCTTGGGCATCCTGACACGGGATGTTTTGAACAAAAACACAACATTCAGAGACGCTTGGGAAATATCACTGATCTTCCTCCAGCAACGTGACAGCCAGCCAGCCAAGCTGCCCTGCCCTGAAAACAATAAAAACTGTAATCTCCTGTCATTGGCTTTTTCCTCTTTGGTTGACAGTGCAACAGGTTCATAACCAACCAGAGAGTCGCTCAGGCTCACTTTCAGTCAGTAGTTGCCGACGGATTACAAAAGCCCTCTCCAAATAGCGTTCACCTCACCAGTTCAACACATTACCCTGTGATCTGGGAACTGGGAAAAAGAAAGGAACAGTATCAAACTTCAAATTGAGACTAAGCCAAATCTTCTTCACGTTTTTAAGAGACTCATACTCTTAGGACAACGTACAGTACCAGTCAAAAGTTTGGACACACCTACTCATTCAAGGTTTTTTTTTTTTACTATTTTCTACATTGTAGAATAATAGTGAAGACATCAAAACTATGAAAGAACACATATTGAATCATGTAGTAACCAAAAACGTGTTAAACAAATCAAAATATGTTTTAGAATGTAGATTCTTCAAAGTAGCCACCCTTTGCCTTGATGACAGCTTTGCACACTCTTGACATTCTCTCAACCAGCTTCATGAGGTAGTTACCTGGAATGCTTTTCCAACTGTCTTTAAGGAGTTCCCACAAATGATGAGCCCTTGTTGGCTGCTTTTCCTTCACTCTGCGGTCCAACTCATCCCAAACCATCTCAATTGGGTTGAGGTCGGGTGATTGTGGAGGCCAGGTCATCTGATGCAGCACTCCAACAATCTCCTTCTTGGTCAAATAGCCCTTTCACAAACTGGAGGTGTGTTTTGGGTCATTGTCCTGTTGAAAAACAAATGATAGTCCCACTAAGCACAAACCAGATGGGATGGCATATCGCTGCAGAATGCTGTGGTAGCCATGCTGGTTAAGTGTGCCTTGAATTCTAAATAAATCACCGACAGTGTCACCAGCAAAGCACCCCCACACCATCACACATGCAGAGATAATCCGTTCACCTACTCTGCGTCTCACAAAGACACGGCGGTTGGAACCAAAAATCTCAAATTTGGACTCATCAGACCAAAGGACAGATTTCCACCGGTCTAATGTCCATTGCTCGTGTTTCTTGGCCCAAGCAAGTCTCTTCTTATTATTGGTGTCCTTTAGTAGTGGTTTATTTGCAGCAATTCGACCATGAAGGCCTGATTCACGCAGTCTCCTCTGATCAGTTGATGTTGAGATGTGTCTGTTACTTGAACTCTGTGAAGCATTTATTTGGGCTGCAATCTGAGGTGCAGTTAATTGCCGATTTCTGAGGCTGGTTACTCTAATTAACTTATCCTCTGCAGCAGAGGTAACTCTGGGTCTTCCTTTCCTGTGGCAGTCGTCATGAGAGCCGGTTTCATCATAGCGCTTGATGGTTTTTTCAAAGTTCTTGAAATGTTCCGTATTGACTGACCTTCATCTCTTAAAGTAATGATGGACTGTCGTTTCTCTTTGCTTATTTGAGCAGTTCTTGCCATAATATGGACTTGGTCTTTTACCAAATAGGGCTATCTTCTGTATACCAACCCTACCTTGTCACAACACAACTGATTGGCTCAAACACATTAAGAAGGAAATACACTGCTCAAAAAAATAAAGGGAACACTTAAACAACACAATGTAACTCCAAGTCAATCACACTTCTGTGAAATCAAACTGTCCACTTAGGAAGCAACACTGATTGACAATACATTTCACATGCTGTTGTGCAAATGGAATAGACAACAGGTGGAAATTATAGACAATTAGCAAGACACCCCCAATAAAGGACTGGTTTTGCAGGTGGTGACCACAGACCACTTCTCAGTTCCTATGCTTCCTGGCTGATGTTTTGGTCACTTTTGAATGCTGGCGGTGCTTTCACTCTAGTGGTAGCATGAGACGGAGTCTACAACCCACACAAGTGGCTCAGGGAGTGCAGCTCATCCAGGATGGCACATCAATGCGAGCTGTGGCAAGAAGGTTTGCTGTGTCTGTCAGCGTAGTGTCCAGAGCATGGAGGCGCTACCAGGAGACAGGCCAGTACATCAGGAGACGTGGAGGAGGCCGTAGGAGGGCAACAACCCAGCAGCAGGACTGCTACCTCCGCCTTTGTGCAAGGAGGAGCAGGAGGGGCACTGCCAGAGCCCTGTAAAATGACCTCCAGCAGGCCACAAATGTGCATGTGTCTGCTAAAACGGTCAGAAACAGACTCCATGAGGGTGGTATGAGGGCCTGACGTCCACAGGTGGGGGTTGTGCTTACAGCCCAACACCGTGCAGGACGTTTGGCATTTGCCAGAGAACACCAAGATTGGCAAATTCGCCACTGGCGCCCTGTGCCCTTCACAGATGAAAGCAGGTTCACACTGAGCACATGTGACAGACGTGACAGAGTCTGGAGACACCGTGGAGAACGTTCTGCTGCCTGCAACATCCTCCAGCATGACCGGTTTGGCGGTGGGTCAGTCATGGTGTGGGGTGGCATTTCTTTGGGGGGCCGCACAGCCCTCCATGTGCTCGCCAGAGGTAGCCTGACTGCCATTAGGTACTGAGATGAGATCCTCAGACCCCTTGTGAGACCATATGCTGGTGCGGTTGGCCCTGGGTTCCTCCTAATGCAAGACAATGCTAGACCTCATGTGGCTGGAGTGTGTCAGCAGTTCCTGCAAGAGGAAGGCATTGATGCTATGGACTGGCCCGCCCTTCCCCAGACCTGAATCCAATTGAGCACATCTGGGACATCATGTCTCGCTCCATCCACCAACGCCACATTGCACCACAGACTGTCCAGGAGTTGGCGGATGCTTTAGTCCAGGTCTGGGAGGAGATCCCTTAGGAGACCATCCGCCACCTCATCAGGAGCATGCCCAGGCGTTGTAGGGAGGTCATACAGGCACGTGGAGGCCACACACACTACTGAGCCTCATTTTGACTTGTTTTAAGGACATTACATCAAAGTTGGATCAGCCTGTAGTGTGGTTTTCCACTTTAATTTTGAGGGTGACTCCAAATCCAGACCTCCATGGGTTGATAAATTTGAGGCATTTTTGTGTGATTTTGTTGTCAGCACATTCAACTATGTAAAGAAAAAAGTATTTAATAAGATTATTTCATTCATTCAGATCTAGGATGTGTTATTTTAGTGTTGTCAGGGCGTGTGTAGGTGTGGTGTAAGGAATCAAATGCAGGACGCAGACGGTAGGTTCCAAATGCTGTATTCTGGCCCAAACACAGGCAACAGGACAATTAAGCCCAACAGCTAAACTACGCACGAGGCGAAAAGGCAAATGCGCACAAACAGGTGCGACAAAACGAAGTGGTGCACGAAACAGGTGCAACTGAGCTCCAGCGCAGTGGAGAAAATATGCTCAACCGAGCAAACACAACACTGACGAAAAACAATCATACACAACCCATGACAAACACAACGAGAAACTTATAGGACACTAATTACGTAAAACAGAAACAGGTGTGACACAAACAGACAAAAGCAACGAACATGAAACATCTATCGGTGGCAGCTAGAATTCCGGAGACGACGAGCGCCGAAGCCTGCCCGAACAAGGAGGAGAGGCAGCCTCGGCCGAAACCGTGACAGTACCCCCCTTGACGCGCGGCTCCAGACGCGCGCCCGACTCCGGCCTCGGGGACGGCCAGGGGACGCGGCGCAGGGGCGCGTCGGATGCCTCCGATGGAACTCCGTCAGAGCGACGGGTCCAACACGTCTCTCCTCGGCACCCAGCACCGCTCCTCCGGACCGTACCCCTCCCACTCCACTAGATACTGGAGACCCCCCATCCGACGTCTCGAATCCAAGATGGATCTCACGGAGTACGCCGGTGCCCCCTCGATGTCCAACGGGGCGGAGGAGTCTCCAAGATCTCATCTTCTTGGAGTGGGCCCGCTACCACCGGCCTGAGAAGGGACACATGGAACGAGGGGTTAATACACTTATACTCCACAGGTAGCTGTAATCTATAACAAACCTCGTTCAACCTCCTCAGGACTTTAAATGGCCCTACAAACCGCCGACCCAGTTTCCGACAGGGCAGGCGGAGGGGCAGGTTTCTGGTAGAGAGCCAGACTCGATCACCAGGTGCGTACACCGGTGCCTCACTGCGGTGGAGATCAGCGCTCGCCTTCTGACGTCGGAGGGCCCGCTGCAGGTGGACGTGTGCAGCGTTCCAAGTCTCCTCCGAGCGCCGCGCCCACTCATCCACCGCAGGAGCCTCGATCTGGCTCTGCTGCCAGGGTGCCAGAACCGGCTGGTAACCTAACACACATTGAAATGGGGTTAGGTTCGTGGAGGAATGGCGTAGGGAATTCTGGGCCATCTCGGCCCAGGGAACGTACCTAGACCACTCCTCCGGCCGGTCCTGGCAGTATGTTCTGAGAAACCTACCCACATCCTGGTTTACGCGTTCCACCTGCCCATTGCTCTCCGGGTGGTAGCCCGAGGTGAGGCTCACCGAGACCCCCAACCGCTCCATAAACGCTCTCCAGACCCTGGAGGTGAATGGGGACCCCCGATCAGCCACAATGTCCTCGGGCACCCCGTAGTGCCGGAACACATGGGTAAACAGTGCCTCGGCAGTTTGCAGGGCCGTAGGAAGACCCGGCATGGGGAGCAAACGACAGGCCTTAGAGAACCGGTCCACAACGACCAAGATGGTGGTATTCCCTTGGGAGAGGGGAAGGTCTGTTATAAAGTCCACTGATAGGTGGGACCATGGCCGTTGTGGAACGGGCAGGGGTAGCAACTTACCCCTAGGTAAATGTCTAGGCGCCTTACACTGGGCGCACACCGAGCAGGAGGAAACATAAACCCTCACATCCCTAGCCAACGTGGGCCACCAGTACTTGGCACTAAGACAGTGCACTGTCCGGCCGATACCCGGATGTCCAGAGGAGGGTGACGTGTGAGCCCAATAGATCAATCGATCCCGAACCTCGAGCGGAGCGTACTTCCGACCCTCCGGGCACTGTGATGGACTAGGGTCGGTGCGTGCTACGCCCGCTCGAGTTCAGCATCGACCTCCCACACTACCGGCGCCACCAGACACGACGCAGGCAGTATGGGAGTGGGCTCCACGGACCTCTCCTCCGCGTCATACCGCCGAGACAGCGCATCTGCCTTGCCATTCTGTGAACCAGGGATGTACGTGATCTTAAACGTAAACCTGGTCAAGAACATACTCCATCTTGCCTGGCGAGGTTTCAGCCTCCTCGCCGCCCGGATGTACTCCAGGTTACGGTGGTCCGTCAAAATGAGGAAAGGGTGTTGAGCCCCCTCAAGCCAGTGCCTCCACACCTTTAGAGCCTGTACCACGGCTAACAGCTCCCTGTCCCCTACGTCATAGTTCCGCTCCGCCGGACTGAGCTTCTTAGAGTAAAAAGCACAGGGGCGGAGTTTAGGTGGCGCGCCAGATCGTTGTGAAAGCACGGCTCCTAAACCGGCCTCCGACGCGTCCACCTCTACTTGGAACGGCAAAGAGGGATCCGGGTGCGCCAGCACCGGGGCCGAGGTAAACAGGTCCTTCAGCCTCCCAAACGCCCTGTCCGCCTCGGCTGACCACTGCAGACGCACCGGACCCCCTTCAACAGAGACGTGATGGGAGCTGCCACCTGTCCAAAACCCCGGATAAACCTCCTGTAGTAATTTGCAAACCCCAAAAACTGCTGCACCTCCTTCACAGTGGTTGGTGTTTGCCAATTACGCACGGCCGACACTCGATCTACCTCCATCCTCACCCCTGACGCAGACAACTGATAACCCAAAAAGGAGACTGACTCCTGGAAAAACAGACACTTCTCTGCCTTCACATACAGGTCGTGCTCCACCAGCCTCCGCAACACCTTGCGCACCAGGGCTACATGCTCGACCCGGGTAGGTGAGTACACGAGAATGTCATCAATGTACACCACCACCCCCTGCCCCTGCATGTCCCTGAAGATCTCATCCACAAATGATTGGAAAACTGATGGAGCGTTCATCAACCCGTATGGCATGACCAGATACTCGTAATGGCCCGAGGTGGTACTAAAGGCTGTTTTCCATTCATCGTTCTCCCTGATGCGCACCAAGTTGTCACGCGCTCCTGAGATCTAGTTTCGTGAAGAAACGCGCCCCCATGCAACGACTCAGTCATGGTCGCAATCAGCGGGAGTGGATAACTATACTTCACCGTAATCTGATTGAGACCACGGTAATCGATGCATGGGCGCAAACCACCATCCTTTTTCTTCACGAAAAAGAAACTCGAGGACGCTGGGGGAAGTGGACGGCCGTATCTATCCTTGTCTCAGTGATTCGTCTATGTAAATCTCCATAGCTTTCTTCTCCTCCTGAGACAGAGGATACACATGGCTCCGTGGGAGCGCAGCTCCTGCCTGGAGGTTTATCGCACAATCCCCCTGCCTATGGGGGTGGCAACCGCGTCGCCCTCGCCTTACTAAACGCAATAGCCAAATCCCCATACTCAGGTGGAATGTGCAATGCGGGCACCCTGGTTTGGACTCTCCACCGAGGTAGCCCCTACGGAAACGCCCCAAACATCTACCCACACACTGGGCAGACCACTCCATCAGAGCCCTCTCCTGCCACGAAATCACTGGGTTATGGGTACTCAACCAGGGCATGCCCAGCACCACCGGATACGCAGGAGAGTCAATCAGGAACAGCTGAATCATCTCCCTGATGATCCCCCCTGCGCACACATCCTAAGTGGCGCCGTGACCTCCTGATCAAGCCCGTACCCAACGGACGACTATCTAGGGCGTGAACGGGAAAAGGAACATCAACAGGAATGAGGGGAATCCCTAACGCTAAACAAAACTTTTTATCAATAAAATTCCCAGCTGCGCCTGAATCTACCAGCGCCTTATGCTGGGCATGAGGTGCTACCTGTGGAAAAACGTACAGGCATACAAAAATGGGCAACAGAGAGCTCTGGGTGAGTGGGGCGCCTACTCACCTGGAGGGAATCCCCAGTGCGGGACCTGTCGTCATCTCCCCTAGGAGGCCATCCCCAGCACCTAGCCGAGGTGTGTCCTCCCCCGACCACAGTTGGTACAGTGGATGGACCCCCTAGCCTGCCGACTCCTCCTCTCTCTAGCGCCAGCGCCCCGAGCTCCATGGGACAAGGCTCGGAGGCGCTGGAGGGTGGAATGGACGGACCCTCCGCAAGACGTCCCGCGGGTAGCCAGCAGGGTATCCAGCCTGATGGACATATCCACCAGCTGGTCGAAAGTGAGGCTGGTGTCCCTGCAAGCCAGCTCCCGACGGACGTCCTCCACGTAGGCTGCATCGGTATAGATCGATGAGGGCCCGATCATTCCACCCTGCATCTGCCGCCAGAGTCACGGAATTCGAGCGCGAATTCCTGGGCACTTCTCCTCCCCTGTCGGAGGAAGACCAGACGCTCCCCCGCCGCTTTCCCCTCCGGGGGATGGTCAAACACCGCCCTGAAGCGGCGGGAGAACTCGGTGTACGTAATAGTCATGGCGTCGATCTTCCTCCACTCTGCGTTGGCCCACTCCAACGCTTTACCGGCCAGGCAGGAGATCAGGGCGGACACGCTCTCGTGCCCTGATGGTGCCGGGTGCACGGTGGCCAGGTATAGCTCTACCTGGAGCAGGAATCCCTGACACCCAGCCGCTGTCCCGTCGTAAGCCCTCGGGAGAGATAGTCGGACTCCTCGAGGTTCCGGCGCTGGACTGGGCGGGCTGGCCGATGGTGCTGGCAGGGCGGGTGGTGGTGGAGGCGAACCCCAGCCTCGGAGTGTGGTAATCACCTCCTGCAGGGCGTTCCCCATCTGCAGGAGTTGCTCTTGCTGGTCCCGAACCTGGGCTTCCAGTCTTGTCTGGGCTGCTTCGGCTCCTGCTGATTCCATGACTGGTGTATGATTCTGTCAGGGCGTGTGTAGGTGTGGTGTAAGGAATCAAATGCAGGACGCAGACGGTAGGTTCCAAATGCTGTATTCTGGCCCAAACACAGGCAACAGGACAATTAAGCCCAACAGCTAAACTACGCACGAGGCGAAAAGGCAAATGCGCACAAACAGGTGCGACAAAAACGAAGTGGTGCACGAAACAGGTGCAACTGAGCTCCAGCGCAGTGGAGAAAATATGCTCAACCGAGCAAACACAACACTGACGAAAAACAATCATACACAACCCATGACAAACACAACGAGAAACTTATAGGACACTAATTACGTAAAACAGAAACAGGTGTGACACAAACAGACAAAAGCAAACGAACATGAAACATCTATCGGTGGCAGCTAGAATTCCGGAGACGACGAGCGCCGAAGCCTGCCCGAACAAGGAGGAGAGGCAGCCTCGGCCGAAACCGTGACAAGTGTTCCCTTTTTGAGCAGTGTACATTCCACAAATTAACTTTTAACAAGGCACACCTGTTAATTGAAATGCATTCCAGGTGACTACCTCATGAAGCTGCTTGAGTGTCACGCCCTGACCTTGAGAGCCCGGTTTTCTCTAGTTGGTTTGGTCAGGGTGTGAATTCTATGTTATGTATTTCTATGTTGGTCGGGTGTGGTTCCCAATCAGAGGCAGCTGTCGATCGTTGTCTCTGATTGGGGATCATACTTAGGTAGCCATTTTGCCTACCTTTAGTTGTGGGATCTTGTTTCTGTGTGTTTGGCTTGTTTGATGTATAGCCTTTAGAACGTCACGGTCAGTTGCGTTGTTATTTTGTTGAGTGTTTATTATTAACATTAAACATGTACGCATACCACGCTGCACCTTGGTCCAATCCTTTACTCAGCGAACGTGACAGAAGATCCCACCACCAACGGACCAAGCAGCGTGAACAGGAAGAGCTGACAACATGGACATGGGAGGATATTTTGGACGGTAAGGGATCCTGGACTTGGGAAGAGATCCAGGCAGGTATGGATCGCCTTCCTTGGGAGTAGACGGGGACAGCGAGGGAGAATCAACGGCGACGCCGAAGATGCCGACGACGAATGAGGCCCGAGAGGCAACCCCAATAAAACATTTTGGGGGGGGCACACGGGGTGGTCGAGGCAGCAGGACGCCGTGAAAAGGCTGACTGTGGAGGAAGAGGAGGCCGCTATAGTAGAGGCCCTCCAAGACCTGCAGCTCAGCAGTCTGAGAGAGGAGACCACCACCTTACGGGGGCTGATAGCTCAGAGGGAGCAGGAGTTCTCCCTTCAGAGGGAGGCGCTACAGGAGGCTCACAGGGAGAAGGAGTCAGTGGATGCACTGAGAGAGGAGTTGGCCAGGCAACAGGAGGAGCTGAGAGAGGAGTTAACCCTTCAGCAGCAGAGAGCTCAGTACTTAAAGCAGAGGCTGGCGAAGCCAGGTTGCAGAGCAGAGCCAACTCCCCACACTCACACTTTGAGGAGCGTGTGACCGTGCAGGCACCAGGCTATGCGCCGGTGTTGCGTGACATTGAGAGAATGCCAAGAGTGTGCAAAGCTGTCATCAAGGCAAAGGGTGACTACTTTGAAGAATCTAAAATAGAAAATATATTTTGATTTGTTTTACACTTTTTTGGTTACTACATGATTCCATATGTGTTATTTCATTGTTTTGATGTCTTCACTATTATTCTACAATGTAGAAAATAGTAAAAAAAAAAAAAAAAATCCTTGAATGACTAGGTGTGTCCAAACCTTTGACTGGTATTGTACATATTCATAAACATGTCAAATGTCCTATTTCTTTGATGTTCAATTGGTGATGCCCGGCTTAAAGAACGGTGAGGAAAGGTGCACAAACAAGTCATTGTGAAGTAAACATTCTGTGTGTACTTTACCGATGGTGTCATAGCTTCCAAACCCTGTCACTTGGCTGAGGGGTTCAGAGGGAGTTGCAAGGTATTCTCTCCTCCAGCATCTTGCAACCTGCCCAGACTTGCTTCTAAATGTATCATTGCAGAGAACCATGAAACAATTTGAGCTGATGCTACCAGTTTAAATAACTAAACCGTGTGGTCAGAGCTATTATGTCATTAATCTTCTGCTCGTCTACTCATCCTGTGCCAAGCGATGGATAACACCCTCACGTTCACCCTAAATGATACTCTAAAGTATTTTGTTTGATATACAACACCTTTACGCAGGTATTGAATGGTGTGCTAACAATGCTTGAAAACTTAGAACACTTCAAGCAAGTTTCCAAAATTCCCATGCTCTCTGGTTTTACATTTCAGTAATTTGTTTTAGCAGACACTCTTATCTAGAGCGACTTACAGTAATGAGTGCATAGATTTTCATACTGGTCGCCTGTGGGAATCGAACGCAGAATCCTCGAATTGCAAGCGCCATGCTCTACCAACTGAGCCAGACAGGGGAATTTCAGCTTGGTAGGTGTTGTGTGAGCAAAGCCTGATTTAGCTGTAACAACACAATCTGTTAGCAGAGAAAATGTGTTCTGCCCAAGTAAAAGGAGAATACTGTAGATCAAAAAACACCCTAGAATTAAATTGATAAAAGAGTAGAAATATAACAGGGGAGAGTCTTCTCTCCAGAGTAGTTCTACATTCCCGACTCCCTCCCTGTAAATCATCTGCAGTGTTTGCTGTAAACAGCTGAAAGTAGAGAAGAGCTCTGATGAGTGGTACCTCCGGTCATTCTCCCTAGACACACTGGACTGGTTGTTAGGCTATTCAAAAAAAGATCCTCATCCACCATGTAACAGTGTACTGAATAAGGCCCAGTGCGGGAACGGCCCCTTGTGACAGTTCTAGATGGTTCTACAGTTCAGATGGAGGTCAAAGGTTGTTCTGTGGGGCAGAGGACCACAGCTGAATGCATTGCTCTGAGGTCAGCCTAAGTAATGGTAATTAGATAATAAATGGGACAAAAGATAGAGGATAAAGAGAGATGGGGAGGATAATTGTTTCATCCAGACACCAATCAGAGGTTAGTTTGTCTCTCCAGAATAATTCCATTGATGTATTCTGAGAACCATATGTTTCTTAGAGCTTGGTGAAAGCGTGGATGTTATTTTGCATACAACTTTCCCACAACTTTCTGGGAATGGTGCATTCTCAGCACATTTAAGGAACTTGACAATTTTTTTCCTAAAAGTTCAAACATGGTTACATTTATTTTACATTTTGGTAATGTTCTAGGAACATTCTCCAACTGGTTTGGCATTGTGAATTTTCTCAAATTGTTCATGGGAACGTTAACAAACAACTTTCGTCTGTAGGAATGTCAGTACTTCAGCATAACGTTTCCTACAGGTTTCCTCATTGTTCTATTTAAAGTAATGTTCTCAAATTGTTCCAAGAATGTTAAGAAACAAAGTTCTTCTGTGGGAATTTCAGTACTTCAGCATAACATTTTCTACAGGTTTCCTCATGGTTATGTTTAAAGTCATGTTCTCAAATTGTTCCGGGAACATTAAGAAAACGTTCCATAAAAAACACAAGAAAACGCAGTAACGTTCAGAGAAAACGATCTAAGAAAAAAAAAACATTCCGTTCTCAGCATCTACAAAACTCTTTCTATCTCGTTTGGTGTGTTCAGGTATGTGGGCCACACCTGAACACTTAATGGTTGCTTGTTTCCTTTGAAATGGGGTCTGTTTTAATAGAATAAAGTGAACAGCTTTGTATGTGTCAAAAAACACAGCATGCCTGCTCCATCCTGGTGGTGCAGTGGACTAATTCAATGGATAGGAACAGAAGATTATAGGTTTGAATCTCACTGATGCCATGTCACAATATAAAATACATGTATTTGCATAATTAATGCCTTAGGAAATTCATTTCCTTGTGTCCTATCTGTGGTTGTGGTTTAAAAAAGTGAACAGTGCAGTGTTATTATGAAAGCTTTAAGGAAGTTATTCAAGAACCTCCAAATAACCTATAATTCCGTTGTCAGAGCGTTAATTAAACCTTCCAGGATAACTTTCAAGGAACCGGAGTAAAACGTTCTCAGAACCTCCCTGCAACCTAAAAAGAATGTTCCCAGAACAGGCACATTTTTTACTTCTAATCTTAGAACATTTAAAAAACGTTCAGTTTCACTGGTCAGGAAACGTATGGCTTAGTTCCTAGAACCAATGGGAAACCAAAAACGTACGTTCCCGCAACTTCAAAGGAACCCAATGTGTTAGATGGGTCTGTATCATTAGGATGGACATGATCAATCATGAAAAAGAGATGTTGAGTCGTAATTACAGTACTTGGTAGTTAGGCATACATTATTTGAGTATGACATCCACACGGGCATGGAGTAAACGGTGACACTGCATTAAGAGCTAGACAGTTCCAAACTCCCATGAGGGGTTTCTGGCAGGAAGTGTCAAGACTGGAGGCTGTTCTGCAATGAAGAGACCAGCCCCACTGACATGCACTGAGGAGAGGAAGACATTAGTGGCACGTGTCAGGGTGGTTGTAGCGAGGCTTAATAAATGGGATGGTGTGGAAGGATGTGTCTATTGAAAGGCTGGTCCCACAGGGGGGAAAGGTATACTCTTATCACTATGAATTATTGTCACCACTGGCTTCTTCAGATGAAAAAGAGAGGTTGAGTATTGTCAGCCAGCACAGATACCAGTGCTATCACTTCCATCATAAATTATACTTGTTCAAAAGCACTGATCTCTGATTACAGGAAGAGCAACAAAGAGGTGTTTGTTAGTCTAGCTACAGTAGCATGTCAATGGGAGGAGCGGGATGGTTTAACACCACAGATAAAGGCTGGTGCTAGAGGGACAAGTGAAAAACCTAGAGTGAGGGAACACTCCAATAGGACTCCCTGGAGCACGGTGAGTAGTTCAGAGTATGGCAGGTAGTATGGGCATGCTCTAATTCAGTGGTTCCCGACTCCGGTCCTCGAGCACCCCGCAACAGTACACATTTTTATTGTAGCCCCAGACAAGCACACCTGATTCAACTTGTCAACTAATCCTCAGGCCCTCAATGAGTTGAATCAAGTATGTTTGTCCAGGGCTGCAACAAAAATGTGTGCTGTTTGGGATACTCGAGGGTTGGAGTTGGGAACCACTGCTCTAATTCATATCATTCCTACTTTAACGGTTTCCTCTCACAGCAAGTCTACCCGATGATGACACAATATTTCTTGACTGAAAATCTTCCCTGAAATGTGTGTCTGTTTAAGCCTGAATAAACACCACCATTTTCCCTTCCTTACACACTATAATGTAATACACCATAGCACAGTAAGCATGATGCAGGTTGATACAAGATTATGCAGCACAGCATGTGGCTTCTGTTTTTTATTTCAGTCATCCATCGATGAAAAAAAACACAATTTTGGCCCAGGGGTTGCTGGTTTTCATATGATTGGTTAATAAAATCGACAGACTCCTACAGAATGTCTCAATAGATATGAGTACCTTATTAGAGCTTGCATAGATCTGGGTTGCTTTGATTATGATATTTATGAAAATGATGATGAGCATTGGCAAGAGAGCTACAATCCTCTACAAGATTAAGCATGACACAGAGTTATTCCAGGTGAAGGCTGGAAACATCTACACTACTAATGCCTTTAACAGGTGGACGCTTGCTGCAGGTGGAAGACCTTCAAAGGCAAGTGAAGACATCCAACAAAACGCTAGGCCTACTGGAATACATACAGTCTATGGGGGAGGCTGCATGCAAAGATAATGTAGTCATACACACATAGTGAGCCAATAAAGTTCAAGGTAAGATGAGAACTACAGTATAACCTTTCCATGTTGATAGGGTATATGGGTCATGGGTCGTTGACGCAAAAACAGTATCTTTCAAAAAATTATGAAATTAACTTATTTAGCCATCAGTAATAGTAAACTGGCCAGAATGGAGATGCCATGAATGTAAAATGCTTCCCCCAGTGATCATACATCCTCCCTACAAGAATGTTAAAATAATGTTGTATGTTGTATGAGGAACACAATCTGAGTTGTTATCATCATTTGAGGGCATGAACTTGCTCATGATAGATATATCATGAGTTTCTAAGCCAATAGTGTATTGTTAAAGGGCTCTACATGTTGTTTGTCTGGCAGGCAGATACAGTCACATTATTTATAAGCGTTTATACGTTTCAGAAGACTATGCCAAAAGTCTATGTTAACTTCTCCACTCCTCTGCCCCGGGTGGTACTGTAGGCCAACCCTTCAAAAACCTGCTTAAGTAAAGGCATTAATAAACGTTCTAAAGTGGTTACACTCCACCAGCCTGTATGAAGACAGGGCCCACTTTTTCCTAAGGGATTAATTCATAAAGGTCTGAACGAGTGACAAGTCATCACAGGACAAATCCCTCCCATTCGATGGGTAATACAGATGTTCAGAGATCTGGGCTCCTGGTTGTTTTGTTAGAATAGAGAGAAAGGCTGGCCACTTGGAGCCTAATCCACACCCTTGAATGTTTATTTTTATTTTTTAAGTGCACTGAAAGGGAGAGTATTAGACAAATACAGATAGATATAGAAGCACCTGCTGATGGTGTGAATCAGATGTGGTAGACTTCCGTTAGTATCTAGTTGATGCTCAGATCTGGACGTAAATACTAGTCAGGCTCAAATAAAGGAGTTCTGGTGAGAGAGGGGGCCACAGTTTGCGTGGCAGAGAGAATGGAAAGGGAGAGACGCCCCCTAGGGTTATGGACGAGTATAACATCAACCTGTACTTGGCATTTCTGCCCATTGTTTATCAAATATGTCAATCCATTAACAGTGTCAATACAGTGTTACTCAGTAATTTAATTACTAATTCAAGACAGAGAAATAACAATGTTAGGATGTGAGCTAGATCCTCGACACTACAATAACTGGATGAGACTAAAGGTATTTCCCAGGTGATTGAGAAAAGAAGACAAGCCGTTTGTGTATGTTGGAGCCTAGCTCTGCACTACACCCAAAAGACAGTGAGCAGCCATATCTATACAGCAGAGATCTATCCTGGGGGGAATTCCATTCCACTAATGCCCCTCTCAGAGCAGACTGCAGTTGTCAACATTGGGTCATATAATGATATATATGTGTACAATGTCAGTGGAAGAATTCCACTATCATGAAGACATGTACAGTTGAAGTCGGAAGTTTACATACACCTTAGCCAAATACATTTAAAGTTCCGTTTTTCACAATTCCTGACATTTAATCCTAGTAAAAATTCCCTGACTTAGGTCAGTGAGGATCACCACTTTATTTTAAGAATGTGAAATGTCAGAATAATAGTAGAGAGAATGATTTATTTCAGCTTTTATTTATTTCATCACATTCCCAATGGGTCAGAAGTTTACATACACTCAATTAGTATTTGGTAGCATTGCCTTTAAATTGTTTAACTTGGGTCAAACATTTCGGGTAGCCTTCCACAAGCTTCCCACAATAAATTGGGTGATTTTTGGCCCATTCCTCCTGACATAGATGGTTTAACTGAGTCAGGTTTGTAGGCCTCCTTGCTCGCACACGCTTTTTCAGTTCTGCCCAAAAATGTTCTATAGGATTGAGGTCAGGGCTTTGTGATGGCCACTCCAATACCTTGACTTTGTTGTCATTAAGCCATTTTGCCACAACTTTGGAAGCATGCTTGGGGTCATTGTCCATTTGGAAGACCCATTTGCGACCAAGCTTTAACTTCCTGACTGATGTCTTGAGATGTTGTTTGAATATATCCACATAATTTTCCTTCCTCATGATGCCATCTATTTTGTGAAGTGCACCAGTCCCTCCTGCAGCAAAGCACCCCCACAGCATGATGCTGCCACCCCGTGCTTCACGGTTGGGATGGTGTTCTTCGGCTTGCAAGCCACCCCCTTTTTTCCTCCAAAGATAACGATGGTCATTATGGCCAAACAGTTCTATTTTTGTTTCATCAGACCAGAGGACATTTCTCAAAAAAGTACGATCCTTGTCCCCATGTGCAGTTGCAAACCGTAGTCTGTCTTTTTTATGGCGCTTTTGGAGCAGTGGCTTCTTCCTTGCTGAGCGACCTTTCAGGTTATGTCGATATAGGACTTGTTTTACTGTGGATATAGATACTTTTGTACCTGTTTCCTCCAGCATCTTCACAAGGTCCTTTGCTGTTGTTCTGGGATTGATTTGTCCTTTTCGCCCCAAAGACAGAACGCGTCTCCTTCCTGAGCGGTATGATGGCTGCGTGGTCCCATGGTGTTTATACTTGCGTACTATTGTTTGTACAGATGAACGTGGTACCTTCAGGCGTTTGGAAATTGCTCCCAAGGATGAACCATACTTGTGGAGGTCTACAATGTTTTTTCTGAGGTCTTGGCTGATTTCTTTTGATTTTCCCATGATGTCAAGCAAAGAGGCACTGCGTTTGAAGGTAGGCCTTGAAATACATCCACAGGTACACCTCCAGTTGACTCAAATGATGTCAATTAGCCTATCAGAAGCTTCTAAAGCCATGACATCATTTTCTGGAATTTTCCAAGCTGTTTAAAGGCACATTCAACTTAGTGTATGTAAACTTCTGACCCACTGGAATTGTGATACAGTGAATTATAAGTGAAATAATCTGTCTCTAAACAGTTGTTGGAAAAATTACTTGTGTCATGCACAAAGTAGATGTCCTAACCGACTTGCCAAAACTATAGTTTGTTAACAAGAAATGTGTGGAGTGGTTGGAAAAACAGGTTTTAATGACTCCAACCTAAGTGTATGTAAACTTCTGACTTCAACTGTATGTTCAGTGAGGATGTTCTAATGTGAAGATATACTGTAAACAGCTTTTTTAAGGGGAATATAAGAGGTAGCTAGGGTACCTTACTCTCACATTGAAAAACAGAGTAAAAACAAAGCACTAAAATGTGAGGTCTGGAAAATCCCAATGGGGACAGCAGGAGGCTTGTTAAAGGTCCAATGCAGCCACCTTTTTTCTCAATATCAAATCATTTCTGGGTAACAATTAAATACCTTACTGTGTGTTGTTTTCAATTAAAATGGTAAAAAAGAAACAAAAATAGCTTCTTAGCAAAGAGCAATTTCTCAAGCAAGAATTTTGCTAGGACTGTCTGGAGCGGTTTGAGTAGGGAGGGGAAAACTGAAAATTAGCAGTTGTTTGGAATTATCTTTCTTAATGGTCTAATAACTAATTTACCGCGTGGTGATGTCATCATGGAAGGCCAAAACTCCCTCCCACCAAAAAAGGCAGAAACTTCAGTCTGTCTTACACTAAAAGGGAATTAACATAATTTTCACAATTTCACAGTATTATTAGTAGTAGTCTGGAAATATAAAACACAGGAAAATCACGTTTTGGACTGAAATGAAAGATTTTAGTAGAGGCCATAAATTCATGCTTGTCTGAATGGTAGGCTGAAATTAATAGATATCTGCCATCGAAGCCTAATCCGGTAAACTGTTATTTGAACAAAAACTATAGAACAGGTGAATCCAGGGTATCTGTCCCAGGCATAAGCGACATAGGCGGTCGCTTAGGGCCCACAGCTGCTGGGGGGTAACTCAGTCAGGGTATAATAGTAGAATACACAAGGTGTAAGTTCGACATTAGGTTGTGCATCAGCAGTTTTTCTCTTGATTTGTCAGTCACAATTTTTGGATTGGTAAATTAGTCTAGCCAGTTATCTAAACTTGCAGTAATCATAGCCAAATACCGACCAGGCACGCAGGGCATGTGCCCAGGGGCCCTGACCTCCAGTTGGCCCTCATTGATTTTGTTAGTCACTCTCACTCAGATACGTATCATTAACCCTATCAGTCCCGAGACCCCAGCAAAGCTCTCCTTTTCATTTATCGGACTTTCATTTATCTGCATGTCTAGCCCTTATATTTAGCCTCACAATTAAGTATTTTACAATTTTATTTTCAGGACAACCAGGGCCACAAGTGGAACACAAAGCAATTTTACATAAACAGTTGCATTAATGAGTTTTATTGACAAATGTCAATACAAAAAAGTCAACCAAAGCAAAAACCTGATAGAAATGAATTTATATGAATGCTGTAAGTACAGAAATTGTGTTTGGAGTTTGTGACAGCAACTATGTGAGTTTATTATAGTATTATATACCTTATGTCCTTGGATTTCCAATGGTCTTCTATGTAGTAATAATAATAATAATAATATATTTATTTTATATAGCGCTTTTCATTCCACGTTGAATCTCAAAGTTGCTTTAAAACAAAACAAACAGAAAACAATTTAACAAAACAATTGTAAGAGGATCTAGCAGCTATTGGGCGATGGTCTTCCACAGCTTTAGATGATAGGCAGTTTAGAAAGGTAGTATCTTGAGTGGAGGGAGCATTGATGGTAGAGCCAGGCAGGGAGGTAGAGACATCTGACAGACAGGCCACGGAGCTCTTCATTGGGCACCTCGTCGTCTTCAATGTTCACAGCTCCTCCACCATAGATTAGGCTGGATCGTCCACGACTGAAATGTAGCACCCACCTGTAGCACCCACCTCGGTGATGCTTCGGCGACTCAGCAGTAGTCCTGAAAATCCCCATACGAGGCGAGCCTCTGCATCACCTCACACTTCTCTCTAGGAACCCGAGCAGGGGCCGGATTCACAAAACACTACTTACGAAAAAACGTAAAAAGTTTCTTAAGGAAAAAAATAAGAAGTTCATAAGATAGTTTGTAAGTGCAATTCCTCAAAATGTTCTTAGGAATTCATAGTTTTCTTAGGAACTTCGTAAATATCTTGCCTAAGAAATGTATAAATATCTTCTCATGTGTCATTGACATTAGTGACATGCTTGAAACCAATAAATAGGCCTATGTGACAGGGATGATAGGATTTGGGCCACTATAATAAAGTGATGATATTTCCATTTTATTCAATTTATTTATCTGCTTTATGTCTCAAGATTATTATAATTTTTTGTTGGCTCGCGAACCCTTTATACACGAACAAACGTTATTTTTCACACATTATTGTCACGAACAGAAGAGGACCCAAGAGCGCAAGTTCAAATTCAGAGTTCTTTATTCAAGGTTACAGGCGGGAAGGGGAGTCCCAGGGGTGTCAGGGGTCTTTCAGGGTCCTCCTGTGGGTACCTGTGCTCCGGGGGTCACCAAATGTCCGGGGGTGTCCAGTCCAAGTGCTTAGTGTGTGTGTTCCCCAGTGATGGAGCGGCGTATCGGGCTGAGGGTGGTGAAACGTCTGGGCACGCTCATCTGGTGGTCGGAGACCTGGGGGAACACACACACACAACAGCAATATGAATGGCAGGCAGAAGTACAGATCAGGGCTGGGCAAATATCGTGGTGAGAGACAGAAGGCAGAAACGAAGTTACCGGAGGGGCTGAAGATCGGAGAGTAGTCGAGGTCCAGAAGGCAGGTTGGGATAGACGGGGCAGTAGAACAAGGAAGCAGTCAAGAAAGGATCGGTATCACAAACAGGAGTCAGAGCGCAGACAGGCAGGTTACTGGTCCGGGTTTGAAGACGATCTGACAGGGCTTGGCTGAAAACCAGGGCTTGATATACTGGGAGAGGTAGTGGGGAAATGCAGTTCAGCTGGCAGAGTAATTAGAACAGAGTGAGGCAAGGTGAGGATGGTGAGTGGGAAATGCAGTGCAGCTGGCCAGGTAACAAGAGCAGAGCAGGGCAGGTGGAGCTAGTTAGGCTGAGTAGAGAGAGGGAGGTGAGCAGAGTGGAAGATAATTGAATGCAATTAATGTTGCTACCAGGGAGAGAGAGTGCTCATGACAGGACCCCCCTCCAAGGGACGGCCCCAGAAGTCCCAAGAACAACATCATGCCGGGAGGGTGGAGGGGAGCAGGCGGCGGGTCAGAACTCCTCCGAGCGGTCCGAGTGAATCTCCTCATCCTCAGAAGGAGCTGGAGGGTCACGGTCGGGAGACAGGACAGGCACTGAGACAGGAGCAGGGCGGGCCGGACGGCTAGGGAACCCCTCTTGGACGGCCCCTACGGATTGCAGGCTGATCAGGATGTAGTCGGTGGAAGTCAGTGATAAGGGTCCGGTCCACTATCCTCCTGGCCGGGATCCAGGTCCTCTCCTCTGGACCATATCCCTCCCAATCAACGAGGTACTGGAGACCCCTACCCCTTCGCCTAGAGCGGAGCAGCCGCCGGACGGTGAAGACAGGACCGCCATCTACGAGGCGCGGAGGAGGTGGCGCCGGAGCTGCAGGGACCAGGGGACTTTCATGGACCGGCTTGACCTTGGAGACGTGGAAGGTGGGGTGGACCCGCATGGAAGCGGGCAACTGAAGTCGGACCGCCGTTGGACTGATGACTTTCTGCACAGGAAAAGGACCAATGAAGCGAGGGCCAGCTTTCGTGATACAACCCGCAGCGGCAGATCCCGGGCAGACAGCCAGACCTTCTGACCAACCCGGTAAGTAGGTGCTGGGGTCCTCCGTCGGTTGGCACCGACGGCGTAGCTGGTTCCAGACTTCAGGAGCACAGTGCGAGCCTGGGCCCAAGTGCGGCGGCAGCGGCGGGCATACGCAAGAGCAGACGGACAGGTGGCATCCGCCTCCTGGCTGGCAAACAGTGGAGGTTGATACCCGTAGACACACTGAAAGGGGGAGAGCCCGGTGGAGGAACTGGTGAGTGAATTATGGGCATATTCCACCCAGAGCAGGTGTTGAGCCCAGGCCCGGGGATTTTGGGAAGCCACACACCTCAGTGCCTTCTCCAGCTCCTGGTTCATGCGTTCAGTCTGGCCGTTTGACTGCGGGTGGAATCCAGACGATAGGCTGGCGGTGGCCCCAAGGAGATGACAGAACTCCTTCCAAAAGGTTGCTGAGAATTGCGGGCCCCGGTCTGACACTATATCCTGGGGTAGGCCATGGATACGAAACACATGTTCCAGGACCACCTGGGAGGTCTCTTTAGCAGAGGGTAGTTTGGGAAGGGGCACGAAGTGGGTCATCTTACTAAAGCGGTCAACAATGGTAAGGATGACTGTGTGTCCGTCAGAGGGCGGAAGGCCCGTAACAAAGTCCAGTGAAACGTGGGACCAGGGCCTCTTGGGTATGAGTAGGGGTTGCAGCAACCCAGCAGGAGGCTGGTTGGGAGTCTTGTTTCGGTTACAAGTGGGACAAGCTCGGATGAATTCTCGGACATCCCGTCTCATCCCCCGCCACCAGAACCGCTGGCGGACCAGATGAAGGGTGCGAGTGATGCCGGGATGACAGGCCAGACGGGGATTCGTGCCCCCCACTGAATCACAGGTGACCTGAGATTTGCTGGAACAAACAGACGGTTGGGGGCGCTGGTGCTTGGACCTGGCTGGTCCCGAAGAGCCTCCATGACCTGCTTCTCGATCTCCCAGGTGAGGGCCGCTACGACCAAGTGGCTGGGAAGAATGGGAGCTGTCATGGCGGTGGTCTCGTCCTTCTGAAACATCCGGGAAAGAGCATCAGGTTTGATGTTGCGAGATCCCGGGGCGGTAGGAGAGCGTGAAATTGAAGCGCGTAAAGAACAGAGACCACCGCTGTTGACGGGAGTTCAGCCTCCTGGCTGTTTGGATATACTCCAGGTTCTTGTGGTCTGTCCACACTACGAATGGTTCCTTTGACCCCTCTAACCAGTGCCGCCATTCTTCAAGGGCGAGCTTGACAGCCAACAGCTCGCGGTTCCCAATGTCGTAGTTGCATTCGGCAGGGGTTAGCCGACGGGAGTAGAAGGCACAGGGGTGCATCTTGCCATCCTCAGCTGCTCTTTGAGAAAGCACTGCACCCACTCCCACGTCCGAAGCATCTACCTCCACCACAAACTGCCTTGCTGCATCTGGCATCTGGAGGATGGGAGCAGAAGTGAAACATGTCTTGAGGATATTGAAGGCCTTATCAGCAGCTGATGTCCATTGGTACGGTTGTTTAGTGCTGGTTAGCGCCGTGAGGGGTGCAGCCACTGTGCTATAGTTTCTGATGAATCTCCTATAAAAGTTGGCAAAGCCCAGGAACTGTTGCAACTTCTTCCGAGACTCAGGAACTGGCCAGGAAGTGACAGCCGACACCTTCGTGAGATCCATCTGAATGCTGCCCTCGGTCACCACATACCCCAGGAATGAAACGGTCTTGGCATGGAACTCGCACTTCTCTGCCTTCACGAAAAGAGAGTTCTCCAGCAGGCGGCGCAGGACCAACCGGACGTGGTGCGTGTGTTCTGACAGAGTCTTTGAGAATATTAAAATATCGTCAAGGTACACAAATACGAACGTATTTAGCATGTCCCTGAGGATATCATTCACTAGGGCTTGAAAAACTGCTGGGGCATTGGTGAGGCCGAAGGGCATGACGAGATATTCATAGTGGCCGGTTGGTGTGTTGAACGCTGTCTTCCATTCGTCTCCCTCCCTCATCCGCACCAGATGGTAGGCATTGCGAAGGTCCAGCTTAGTGAATACAGTGGCTCCCTGCAGCAGTTCGAAGGCAGACGAAAGTAAGGGCAGTGGGTAGCGATTCTTAACCGTGATGTCGTTCAGACCCCGGTAATCTATGCATGGACGAAGAGAACCGTCCTTCTTGCCGACAAAGAAGAATCCGGCTCCTGCGGGGAAGACGACGGTCTAATTATCCCGGAGGCAAGAGAGTCATTAATGTAGTCCTCCATGGCCTTTCTTTCCGGGGGCTGACAGTGAATACAGACGACCCTTGGGAGGTGCTGTGCCAGGCAGGAGATCAATCGCGCAGTCATAGGGTCTGTGTGGGGGGTAGAGATGTCGCCTTGGATTTGTTGAACACCTCTTTCAGGCTGTGGTAACAGGCCGGAACATTGGATATGTCGGAGGTAGCGCTAGATCCTTCCCGGTGAACGGGCAGGGTGGCCCCCCTTAAACAGGTCTGGTGACAACTCCTTCCCCACTCACGGACTGTTCCTGTCTCCCAGTCGATGTGGGGGTTGTGCTGACGGAGCCACGGGTATCCAAGAATGAGTGGTTGGCCAGGTGAGTGTAGGAGGTGAAACTGGATGGACTCCTGGTGGTTTCCTGACAGCAGGATTGTCACAGGGGCGGAGATATGAGTGACAGTGCCAAGATGATGCCCATCCAGGGCTCGTGCAGGAATGGGTTGTGTCAGTTGATGATGGTTCACGCCCAGTTGCTGTGCAAGCTCAGGGTCCATGATGTTTGCTTCGGCTCCGGAATCCACAAGGGCGGCCAATGTATGAGTCTTGTCAGAAAGCTGAAGGCGGAGATGAAGCAGGGTCTTTCGGATGGAGGGAGACTGAAGGCTTGTTGAGCTCACCCGGATCTCCCCTACACCTGGTGAGCTGCGGCTTTTGCCGGACAAGTAGCGACACGGTGATTCTCGCCACCACAGTAGAGGCAAAGGTTGGAGCTTAGACGGCGCCGACGCTCCTCGGGAGTCAGAGAGGCACGGCCAATCTCCATGGGCTCAGGCTGATTGAGTTGGCTATGGGACTTGACAGGCAGGGGCTGGACAGAAGCGGTATCGACCCGAGTACGGATGGCAGGTTGACTGAGACGGCCCTTCTCCCTCCTCCGGGTCTGTATACGGCGGTCAATGCGAACGGCAAGGTCAATGGCGGCATCAAGCGTTGAGGGCGGGTCATGGGAAACAAGCTCGTCCTTGATATAGTCCGCCAGGCTATGGAGGAAGGCTTGCACCAGTGCCTCTGGGTTAAACGAGCTTTGACTGGCCAGGGTACGAAAGTCAATGGAGAAGTCTGCCACTGTCCGATTGCCCTGACGGATGGTGAGCAGAGCTTGTGACGCTTCGGCTGTTGGCGAGCCTAGGTCAAAGACCTTTAACATCTCCTCCTCAAAGGCACTGAAGGAGGCACAGGCTGGGGTTTGCCGGTCGAATTCGCCGTTCCCCACAACCGAGCTCGACCGGTGAGATGTGTGATGACATACCCCACCTTGGCTCCCTCTGTTGAGAAAGTCCTGGGCTGTAGTGCAAACTGGATTCGGCAGCTGCTCAAGAATGGTCTTACTTGCTTCTGGTTGCCATCAAAACGTTCCGGGTTCCCAATCCTTGGTTCAGGAGCGTGGGGATCTGGTGGCAGCACTGCCGGGCCTGCAGCATTGGGACCTCCAGCGGAGGGATGAAGGAGTATCGGTGGTACAGGAACAAAAGGACCAGGGGGGTGCAGGTGGAGTAGCCGGGCTTGAGAGTAGTTGCAGGGCTAGGGCTAGCTGTTGTTGCTGCAGTTGGAACTGTTGTTGCTGCTGGTTGAATAGCTGGAGAAGGGAAGCGATGTCGCCAGCCATCCGATTTATGTCTCCCTCAGAGCGTTCCAGTCGCTGTAGGGCAGTCCTCTCTGGCTCTTCCTCCATCGTGGTCAGGGAGTGCGCTGGGTCCATGATGGTCAGATCGTTCTGTCACGAACAGAAGAGGACCCAAGAGCGCAAGTTCAAATTCAGAGTTCTTTATTCAAGGTTACAGGCGGGAAGGGGAGTCCCAGGGGTGTCAGGGGTCTTTCAGGGTCCTCCTGTGGGTACCTGTGCTCCGGGGGTCACCAAATGTCCGGGGTGTCCAGTCCAAGTGCTTAGTGTGTGTGTTCCCCAGTGATGGAGCGGCGTATCGGGCTGAGGGTGGTGAAACGTCTGGGCACGCTCATCTGGTGGTCGGAGACCTGGGGGAACACACACACACAACAGCAATATGAATGGCAGGCAGAAGTACAGATCAGGGCTGGGCAAATATCGTGGTGAGAGACAGAAGGCAGAAACGAGTTACCGGAGGGGCTGAAGATCGGAGAGTAGTCGAGGTCCAGAAGGCAGGTTGGGATAGACGGGGCAGTAGAACAAGGAAGCAGTCAAGAAAGGATCGGTATCACAAACAGGAGTCAGAGCGCAGACAGGCAGGTTACTGGTCCGGGTTTGAAGACGATCTGACAGGGCTTGGCTGAAAACCAGGGCTTGATATACTGGGAGAGGTAGTGGGGAAATGCAGTTCAGCTGGCAGAGTAATTAGAACAGAGTGAGGCAAGGTGAGGATGGTGAGTGGGAAATGCAGTGCAGCTGGCCAGGTAACAAGAGCAGAGCAGGGCAGGTGGAGCTAGTTAGGCTGAGTAGAGAGAGGGAGGTGAGCAGAGTGGAAGATAATTGAATGCAATTAATGTTGCTACCAGGGAGAGAGAGTGCTCATGACAATTATAGCCATCAGACTAGCTACATCAAAAACAAAAAAGGATAACCAAGGAAAGCGCAATAAAAACTTCCGCAAACAAGAGCTTGAAGTGATGGTGGAGGAAATAGCAGCCAGGAAAAGGTTGCTGTTGGGGAGACTCGATAACTGCGGGGTCACTGCAGAGACCTAAAAGAGAGGATGGGCGAGAGTGGCCGAGTCTGTCTCTGCCGTCGGGGCAAGGGATAGAGACGCCGTTACAGCCTCGGGGACGGCCAGGAGGACGCGGAGCAGGGCGAGCCGGATGGCGATGGTGGAAATCCCGTAACATGGAGGGATCGAGGATATCCCTCACCGGGACCCAGCACCATTCCTCCGGACCGTACCCCTCCCACTCCACGAGGTACTGAAGGCCCCCCACCCGACGCCTTGAATCCAGGATAGCACGGACAGAGTACGCCGGGGCCCCCTCGATGTCCAGAGGAGGTGGAGGAACCTCCCGCACCTCAGACTCCTGGAGCGGACCAACCACCACCGGCCTGAGGAGAGACACATGAAACGAGGGGTTAATACGGTAATCAGGGGGAAGTAACAACCTATATGTAACCTCGTTGATTCTCCTCAGGACTTTGAACGGCCCCACAAACCGCGGGCTCAGCTTCCGGCAGGGCAGGCAGAGGGGCAGATTCCGGGTCGAGAGCCAGACCCGATCCCCCGGTACGAAGACTGGGGCCTCCCTGCGGTGACGGTCAGCGTTGGCCTTCTGACGACGCACGGCGCGCTGGAGGTGAACGTGGGCAGCGTCCCACATCTCCTCCGCACGCCGAAACCAGTCATCCACTGCAGGAGCCTCGGTCTGGCTCTGGTGCCACGGTGCCAGAACCGGTTGGTAACCTAAAACACATTGGAATGGTGTTAGGTTAGTAGAGGAGTGGCGGAGAGAGTTCTGGGCATATTCTGCCCATGGCAAAAACACTGACCACTCCCCCGGCCGGTCCTGGCAGTAGGTCCGCAGGAACCTACCCACATCCTGATTTACACGTTCCACCTGCCCATTACTCTCGGGGTGGAACCCAGAGGTCAGGCTGACCGAGACCCCCAGATGTTCCATGAATGCCTTCCAGACCTTGGACGTGAACTAGGGACCTCGGTCAGACACTATATCCTCTGGTACCCCGTAGTGCCGGAAGACGTGTGTAAACAGGGCCTCCGCTGTTTGCTGAGCCGTGGGGAGACCAGGCAGAGGAAGGAGGCGGCAGGCTTTAGAAAAGCGGTCCACAACGACCAGGATGGTGGTGTTACCTTGGGAGAGGGGAAGATCAGTTAGAAAATCCACACTTAGGTGAGACCATGGTCGTTGTGGAACTGGTAAAGGTTGTAACTTACCAGCTGGGAGGTGCCTAGGTGCTTACACTGAGCAGGAGGAGACATATATTCTCACGTCCTTAGCCAAGGTAGGCCACCAGTATTTTCCGGTCAGGCAGCGCACTGTACGGCCAATACCTGGGTGACCAGAGGAGGGTGACGTGTGTGCCCAGTAGATCAGACGATCACGGATAAGAGCAGACACGTACTGTAGCCCATCTGAACACTGAGGTGGAGAGGGATCCGTGTGTAATGCCTGCTCTATATCCGTGTCCATCGTTCATACTACCGGCGCCACAATGCAGGAGGCCAGCAGTATGGGAGTGTTGTCTCTGGGCCTCTCCTCTGTGTCATACAGCCGGGACAGCGCGTCTGCCTTCACGTTCTTCGTACCCGGGATGTATGATAGAGTGAAATCAAACCAGGTGAAGAATAGGGCCCACCTGGCCTGGCGAGGTTCAGCCTCCTCGCTGCCCGGATGTACTCCAGGTTACGGTGGTCCGTCCAGACGAGGAAAGGGTGTTTTTCCCCCTCGAGCCAATGCCTCCGCACGGTCAAAGCTCGGACAACAGCCAACAGCTCCCGATCACGAAAATCAACGAAAAGAACGCACAGGGGCGGAGCTTGGGTGGCGTACCCGAGCATTGAGACAGGACAGCTCCTGTCCCAACCTCGGATGCATCCACCTCCACTACGAACGGTAGTGATGAATCGGGGTGGGCCAGTACTGGGGCTGAGGTGAACAGACCCCGCAGTTTGCTGAAGGCCAGGTCAGCCCCAGCAGACCATCGGCGCTGGGATGGCCCACCCTTCAACAGGGAGGTAATGGGAGCTGCGACCTTGCCAAAGCCCCGGATAAACCTCCGATAGTAGTTGGCAAAACCAAGGAAGCGCTGCACCTCCTTAACCGTGGTTGGAGTCGGCCAATTACGCATGGCTGAAATGCGATCTCCCTCCATCTCCACACTTGAGGTGGAAATGCGGTATCCAAGGAAGGAGACGGACTGCTGGAAAAACATACACTTCTCTGCCTTGGCATAAAGGTCATTTTCCAACAGTCGGGCCAGCACCTTGCGAACCAGGGACACATGCTCGGCGCGCGTAGCGGAATAGACCAGGATGTCATCGATGTAGACCACTACATCACGACCCAGCATGTCCCGAAACACCTCATTCACAAAGAACTGGAAAACTGAGGGAGCATTCATCAAACCATAGGGCATCACCAGGTATTCATAATGCCCCGTGGTTGTGCTGAATGCTGTCTACGCACCAGGTTGTACGCACTCCTGAGATCTAATTTGGTGAAGAAGCGCGCCCCATGCATTGATTCAATCACTGAAGGAATGAGGGGTAGAGGATAACTAAATCTTATCGTCTTCCTGTTCAGTGCATGCATGTAATCAATGCATGGGCGCAGACCTCCGTCCTTCTTCTTCACAAAAAAGAAACTCGAGGAGGCGGGTGAAGTGGAGGGACGTATATACCCCTGGCGCAGGGACTCGTGACATATTCTTCCATAGCCACCGTTTCAGCCTGTGACAGGGGGTATATATGACTCCTGGGAGGTACAGCGTCTACCTGGAGGTTTATCGCGCAATCCCCCACCCAATGAGGTGGTAATTTAGTCGCCTGCGTTTTAGAGAATGCTTGCGCCAGATCGAGGTATTCAGGTGGAATGCGCACGGTGGAGGTACTGTCTGGACTTTCCACCGTGGCTGCACCAACGGAAACACCTAGACACCTACCCTGACACTCTCGCGACCACCCCGTGAGAACCCTCTGCGGCCATGAGAAGGTGGGGTTGTGGAGTGCTAGCCAAAGGATACCTAATACCACAGGGAAAGCAGGAGACAATGATGGAAAAAGTAACCTGCTCACAATGAGTCTCCTGGGTAATCTTGGTGACTGGTGCAGTAACTTCCTTAACCAACCTGGACCCTAATTGTCAACTATCAAGTGCTCTGATGGGGCGTGGAATGGATATGGGAATCAATGGAATGCCTATACGGTGTGCGAATGCCCTGTCCTTAAAGTTCCCAGCTGCGCCTGAATCGACTAGCGCCTTACACTGGGGAACATAATGTGCTCAGGAAAAGATACGTTTTACAGTGCGCAGCAGAGGGCTCTGAACGAGTGTGGGTGTTTGATACCTGGGGTGATGCGAGAGTGCCCTGCCTGCCGCCTCCAAACCCAGAAGAGCGTTGACGACAACGTGTGGTGAAATGTCCCTTCGCGCCACCAGTGTGGCACTGGCGCTGTCCTCCTCCGCTCTCTCGGCCGGCGGCTCCACCCAGCTCCATCGGCTCGGGTTCCGAGTCATCCGGGGTGGAAACGGGCAGACCTCCTCCAGGACGTCCTCTGGTTGCCAGCAAGTTGTCCAAACGAATGGCCATCTCCACCAGTTGCGAGAAGGACAACATGATGTCACGGCAGGCTAGCTCCTGTCGGACATCCTCTCGCAGATGGCACCGGAACAGGTCGATCAGGGCCCGCTTGTTTCACCCGGACCCAGCTGCCAGAGTTCGAAACTCCAATGCGAAGTCCTCGTCCCCTGACTCAGGTGGACCAGCCGCTCACCTGCCTCTTGACCCTCGGGCGGGTGATCGAAGACCACCCGGAAGAGGCGAGCGAACTCCCCGTAGTTCTCCAACACGGCTCCTCCTTTGTTCCACACCGCGTTGGCCCACTCCAGGGCTTTCCACGAGAGGCAGGAGACGAGGGCGGACACCTTCTCCCGCTCCGATGGAACCGGCCGGATGCTGGAGAAGTGGAGTTCCAGTTGGAGAAGGAATCCTTGGCACAGCGCCGCTGTCCCGTCGAACTCCCCTGGTCGGGATATCTGAATCCCTCCGGGTGCTGGGGTGTAGGTGGCGGGATCCGGTTGACCAGCTGGTCTCGAAAGATTGGGCTCTCTCCTCTCCAGGCGTTGGACAACCTGAAGAACCTGACCCATCGCTTCACCCAAGCTGGCTAGCATAGTTGAATGCTCCAGGACCCGTTCCACGACTCCAGGCATGTGCGTCTCTCCCGCTGACTCCATATTCGGGTGGGTGATTCTGTGATGAGGTGGTGATGAAGGAGCCAGGCACAGGAGGGTAAATCACAGAATAACAGGCTTTAATCCGCAAAATACAGGTTTATGAAGAAATGCGTCAAACACACTCCAGGGCACAAAACAGGCGCACTGGAAAATACAAGGCATACGGGAAAAATACTCCCATCGATACACAATACACGAGCTCCACCGAGCTTCACTAACCTCCACAAATAAACAATGACCCACAAACGCCGAACGCCGAAGCCTGCCCGAACAGGCAGCCTCGGCGGAAGTCGTGACATTCATAAGTCTATTGTTAAGGAAAAAATGGCAGTTAAGAAGAAATGTTTTGTGAATCTGGGCCCAGGAGGCCAAAAAGCCAATGCTGTTGATCAGCTGTTGCTGCTGCATCATTCAAATCGAGCTAGCTAGCTAGTGTAGCACATGGGGATGTGTGAAACATACTTCTCAGGTGTCCCCACTTACGTCAGCGAATAGCTAGCTTTTCACGTGGTGCCGACTGGTAAAACGCTTCAGGAGGATGGTCACGTGTGCTAGCAAGGCAGAGGTCCCGAGTTCGCGCCAGGTATGGGCCGAATCGGGAGGAAGTTGTACTCGCTAAGCAAGCAGCATGACGTCCTTTACCCTAGTGAAGCCAAATATAAACGGACTTGCCATAATCAGTCCTGCAATTCCGTGGGTCACCACCAGATAGTACAATTAATCTCTCAACAAGTTATCAAAAACAAAAAAGTTCATTTAAAAAACACTTAAAAACAGTTAAATATGTACAATATTTACAGAGCTCTCTGCCTAGGCTACCTCAAATGGTAACATTTTACATGTGTGTTTTTGTGACAGTCTCAGCTTTTCATAGATAGCTTTTAGTAGTTTGTAGCTCAAACCATTCTGACTCGTTTTTGTAAAAAGACCCACCCCACTGATGGTTGGTACCAATGGATGCAGAAGAAATAGACAAATCCAATGGCACAACCCATTAGGCTGTACCTCAAATACACAATGTTTAAAAGCGGTTAGAAGTCCAAATCGAGATGGGAATCATTGGGATAATATGGGCAAAATATGTCGAATTGCAGGAAATTTGCTTTAAAACTGCAAACATTTCAACCAAATCTCGCTTAGGGCCCCAAAAAGGCTTTCCCTGATCTGTCCATTTGCTGCACTCCACCCCATCCAAAACCACTCATGTTACAGCATAATGTTACATGCTATGAAAGAGGACAGTTACATCGTGACTACAGGATGGAGGAAGTTACACAGTATAGTGCAGGTGCAGTAGTAGTGAGTGACACACGTAAGAGTAATTGGATCAGACAAAACAGCAGTTTTCCACACATTCACACATTGGAGAGAAGGATTCTAGAACTAAAACGCATGATCTTTGTGTACAGTGCATTCGGAAAGTATTCAGACCCCTTTACTTTTTCCACATTTTGTTACGTTACAGCCTTATTCTAAAATGGATTAAACTAATTATTTCCCTCATCAATCTACACACAATGCCCCATAATGACAAAGCGAAAACAGGTTAGTAGAAATGTTTGCAAAAAAAAAGAAAAAACTTGATTGGCATCCGCCTGTGGTAAATTCAATTGATTGGACATGATTTGGAAAGGCACACACCTGTCTATATTAGGTCCCACAGTTGACAATGCATGTCAGAGCAAAAACCAAGCCATGAGGTCGAAGGAATTATCCGTAGAGCTCCGAGATAGGATTGTGTTGAGGCACAGATCTGGGGAAGGGTACCAAAAAATGTCTGCAGCATTGAAGGTCCCCAAGAACATAGTGGCCTCCATCATTCTTAAATGGAAGAAGTTTGGAACCACCAAGACTCTTCCTAGAGCTGGCCGCCCAGCCAAATTGAGCAATCGGGGGAGAAGGGCCTTTGTCAGGGAGGTGACCAAGAAGAACCCGATGGTCACTCTGACAGAGCTCCAGAGTTCCTCTGTGGAGATGGGAGAACCTTCCTGAAGGACAACCATCTCTGCAGCACTCCCCCAATCAGGCCTTTATGGTAGAGTGGACAGACAGAAGCCATTCCTCAGTAAAAGGCACATGACAGCACACTTGGAGTTTGCCAAAAGGGACCTAATGGACTCTCAGACCATGAGAAACAAGTTTCTCTGGTCTGATGAAACCAAGATTGAACTCTTTGGCCTGAATGCCAAGCTTCACGTCTCGAAGAAACCTGTCACCATCCCTACGGTGAAGCATGGTGGTGGCAGCATCATGTTGTGGGGATGTTTTTCAGCGGCAGGGACTGGGAGACTAGTCAGGATCGAGGGATCGAGGGAAAGATGAACAGAGCTCCAGAGCACTCAGGACCTCAGACTGGGGTTCATCTTCCAACAGGACAACAACCATAAGCACACAGCCAAGACAACACAGGAGTGGCTTTGGGACAAGTCTCTGAATGTCCTTGAGTGGCCCAGCCAGAGCCCAGACTTGAACCTGATCGAACATCTCTGGAGAGACCTGAAAATAGCTGTGCAGCAAAGCTACCAATCCAACCTGACAGAGCTTGAGAGGATCTGCAGAGAAGAATGGGAGAAACTCCCCAAAAATAGGTGTACCAAGCTTGTAGTGTCATACCCAAGAAGACTCAAGGCTGTAATCGCTGCCAAAGGTGCTTCAACAAAGTGCTGAGTAAAGGGTCTGAATACTTGTGTAAATCTGATATTACAGTTTTTTAAAAATAAAACCTGTTTTTGCTTTGTCATTATGGGGTATTGTGTGTAGATTGATGAGGGGAAAAAACGATTTAAACAATTTTAGAATAAGGTTGTAACGTCACAAAATGTGGGAAAAGTCAAGGGGTCTGAATACTTTCCGAATGAACTGTATGTGGATCCAGGATGACTGGATGAGCTGTATAGTGTATGAAAGTCAAGGTCCCTCCTTTCACAAACTGTCCCGAGCCAGTCAGGCAGGTTTGCTGTAGTTACATGAAAAATGGCTTCAGTCCCTCCAGCACTTTGGTCATATCGAGAGCGAGAGAGTGAGATGGAGAGACAGACAGGCAGACAGACACAGAGAGAGAGAGAGAGAGAGAGAGAGAGAGAGAGAGAGAGAGAGATAAAGAGAGAGAGAGAGAGAGAGAGAGAGAGAGAGAGAGAGAGAGAGAGAGATAGAGAGAGAGAGCGAGAGAGAGAGAGAGAGAGAGAGAGAGAGAGAGAGAGAGAGAGAGAGAGAGAAAGAGAGAGAGAGAGATAGAGAGAGAGAGAGAGAGAGAGAGAGAGGGAGGAAAGAGAAAGAGAGAGATAGAGAGATAGATAGAGAGAGAGAGAGAGAGAGAGAGAGAGAGAAAGAGAGAGAGAGAGAGAGAGATAGAGAGAGAGAGAGAGAGAGAGAGAGAGAGAGAGAGAGAGAGAGAGAGAGAGAGAGAGAGAGAGAGAGAGAGAGAGAGAGAGAGAGAGAGAGAGAGAGAGAATATAAATAACATACATTTTTCTAAAGTAATCCAATCTGTTACTTGGACTTATTGCACCTGTTACTGAAATGGTTGTTCCAGTTTAGATTATTTAGGTAGTCTCATATCTTAGTCTTCCCTGGCAGTCATTCTGAATGCATTTTGTGGATGAATAAAAATTCCAAAAGTTGGATACTTTGCAAGCCAACATAATGTGATTTGCAGGCTTGATGTGGTCTGTAAATCATGAGTTCCAGGCCACTTTATTAGGATAAAACTAGGACCTCAAAAAAAGGCCTTATGAAATATTTATTGTCTTAAATAATTACATTTTAATAATTACATATTCGCTTAGGATCTCACTCCATGAAGGCCACAGGACTGAAAATGAATGAATGCAACAACCATGTCTCCGTCACAAACAAATACAGTCATGGGTGGTAACTCTACAATTCACTTGAAAGGCACACTGGGAAATATGCAAATAAGGCTTTACTCTCAGGAAAGTGTTAATTTAACACTGAAATGTGTGGACCCGTATAGACACTGGAACAGTGTTACATTTACCACTCTGTATTGATTTAACACTGGAGAATTTGCTGTGTACAGTACTGAGAAAAGAAACGAGAGGGCCCAGACTACATAGAGAGATGTATGTAACCCATCATCCTCTGGCCTACAAGACATTAAAAGAGTTTAGTCAGTCGATTGTTTTCAAAATGATTTTCTGTTCAGGAGTGTACACATTATGAAAACAGTATAATTCTAACAGACTGAGCCTGATCTATTGTACAGACCAGAGGTTGTGTGGCATTCTAAGGAAGTCAGGTAAAAGTAGAATCTGTCAAAATGTCATCAACACCAGCTGCTTTAGTATCAACACTTCTTTCATCGCTTTAAGAGAGTCATCCTGCCAACCATGACAGTAATTCTGTCAGAGAGAGGGCCACACTCAATGTCTCAAAACGAAGGACCGGATTGGCTGAGAGCTACTGCATATATTTACAGTAGAAAATGCAGTGTGTTTGGAGGTTTCTGGGCAGCAAGTCACTCTAGTAGTGTTTGGATTTATGTTTTCAATAAGAAGAAGAGCGATGGATTCCTTCGAGGCGACCGTGTTGACCCGCAACATCTTACGTTGCTCAAGAATGCAAGAATAATGTCACGAGGAGAATAAAAACAGATTGACTGCCATGATGGCAGGTTAATCCACTTATTAACATCCAGGAGCTGGATGATTTAACATCAGATCTTCAGATGCTTAGGTAAAGCAAAAACAACAGAGTCAACAACAGCCCAATGACTCTCCTGGATTAGTTAAATAAACGGTCATACACAAACACCCCAACTCTTTCTCTGGCACTTTATTAAGTTTTACAGCTATACAAACAAGTTTACACTGTGTTGCATACTATAATCAACTAATCAAGCATCATATTTTCCAATGATGTTCAGATGCTCTCTCTCTCTTTCGCTCTCACTCTCTACTTAGCAGGTAGCCTAGCGGTTAGTATTTTGGGCCAGTAACCGAAGGGTCGCTGGTTTGAATACCTGAGCTGACAAGGTGAAATATCTGTCATTGTGCCCTTGAGCAAGGCACTTAAGTCTTGTTTACACAAATCAGTTTTGTTTTTCAAATCCGTTTTGGAATTCTAACTGTCCAAACAGCAAGTTACAAGTGACCAAATCACATTTGTGTGTGTTCAGACGGCAGTCATTTGCTGACATGGCTACGCTAGTTGTCATAGTAACGACGGGTGTGTGCGCAGTGGTATAGGCTGATTGGTGGTGGAGCTCGTGCTTCCTATCACTCAGAAGTTATGTAGTAAGCTAACGTGACAACAATGCCTGCCATGGACGATTCCCAGTTGCTTTGAGTGTTCAAAATCATTCTGTAAGAATGCTTTTAAAGCCTCAAAGGATACGATGATCCAACTTTCAAAACAAGTCCTCTTTGGCTAGCCACAACAGTCAACTAGCTAGCTAGGTAACGTTAGCTGTTTAGGTTTCTAGCACATTCACTAATTTGCAGTGGGCTAAACCAGGGTCACACAGAGTGTTTCTTGGTAGTCTTAACATATCTACTTTGAAACAAAAGTATACACCTCACACACATGGTTATGGGCTTTAAAAAAAAGACACCTGTACCATGTCAGATATAGAGTTGAAATGTATTACATTTTGAGTTTGCATCCCAATATTACACTTTATATACCTCACAGAAGACTGAAATATAACAAAACCGTTTGACATAGAAACACTGGATTTTCGTCAGGTTTTTTGAAATAACGTTTATTAAATATGAAATTATTAAAAATATTAAAAACATTTCACCCATGAGGCCATTAGAAGGTGATTTGGTCATTTGACTGCAGGAAAGGGTTTTAACAAGCTAGTTAGCTACCGCATGTCAACAAAGTTGCTAGTAAGCAACAAGATATGCCAAATAAATCAGATTTGATTATTCAGACACATGACCAGGAATCAGATTTGTATCTGATTTCAAACCACCTGCGAAGGTGGTTTGAAATGTGGCTTGAAATATCTGATTCCATGTGCCTTTTGGCTGTTCAGACTGCAGGAAAAAGAACAGATTCTAATCAGATATGCAACAAATTTGGATTTGAGTCACTTCAAACTGCAATGCAAACAAGGCTTGCACCCTGATTTGCTCCAGCGGCGCCATACTACTAATAATATAATAATAATATGCCATTTAGCAGACGCTTTTATCCAAAGCAACTTACAGTCATGTGTGCATACATTTTTACGTATGGGTGGTCCCGGGGATCGAACCCACTACCCTGGCGTTACAAGTGCCATGCTCTACCAGTTGAGCTACAGAGGACCACTATGGGTGACCCTGTAAAACAACACATTTCACTGCATCTATCCGGTGTATGTGACAATAAAACATATATATATTTATTGTTTTTTTAGCTCTCTCTCCCCATCATTAGCTGTATTTCTTTAACATGTTATTAGTTCCATTTAGTTGCCTGCCAGGTCTACTACCTCCCCTAGCCTGAGGCCTGTTGGTAGGTAAGCTTCTGTATGAGGCACAGTGTTTTATGGGAATAATAAGTGGCCCATTGTAGAGAGAGAGGAGATGACAAGGTTTGGTTTGACTACTCTTGGTTATGTTCACCACTGCCAATTTCACTGTGGTAAACAGTTTGGTTTGTTTGTTGTTGTTTATTCTCGTTCCATGTCATAAAATACCAACGTTTGGTATACCTGTTGTTATTTACCTGTCATGGCTGCACAGTATGTGGTCATTCCTGCCTGTACTTGCATTATAGAACAATATAATAAGGTTGCCTACGTAATTTGAAGCTGACTATTAATTTCCTTATCTCAATCCTACAAAATTAGTGTATTTCAGTAATATTAGAGTAAATTCCAATGACACAAGATTTTCCCCACTTAAAATGATCTTTGGAGACCAATGTGCCGCAGCAGTCTTGCAATGTGAGTGATAGATAACGATGCTTCGAGGGTGACTGTTGTCGATGTGTTCAGAGGGTCCCTGGTTCAAACCCAGGTTGGGGCGAGGAGAGGGACGGAAGCAATAGTGTTATACAGGTGCCGAGACAGGTATTCTTGACGTCGCGTCGAGGGATCCGCGAGCCGGCATCAAGAAGTATTATGGTTGCTGATGCACACCGGAGGCCTAATGTGTGCAAATGAACTGTGTCGACTTTCCTGCACGAGCTGCATTCTCAGATAGGGGGATTCTTACGAACGTAAATTCTTCCCAGTCTGATATTGACATGCAAGCGAATCAACATCATCGATCTATGCACATCTGATGTGCTGTCTATTGTCGCAGAATATTTTACAGATCAACTGGGACCACTGGCTGGCCTTCTTTTCTTTATTACACAACGCAAGAGAGAGAGCGTAAAGATCACATCTGTTACACTAGCAAAGAATCATGGTCGATTTCATCCTGCCTGACAGAGTCAACCTTAGTGTGGTCCTCTGTAGCTCAGCTGGTAGAGCACGGCGCTTGTAACGCCAAGGTAGTGGGTTCGATCCCCGGGACCACCCATACACAAAAAAAATAATGTATGCACGCATGACTGTAAGTTGCTTTGGATAAAAGTGTCTGCTAAATGGCATATTATAGTGTCTATGGTGCCTCCTCGTAGCCTGCCAGCCTGTGATTGGTCTGTGTCAGCACGTGGTCCTGTGCGACGACAAATGTAATAGTCAAACTGGATCACTATTTAATTAAATACAGTATCTCGACTTGTAGCAAACTTGAAAAGAATTCACCATGGGTATTGAACTTTATCATAATAAACACATTTTAGAGCCCAAACCGGCCATCTAAAAAACATATCGTAATTTATATAGGCTTTCTTGAGCAGACCAGGGCTTTTGACTTGTGACTTCACGTTCCAGACTAGACACTGGGGGCCTGGGAGAGACACAAAAGGAAGCTCTCTGGAATGCATGACACCAGCTGAGAGGAGAGCAGAGGAGAGGTGTCAGGCAAAAAGGCCCAACACTCTCACATGGATTCCTTTTCAGGTGTATGACCACTGATCTACGTCTACCGTGGATAGGCGAAAACAATATGGCCGAGAGTTCTCCGTTGTATTGCTTTCACCTATCCAGTCTTTTTCAAACAATAAAAAAGTATTGATCAACTACAGGGGTGTCCCACTGTTGCAACAGAGAGGTAGAACAGAGAGAGCTAGGCCTTTCTGTGTGTAGAGGACACAAACTAAGTGAGTAACAACATCTTCTAGGTAGACTCATTTGTGGTGAGTGACATTTACTCCGTTGTTTGATAAGGGGTTTTAGAACAACACAAATCAAGCTGTTTCACAACCTAAGTTTCGCCTCGCTCCCATGATGCATCATTTACAAAGTTTTGAGTCATCACCTCCCGTGGGAACAAGATAACCTTTAGAGGAATCCCATGTTCAAGTCAATGAGGCAGAATAGGAAAAACCGAGAGAGCCCTGCAGGTAGCACTGCTTATTCCAAATGCTGGGCCTGTTCAATTAGTCATAAAGCTACTGCAGAAACACAACACTTATTCCTCAGTTAGGAATTCAGAGCTTCTAAAGTCTAAATACAACAAAAAGCTGCATACCTAAGGAAGAAAATTATTCCTAGTGATCGCGACATAACTCAGCAGTCCAGCCAAATGAGGGGTTTCTAACATGATTGATAGGCAGTGATATTTCATCACCCAGACCAAGTATCACTTCCTGTGTCAAAGGTCAACATTTCTCATCCTTAGACAGCTGAGGTTTTGAAGAAAAACACATCCAACCATTCACAACATACTATCACTACACGTAAGTTACACTGGACCGGGTCACTTGGTATAAAAAGGGTGGCATCTTTTTAAGATACTATACAGGTTTCCGGAGACTTCAAAGTGTGATTGAAATTTGGCCAGATTGGCAGAGTTGTATCGAAGCATCGCCTCACAAAGACCTTTGAGGCCACCCAGAACTATGTCTCTCATAAGGAAGATGAGCACCAAGGTAAATATGGACATTGTATCACTGTTTGCCTAGAGGAGACTGTGGTGGATGACAAAAAGTGGACTCAGAAGGTTGCACAACACAACAGAGTAATTTAGACTGGAAGATATTATTTCTCAGATGACGCATTATAGTGTCACCAAACCACTGATGACCCTGTGTGGCATTTAAGTCTCATTATTGTGTAACATCATGCAGACAAGTATAATTTGTAATGTTTGAACAGTAAATGGAACATGTAATGACAGTACATTATTGGCATGTTTTATTAGGGTATCACTGAAAGTAGGACCCTGTATTGATGTCAAAACATCTTGAAATAGGATAATTTCAACTACCTGTTAAGTGTTGTTGTTTTGAATGCAGTGCCCTCTCATCATGCTTGGTGTTACACAAGTCCAAGAGTCTGACTATAAAATGAAAGAGAACTAAGCATAGACAACTATAATTGTTTTTCAGTGTATTGGTCTCTGATAGAATTTCATACGCCCTGTTACCACGGACAAGAGGGAAAGGAATTCCTGTGTGAACAGCCCCTCTATGTCTGGTTCAGTGCGATTCATTTGAATCTGAGTACAATCAGGTGTTTTCAGGATTCTAAGGAGATATGCATCTTCAGGCTCTGGCCACGGTACAAGGCCTCGTTTCCATGGAAACCGCTGGCTTTGAGCGGCTCTGGCTGTGTGTGTGTGCACCTCCCTGCTCCCAGATCACACAGGGTCCAGTGGTAGGTTAAAAAGACCTGTGCAGAGTAACATGCCGACAGACAAGCCATCAGGAGCCAGGGGTTTCTCTGTCACTGCACAATTATATCTGGCTCTTATGCGATAATATATTTACATAATGTCATACTGTATATCATAGTAGCTGTGTGTGTGTGTGTGTGTGTGTGTGTGTGTGTGTGTGTGTGTGTGTGTATGTGTGTGTGTGTGTGTGTGTGTGTGTGTGTGTGTATGTGTGTGTGTGGTAATTAAAACTCTGAAACACATGGAACACGCTTGAATTCGCGTCTCAGAAGCCCTTGGGCTCGACCATATTTTCACTGAAGCTCCCGACATAGACTCATATCATTTTAACAGAGTGATTGAAGATTTAACGCTTTGATCATCAGTGGTAGGTTCCCTTGAACGGTAACATGACTCCTACCTTTCTTTATACCCCATTTTTATTTGATCAAGAAAATGCCTCATGCTCATCTCTGATCAAGTTAATTCCTAAAAAGATTAGACTCTGCTTTTAAATCGGGCAGAATGGAATGCACGTCTACTGTCAGCTCAGCCTCGGGGCTTTGCTTGCACCAAACATGTTTTTGTAGTGGAGAAAAGTGCACTAATAGCACCCACTGGGGAACTCATGGGCCTATGACTAGCAGAAGCTGCTACCATGGCTCCACTCCAATTCTGATCTCAGACCTGACAGTATACAGTGTTTTATAGCAATGAACTACAAATTACAAACAGAAATGTCCTATTACTGTATGTGCAAATAAACTAGATTGTTGATGTATATGTTATTAATGAGATGCAAAGCTTGTGAAGGGCTGACAAAGTTCATGGCTGTAACAGAAGTCATGAAACCCCCAGAAAGACAGACAGACAGACACACACACACACATACACATACAAGCTTGATTATTGTGTGCGTATGTCCATGAAACCACACAGTTCTGCCCCTTGTACTTGTGGTTTATGGGTGAACCCAGCCCTAACCATAACATTCACAGTTTAATAAATCCCTATAGCTAAGCCATCAGAGAGAGAGATGGCACGCAATTTGCCCAACACTCTCACCATTAATGAGCCTTCACACCTCAATAATCCCACAAAGAAAATCACCTAGATGAAAGTCTTTGCTCAAATTAAACATTGTGATTTACTTTTTCCAATAGGGAATTCCCATGGTAATTTACATGCCTTAACCATGCTCAGTTTCTCTTCTACCCATCTGATTTATCAACCACACAATTAAGAGTTGATAATCCAGGGGGTTTTCACAGCTGCACACACTATTAAAAGTTAACATGAGTGAAAGGAGTCTGGGAATATGATGGACGACACATTCACGTGGATATGGATGTTGTGTTTTCAGGGGGAATGCTGTAATAAGTTGGCCTGATGTCTTTGATAGTACATGACTCTGTGAGTCATAACCTCTGTAGAAGTGAGGTTCTCTGAACAGTCTCAAGTGTCTTGAAACTCCCTATCCAAACCCTCTAAAGTTGCATAATGGGGACACGCTACGTAGAATTAAATGCAATTATGAAAACATTTTTCCAACCGGAGAGGGGGATGTACTGTAAAAGAGAGAGAGAGAGAGAGAGAGAGAGAGAGAGAGAGAGAGAGAGAGAGAGAGAGAGAGAGAGAGAGAGAGAGAGAGAGAGAGAGAGAGAGAGAGCGTGAGCGTGAAGTGAGAGGAGTGAGCGTGAAGTGAGAGGAGTGGGAAGCAAGAAAGGTGCATTCATTTCACACAGCCGTGGGTTGTCAGAGAAGATATGGCGGTCTCTTTCACAATGGCAGCTGTTTAATCAGCCTCGGTGCAATAAAGCAGAACTCTCTCTCTTGTTGTAGCTGGTGGTAGTATCTAAACTTCTCAGCACATTCAAAGGAGCCACCGCTTCTCCCTGGCACTGCAGGCGCTTTCCATAAACACTTAGGCCTGCCTTTTTTATTTTCCATACTGTATGAGAAGGAATTGTTGTAGGCCTACTGACTGTAAAGCATCATTGTTTATAGTAGGACTTTCAGCATTAGAAAAGTCTGTTTCTGTTGTTTATCGTACATCTTAAAACAGTGGCTATCATACTTTGAGGAAGTACAGTGCCTTGCAGGTGTATATATACACCTGTTCTGAAAGGCCCCCGAGTCTGCAACACCACTAAGCAAGGGGCACCACCAAGCAAGCGGCACCGTGAAGACCAAGGAGCTCTCCAAACAGGTCAGGGACAAAGTTGTGGAGAAGTACAGATCAGGGTTGGGTTATAAAAAAATATCAGAAACTTTGAACATCCCACGGAGCACCATTAAATCCATTATTTAAAAAAAATTAAGAATATGGCACCACAACAAACCTGCCAAGAGAGGGCCACCCACCAAATCTCACGGACCAGGCAAGGAGGGCATTAATCAGAGAGGCAACAATGAGACCAAAGATAACCCTGAAGGAGCTGCAAAGCTCCACAGCAGAGATCGGAGTAGCTGTCCATAGGACCACTTTAAGCCGTACACTCCACAGAGCTGGGCTTTACGGAAGAGTGGCCAGAAAAAATGACCCTAAGCATACTGCTAAAGCAACACTTGAGTGGTTTAAGGGGAAACATTTAAATGTCTTGGAATGGCCTAGTCAAAGCCCAGACCTCCATCCAATTGAGAATCTGTGGTATGACTTAAAGATTGCTGTACACCAGCGGAACCCATCCAACTTGAAGGAGCTGGAGCAGTTTTGCCTTGAAGAATGGGCAAAAATCCCAGTGGCTAGATGTGCCAAGCTTATGGAGACATACCCCAAGAGACTTGCAGCTGTAATTGCTGCAAAAGGTGGCTCTACAAAGTATTGCCTTTGGGTGGGGGTGAATAGTTATGCATGCTCAAGTTCTATTTTTTTTTTTTTCACAATAAAACATATTTTGCATCTTCAAAATGGTAGGCATGTTGTGTAAATCAAATGATACAAACCCCCCCAAAAATCTATTTTAATTCCAGGTTGTAAGGCAACAAAATAGGAAAAATGCCAAGGGTGGTGAATACTTTTGTGGTGTTGCAGACTCTGGGGCCTTTCAGAACAGGTGTATATATACTGAGATCATGTGACAGATCATGTGACACTTAGATTGCACACAAGTGGACTTTATTTAACTAATTATGTGACTTTGAAGGTAATTGGTTGCACCAGATCTTATTGTTGGGCTTCATAGCAAAGGGGGTGAATACATATGCATGCACCACTTTTCCGTTATTTATTTTTTGGAATTTTTTGAAACAAGTTATATTTTTCATTTCACTTCACCAATTTGGACTATTTTGTGTATGTCCATTACATGAAATCCAAATAAAAATCCATTTAAATTACAGGTTGTAATGCAACAAAATAGGAAAAACGCCAAGGGGGGTGAATACTTTCGCAACCCACTGTAGATATGCTACTATGTCCTTAACCAATCTGTCAGTATGAGAACTTGGCATGTGACACAAATACAGTGAGTGCATGCTTTGACACCATGTTGAAATCTCTGTGGAGATCTTAGCTCACATCATTCATCGTCACCGAGATACAGACATGCACAAAGCAGTCTTCGCTATGGGAGATAGCAGAGAGGGGGGGAGAGACTAAATGCTACTTCTCAACTTAACCTGTTGTAACCACGGCCACTGGCAGTGAATGGAGGGACCTGGAATACTTGCACGTCTCTTTTTGGTGTTCACCATGGTTATCGGGGCCGTAGTAGATGACTGATAAAGAAGGCAGTGTGCCGAGTGTGTGTGTGTCCATACTGCACAACAAAGCGTCTGAATGGATTTGAGTCAAAGCTCAAACGGTGATGCAGCTGCATTCCGAGAGATTTATGATGTGAAACACCAAAGGGAAGGAAACAATGATCACATTCATGAGATGTCATTTTTCCTCCTCTTTTATCTGAGGAATTCGTTGGGGTTTTTTCATAACGTAATATGCCCGCCTCAACCAAAGTGTCCCTTTGTTAAAGGGCAGTGTTTGAGACTTGACCTTATGCTCACTGAAACAGGTACAGAGTGAGTAGGTAAATAGTAGCCTACCTGCACAATGCTAGGCTGGCCATTTTGTTCATTGCCATTTTTCTCAACCTAATAGCAATAAAGCAATAATGATGTTCCCATTGAATGTCAGAATAAAAATGTAAGATGTAGAATACCATGACTGTAACAGAACAGTACGCTACTAAGGAGACAACAACTTTTGCAGATTGAAATACCAGATTTATTACAGAAATATTGTGGTTCTGCTCAAACTATTGATTCACATAACACACCCAATCCAAGTAACAGAACTCTAATTCAATAAAACAAATTATGTGGCTCTTTGATTTGATTGAATCAAAGTTTCCATGCTGTGCTTTTGTATCATCAACTTTATAGTGTGACACTGTGCAATTTTCTTCTCTGTACTACAATCTTCTCCAATTGGAAGCTACTGAAGGTGGTTCTTTGATATTGGTCATCCCATATGTGGGTTCCAAGCATAAGCCTCATTGACACCACATATCCCACTCCTAAATGCAGAACAACACCATTGGACGCACTATCCTCAACATCTTTAGGAAGGCACGATCACCTTTAATCACAATGGGTTGGTCATTCTTAAACAACCTTAATGCCATCATTCTTTCAGTCACAAAATGGCCGATAAATCTGAAATAGTAAACCCCTCTCACTGGTGCTGTGAAGTCAAGTGTTTTCGAAAGAGAAAAGTCAGTCCATTAAACCAAGGAGTATCAGTGGCTGTCATTGGATGTTGGGGAAATAAGAATTCACACAAAAGCATTAAATTCACATTAAATGCAGTTTAGGCAATTGGCATTTTTCTGTGGGCATTGTTGTTACCAAGTGTTAGCAGAAAACTAGACAATTATGTAGAGTATAATGGGAACAGAACAAGATTGAATTAGAACCCCCACCCACAAATAAAACATAAATACCGTACCTGTGCCTGAGTTGTAATGATTGCCAATGTTTGTGAAGGCGTTTCTGTAGATCAGTTTGGTTTCATAGTCATGAGGTCCTGTGTTTCTGTGACCAGATACCAAAAGTGAAGCAGAGAATGCCACCTTCCCTCCTGCAACACAAGTTGGTTTTCAAAGAAATTAGAATCAACACACATGTACACACATACACACACATATGCAAAAACACAGCCCCCCCTATCACTCTTACACTTTTTATGCTCACACACTCACCATTCACACACTTTCCAGTGCAATCATAATTTACCATCAGACATTAAGCCTCTACTGATGATTCCAGCCTCACCACCACAGTCTTCTGTTCAGCCACCTGCTTCTATTTGATGTTTGACCTGACAGACAGATCTCTCAGCTTGTGCTAAAAACCAATTAATAAACTGTTTTTTAGCCCTGAACTCCCATGATTGCTTAATCACTGCACTGCACATGGCTTACTCCCCAGTCTGCATTTTACCTTCCTTCTCTCTCTCAAGTTCATCCACTTGGCTCTCACAGGCTGTAAATCTGGCCTCCACAGAGTTTAGCTTGACCTTAGTGACACCCAGCTCTGCAGTTTGAGCTGAAATTACATTTATAGCAGAGCAATTAGTCAAGTTATAATCTCCCAAAACTAAGAGAGAAGAAAACATGTTATATCCATGTGAGTTTACTTACTGTCACTGTCTGTCTTCAAGTAACTGTACAGTGTTTCCAGATTTCTATGAAATATGACCTATAATTAATTACAATATGAGTGAAATCATTTTCCTTCCCATAAATGGTAATTAAGTATGTTATAAAGCAGCTTTTCTGTGTTGGAATGGTGTGGGTGTACCCCAACAACACAATGGTGTGGGTTTATACCGGTCATTAAAAATATTCATGAGAGTAGACCACTGATTGGCCAGCTCATCTTCCTCAGGAGGATGACATCATCCACTATGAGGAAACAGCAAGCATTCAAACAGTCTGTTTGAGATACAAGTTTGAGGTGGGGTTTTAGAAGTGTTTTTTCTCCAATTTATGCTTTGGCCACAAATATGAGTATAAGACGAGTCAACAAAATTATTTGGGTATGTGTTAACAGAGTATGAACTTTTAAAAGTGAGATTTTCACTGGACAGTTACTTTGAGTTCCTCTACCTGGCTCTCTGTGGTATTCACATTTTCTCTCATTGAACGCAGCTCCGCTGCTTGGACTAAAGAAAACAGGAATTCATTTATTGTCAACAGCAGGTAACCGAGAGGTAATTGAAAGGGCGCTGCTTCAAATCCCAGAGCCGACTAGATGAAAAATCTGTCAATGTGCCCTTGAGCATGTCACGTAACCCTAATTGCTCCTGTAAGTCGATCTGGATAAGACTGTCTGCTTAAATGTTTGATTTATTTGATAATTAAAAGTATTTGGTTTCTCCAGGAGGAGACAACAATACATTCATTAAAATGTTTGAAGATAAAAACACAATAAAGGCCGTAGGCTTATTTCCATTGTGGTCCTCTTAATGTATCACAGCCAGCATTGAGATGGCCAAACATCATTTGTGCTTTTGCAAAAAATCTAATTAGAAATGTACATGTTTCTTGTGGTTAGTTGTATCTGTTTTGTATTTGATTGACATTGTTTACCTCATTCACCCTCTGCAGTTCCTCCACCCAACTTTCAGCAGCTTTCATTCTGGCTCCCATGTCTGTCAGCTCGTGCTAAAATGACAAATGTATTAAAATATGGTTAATATAAGATTACAAATAAATGCTCATTCTACTGTTGCCTGATTATCTAATCTAATGTATCATGAATTACCTTCATTCTCTGTCTGCAGTTTTTCCACGTGGTTCTCAGCAGCTGCCATCTTGGCCTCTATGTCCATCAGCTTGTCTGCTTGAGCTGAAATGACAAGAACAAGATATTGTTGTTACTGTTATTCTAATCTCGGACACCCAGAACCAAAATATTACGCAATTGCGTCAGATGCTTGAATATGTTACGTAGTCGGTCCACAAGAGATCACTGTTATTTTATGGATAAATCTCAACTAATCTAAATTCACCCATACAAAAATGTATGAGCACACTATTGTAAGTCGCTTTGGATAAAGCAACTGCTAAAGTGCATATACATTGACTGTACAAAACTTTAGGAGCACCTGCTCTTTCCATGACCAGGTGAATCCAGGTGAAAGCTATAATCCCTAATTGATGTCTTTTGTTAAATCCACTTCAATCAGTGTAGATGAAGGGGAGGAGACAGGTTAAAGTAGGATGTTTAAGCCTTGAGCCTTGAGACAATTGAGACATGGATTGTGTATTTGTGCCATTCAGAGGGTGAATGGGCAAGACAAAATATTGAAGTGCCTTTGAACGTGATATGGTAGTAGGTGCCAGGCGCACCGGTTTGAGTGTGTCAAGAACTGCAACGCTGCTGGGTTTTTCACGCTCAACACTTTCCTGTGTGTATCAAGAATGGCCCTCCACCCAAAGGACCAGCCAACTTGACACAACTGTGGGAAGCATTGGAGTCAACATGGGCCAGCATCCCTGTGGAACACTTTCGACACCTTGTAGAGTCCATGCCCTGACGAATTGAGGCAGTTCTGAGGGCTAAAGGGGGGGGGGGTGCAATTCAATATTAGGAAGGTGTACTTAATGTTTTGTCCACTCAGTGTACATACTGTATATACTACATAAACATGTCTCTTTTCTCAGCTCACCTTCAATCTCTCTCTTTACTTGGTTCACGTGGCTCTCAGCAGCTGTCACTCTGGTCTCCGTGAACCTCAGCTCCACTCCCTGCTCCACAATCATGTCTCTCCGATGCCCTCAGCTCAGCCCAGATCGCAGTCTGTCCCGTCAGCTCAGAATCAGGGTCACCCTCAGCTTCAGTTCCCAGCCTGTCAATCTGCTCTTCATCCACCCTACTCTGGTTGTCTACATAAAGTAGGACACTTGGGGAATGATGTCTTTCACTCTTCATGGCTATCATTCTGAACATGCGACCCAGAGACACCAACAGAACTGACATAGTCTTCATATTTTAACTGGCAGGTCCAGGCTTGGTCAGTTTTAGAGTGGTAAAAACAGCTTTTATACTAAGGTTATGGGATATTTTTTTTTATATATATTTTTTATTTCACCTTTATTTAACCAGGTAAGCCAGTTGAGAACAAGTTCTCATTTACAACTGCGACCTGGCCAAGATAAAGCAAAGCAGTGCGATAAAAACAACAACACAGAGTTACATATGGGGTAAAACAAAACATAAAGTCAAAAATACCACAGAAAATATATATACAGTGTGTGCAAATGTAGCAAGTTATGGAGGTAAGGCAATAAATAGGCCATAGTGCAAAATAATTACAATTAGTATTAACACTGGAATGATAGATGTGCAAGAGATGATGTGCAAATAGAGATACTGGGGTGCAAATTAGCAAAATAAATAACAATATGGGGATGAGGTAGTTGAGTGGGCTAATTTCAGAAGGGCTGTGTACAGGTGCAGTGATCGGTAAGATGCTTTGACAACTGATGCTTAAAGTTAGTGAGGGAGATAAGAGTCTCCAGCTTCAGAGATTTTTGCAGTTCGTTCCAGTCATTAGCAGCAGAGAACTGGAAGGAATGGCGGCCAAAGGAGGTGTTGGCTTTGGGGATGACCAGTGAGATATACCTGCTGGAGCGCATACAACGGGTGGGTGTTGCTATGGTGACCAATGAGCTAAGATAAGGCGGTGATTTGCATAGCAGTGATTTATAGATGGCCTGGAGCCAGTGGGTTTGGCGACGAATATGTAGTGAGGACCAGCCAACAAGAGCGTACAGGTCACAGTGGTGGGTAGTATATGGGGCTTTGGTGACAAAACGGATGGCACTGTGATAGACTACATCCAATTTGCTGAGTAGAGTGTTGGAGGCTATTTTGTAAATGACATTGCCGAAGTCAAGGATCGGTAGGATAGTCAGTTTTACGAGGGCATGTTTGGCAGCATGAGTGAAGGAGGCTTTTTTGCGAAATAGGTAGCCGATTCTAGATTTAACTTTGGATTGGAGATGCTTAATGTGAGTCTGGAAGGAGAGTTTACAGTCTAACCAGACAGCTAGGTATTTGTAGTTGTCCACATACTCTAGGTTAGACCCGTTGAGAGTAGTGATTCTAGTCGGGTGGGCGGGTGCCAGCAGCGTTCGATTGAAGAGCATGCATTTAGTTTTACTAGTGTTTAAGAGCAGTTGGAGGTTACGGAAGTAGTGTTGTATGGCATTGAAGCTCGTTTGGAGGTTTTTTAACACAGTGTCCAATGTAGGGCCAGATGTATACAAAATGGTGTCGTCTGCGTAGAGGTGGATCTGAGAGACACCAGCAGTAAGAGCGACATCATTGATATACACAGAGAAAAGAGTCGGCCCAAGAATTGAACACTGTGGCACCCCCATAGAGACTGCCATAGGCCCAGACAACAGGCCCTCCGATTTGACACATTGAACTCTATCTGAGAAGTAGTTGGTGAACCAGGCGAGGCAGTCATTTGAGAAACCAAGGCTATTTAGTCTGCCAATAAGAATGCGGTGGTTGACAGAGTTGAAAGCCTTGGCCAGGTCGATGAAGACGGCTGCACAGTGCTGTCTATTATCGATCGCGGTTATAATATAGTTTAGGACCTTGAGCATGGCTGAGGTGCACCCATGACCAGCTCGGAAACCGGATTGCATAGCGGAGAAGGTACGGTGGGATTCGAAATGGTCGGTGATCTGTTTGTTAACTTGGCTTTCAAATACTTTCGAAAGGCAGGGCAGGATGGATATAGGTCTGTAACAGTTTGGATCAAGAGTGTCACCCTTTTGAAGAGGGGGATGACCGCGGCAGCTTTCCAATCTCTGGGGATCTCAGACGTTACGAAAGAGGAAAAAGGATATGTGCACCTGTAAAGGGATTTTAAGGAAGATAAAGAGAGTATAGTGTGTTGCCAAGTAACTAATGTCTCACTCTCTATTCCCAGGTCGCTGTACCTGTTTGACATGCCTTACTTTTTGTATAGTTCAATTAGTTAGTAAGTAGTAGCTTGATATACAAGTACACCCCCTGGACAGGCCGCTAGTCTATCACAGGGCCTTACCCCCAATCTATCTCCTTAATGCTGATTTCCAGGTTCCATTTTTAGTCTTTGGTATGACTTGGCCTGGGATTGAACTCACAACCTTCCGATCTCAGGGCAGACACCCTAACCACAAGGCCACATAGTTAAATTAAGCAACAGTTAAACTGTAACAGAGGAAACATAAAGGACATGTACACTACAGTTAAATTACTGTGAATGAGTATTTTTCCACCTTTATTTAACCAGGTAAACCAGTTGAGAACAAGTTCTCATTTACAACTGCGACCTGGCCAAGATAAAGCAAAGCAGTGCGATAAAAACAACAACACAGAGTTACATATGGGGTAAAACAAAACAAAGTCAAAAATACAACAGAAATACATATAATATACAGTGTGCAAATTTAGCAAGTTATGGAGGTAAGGCAATAAAATAGGCTATAGTGCAAAATAATTACAATTTAGTATTAACACTGGAATGATGTGCAAGAGATGATGTGCAAATAGAGATACTGGGGTACAAATGAGCAAAATAAATAACAATATAGGGATGAGGTAGTTGGGCGGGCTAATTTCAGATGGGCTGTGTACAGGTGCAGTGATCGGTAAGGTGCTCTGACAACTGATGCTTAAAGTTAGTGAGGGAGATAAGTGTCTCCAGCTTCAGAGATTTTTGCAATTTGTTCCAGTCATTGGCAGCAGAGAACTGGAAGGAATTGCGGCCAAAGGAGGTGTTGGCTTTGGGGATGACCAGTGAGATATACCCGCTGGAGCGCAGACTACGGGTGGGTGTTGCTATGGTGACCAATGAGCTAAGATAAGGCGGGGATTTGCCTAGCAGTGATTTATAGATGGCCTGGAGCCAGTGGGTTTGGCGACGAATATGTAGTGAGGACCAGCCAACAAGAGCGTACAGGTCACAGTGGTGGGTATTATATGGGGCTTTGGAGACAAAACGGATGGCACTGTGATAGACAACATCCAATTTGCTGAGTAGAGTGTTGGAGGCTATTTTGTAAATGACATCGCCGAAGTCAAGGATCGGTAGGATACTCAGTTTTATGAGGGCATGTTTGGCAGCATGAGTGAAGGAGGCTTTGTTGCGAAATAGGAAACCGATTCTAGATTTAACTTTGGATTGGAGATTCTTAATGTGAGTCTGGAAGGAGAGTTTACAGTCTAACCAGACACCTAGATATTTGTAGTTGTCCACATACTCTAGGTCAGACCCGTCTAGAGTAGTGATTCTAGTCGGGTGGGCGTGTGCAAGCAGCGTTCGGTTGAAGAGCATGCATTTAGTTTTACTAGTGTTTAAGAGCAGTTGGAGGCTACTGAAGGAGTGTTGTATGGAATTGAAGCTCGTTTGGAGGTTTGTTAACACAGTGTCCAATGAAGGGCCAAATGTATACAAAATGGTGTCGTCTGCGTAGAGGTGGATCTGAGAGTCACCAGCAGCAAGAGCGACGTCATTGATATACACAGAGAAAAGAGTTGGCCCAAGAATTGAACCCTGTGGCAACCCCATAGAGACTGCCATAGGTCCAGACAACAGGCCCTCCGATTTGACACATTGAACTCTATCTGAGAAGTAGTTGGTGAACCAGGCGAGGCAGTCATTTGAGAAACCAAGGCTATTTAGTCTGCCAATAAGAATGCGGTGGTTGACAGAGTCGAAAGCCTTGGCCAAGTCAATGAAAACGGCTGCACAGTACTGTCTATTATCGATCGCGGTTATAATATCATTTAGGACCTTGAGCGTGGCTGAAGTGCACCCATGACCAGCTCGGAAACCGGATTGCATAGCGGAGAAGGTACGGTGGGATTCGAAATGGTCGGTGATCTGTTTGTTGACTTGGCTTTCAAAAACTTTTGAAAGGCAGGGCAGGATGGATATGGGTCTGTAACAGTTTGGATCTAGAGTGTCACCCCCTTTGAAGAGGGGGATGACCGCGGCAGCTTTCCAATCTCTGGGGATCTCAGACGTTACGAAAGAGAGGTTGAACAGGCTAGTAATAGGGGTTGCGACAATTTCGGCGGCTAGTTTTAGAAAGAAAGGGTCCAGATTGTCTAGCCCAGATGATTTGTAGGGGTCCAGATTTTGCAGCTCTTTTAGAACATCAGCTGTCTGGATTTGTGTGAAGGAGAAGCGGGGGGGGCATGGGCAAGTTGCAGCGGAGGGTGCAGAGCTGGTGGCCGGGGTAGTGGTAGCCAGGTGGAAAGCATGGCCAGCCGTAGCAAAATGCTTGTTGAAAATCTCGATTATTGTAGATTTATCGGTGGTGATAGTGTTTCCTAGCCTCAGTGCAGTGGGCAGCTGGGAGGAAGTGCTCTTATTTTCCATGGACTTTACAGTGTCCCAAAACTTTTTGGAGTTAGTGCTACAGGATGCAAATTTCTGTTTGAAAAAGTTAGCCTTTGCTTTCCTAACTGCTTGTGTATATTGGTTCCTAACTTCCCTGAAAAGTTGCATATCACGGGGGCTATTTGATGCTAATGCAGTACGCCACAGGATGTTTTTGTGCTGGTCAAGGGCAGTCAAGTCTGAGGAGAACCAGGGGCTATATCTGTTCTTAGTTCTGTATTTTTGAATGGGGCATGTCTATTTAAGATTGAGAGGAAATTACTTTTAAAGAACAACCAGGCATCCTCTACTGACGGAATGAGATCTATATCCATCCAGGATACCTGGGCCAGGTCAATTAGGAAGGCCTGCTCGCTGAAGTGTTTTTGGGAGCGTTTGACAGTGATGAGGGGTGGTCGTTTGACCGCGGACCCGTTACGGACGCAGGCAATAAGGCAGTGATCGCTGAGATCCTGGTTGAAGACAGCGGAAGTGTATTTAGAGGGTAAGTTAGTCAGGATGATATCTATGAGGGTACCCATGTTTACGGATTTAGGGTTGTACCTGGTAGGTTCGTTGATAATTTGTGTGAGATTGAGGGCATCTAGTTTAGATTGTAGGATGGCCGGGGTGTTAAGCATATCCCAATTTAGGTCACCAAGCAGTACGAACTCTGAGGATAGATGGGGGCAATCAATTCACATATGGTGTCCAGGGCACAGCTGGGGGCTGAGGGGGGTCTGTAGCAAGCGGCAACAGTGAGAGATTTATTTCTGGAAAGGTGGATTTTTAGAAGTAGAAGCTCAAACTGTTTGGGCACAGACCTGGATAGTATGATGGAGCTCTGCAGGCTATCTCTACAATAGATTGCAACTCCACCCCCTTTGGCAGTTCTATCTAGACGGAAAATGTTATAGTTGGGGATGGAAATTTCAGATTTTTTGGTGGCCTTCCTAAGCCAGGATTCAGACACTGCTAGAACATCAGGGTTGGCGGAGTGTGCTAACGCAGTGAATAACTCAAACTTAGGAAGGAGGCTTCTGATATTTATGTGCAGAAAACCAAGACTTTTACGGTTACAGAAGTCAACAAATGATAGCTCCTGGGGAGTAGGAGTGATACTGGGGGGCTGCAGGGCCTGGGTTAGCCTCTACATCACCAGAGGAACAGAGGAGGACTAGAATAAGGATACGACTAAAGGCTTTAAGAACTGGTCTTCTAGTGCGTTGGGTACATAGAATAAAGGGGGCAGTTCTCCGGGCGTTGTAGAAAAGATTCAGGGCATTATGTACAGAAAAGGATATGGAAGGATATGAGTACAGTTCAGGTAACCCTAAGCGTTGGGTAACAATGAAAGAGATAGCGTCATTGGAGGCATCGATTGAGCCGGTCTCGGCGTGTATGGGGGGAGGAACAAAGGAACTATATGAGGCAGTTTGAGAGGGACTAGGGGTTCTACATTGAAATTGTATAATAAGAACTAACCCAAACAGCAATAGGCAAGGCATAATTGACATGGGAGAGAGGCATAAAGCAGTCACATGTGTTATTAGAGAGAGCTAAGACACAACTGGAAATAGCGATAACGTTTGGGCTAAGACTAAACAGAATAAACAGGACAGAGTACCGTGTAAAGGAACAGTCCAGCAGGCATCAGCTGTGCAGCTGAGTGATCATAAGGTCCAGTGAACAGCAATATGTGAGTCCGAGAGCAGTTCAAATTGGTGCTTCAGCACAGCTAGCAGGGAGCACAGTTGTAGTTTGCGTGTGCTAGCGGGCCGGGGCTGGCAGATGGATCTTCGTGGTCGCCGCAACGGGAAGCCTGTTGAAACCACATCAGACTATTTCGTCGGCAAACCAGTCGTGTTGGATCGGGCGGGGCTCAGTGTCAACACTAGGAGGTCCCGTCCGGTTGACAGAGAGGTAGATAGCCGGGAGATGGGCCTGAGGCTAGCTCAAGGCTAACTGGTGCTTGCTATAGGGCAATGGTAATGGTAATCAGCCAACAACAGGTTGCAGCTAGCTAGCTGGTTGTGATGATCCGGCGCTAGGGTCCAGTGATTCCGGCAGAAAGTCCAATAAGCTCTGGGTCGATAGCACGCTGGGTCGATAGCACGCTGTGCAGACTGGCCGACGAATTGTCCAGGATAGAGCTAGAGCTGGCTGGTGGATAGTGTAGGCCACGGACAATGGTGAAGACGCTAACGGTGACTAATAACAGGTAGCCACTATTTTCAGCTTACGGTTCTTGATGAAAGTTATAAAGAAATAATAGAATCCTTTCCACGTTGGGTGAGGCGGGTTGCATGAAAGTATATTTAGTTAAAGAATGAAAGTACAAAATTGAGAAATATAGACAAAAAAACAAGAAACGGGATATTTACACAGGACGAAAAATAAAAGCGACCGCACTGCTACGCCATCTTGGAATGTAAAGATTATGTGGGCATTATGGCATAAACATAATATTTGACAATACTTAACACAATCCATGACCTAAATTCAAAGTCTCGAGACATCCATGTGACGTTGCTGACCCATGCCAGACTGCTGAGGTACTGACAGGCCTCAGAACATATCCTCCATCATGCCTACACAGTGACACTGTACCAGTCTGATGAGATCTTCTTTTCCAAAACAGAGGTTGTGGATCCTCTAGGCTGTAGACGGGCATCCATACATCTCCACAGGCTATTGGGTAGATAAGTTAATGTGAAGAGTTAGGGAAATTTCCCCCTCAAACAAGACCATTATCTGGGCGTGTTTGGTTTGAGTCATAAGAGCGTGCATCAGTGACAAGTTATATAATTAGATAGAAATAACAAGGAATCAGGCTAGTCTTTAGAATAATATTTCTTCAAGCGTATTGTATAAAAGATTTATGCTGATTGCTGTTTGTGTTTATGAATATGCCAGTCACTCAGAGAGAGGATAGATAAACACACAGGCATCAATCTCTCTAACAGACCAGTAAACTTATGACAGAGACAAGAACAACAGCAAGTGGGAATGTTTACATTTGTTTGTAATGCCTGCAAATGAATCCAACCCTACAGCTGCTCAGGTAATGTATGAGATCTGTAGGTTATGTCCATCCTGGTGTCCAAAATGTGCACCCAGGGAGGGCCCCAGAACCAAGTTTGGGAAACTCTGCTCTAGACCAATGGTTCCCAACTCCAGCCCAAGTAACCCCAACAGCACACATTTTTGTTGTAGCCCCGGACAAACTCACCTGATTCAACTCATTGAGGGCTTGATGATTAATTGACAAGCTGAATCAGGTGTGCTTGTACGGGGCTACAATAAAAATGTGTACTGTCGGGTGTACTCGAGGACCGAAGTTGGGAACCACTGCTTCTTGACGCTAGAGATGTAAAAGACGCTTCTTTCAGAACTCAATGTTCATTCTCTCTGAACACTCTCTAATTGGAAGACTGTTAACTGCCATAAACAGACGTTGCTTTAGGCTTAAACACAAACAAATCTACACATCCCGAAGATGTTTTTGTGTTGTTGAAGGAAGACACAGAGGGAGAGCCGGAGGGGGGAGAGATGAAGAGAGTAATAGTTAGACTGCTCTGCGGTCACCCTGGTATGCAGACAGCCTTGAAAGCATTACAGTACCTGCTGCATCTTGTAAAATTCAGATTCTGAAATGTACCATTTTACCAACTATCCAAAGGAGGCCTGTTTTTACCCATTTACTGTGGGACTGCATGTTAAATCAGATGTATTGCTATCACTAGATGCTCAATTACATGTTTTATATATTATATACAAAAGAAAATAGCAAACACAAGTAAGTGATAGCAGTTCACACTGTTGTCTCAACACTTACTAACCCCCAAAAACAGTTTACTCTTGGTTTGAACTAGTATGGTGCAGTTTGAATAAGTGGGTAAATTGAGTAATATCTGTCATTTATCAAGTGTTAGATAACACAACATGAATTACATTCTAAATGTATGCCTCAAAGTAAGCAATTAATATAGTAGTTTTATTTGATTTATGTATATACTGTGTATGGAGTTGTAATTTCTATCTCAATGCAAGAGAATAAAATGTAATTAGCTATTTACTGTAAATCAATAATGAAACACATTTAATGAAATATTGCCATTACTAATTAAACTAAACAATCTACTCTGCATGACATTTGTCAATGGTGAAGATTCAAAAGTCACACATGCCACAGATGTCTGGCATTGCACACTGTCAAAATGGCAGTTAACAAATAAACTCTTCATCTCCAGCTTGCCTCGTATTGAACAGAGGGCCTGCAAAGGTGTAGACCTGTGATTAGGACTGCAGTAAATCTCCCCACCCAGGGAGCATTGGGCTGAAATTCCTGCAGGTCAGGCCTCTCCAGTGATGAACACACCTTTTCATGTCTAATTAAAGCCCTGGGGTGGATTCCAATATGCTCCCTTGCTCATTCACTTGCTCTCTTGTTCCCTTCCCTCTGCCCTTGTCCACTACCCCCTAGTGCTGAGTGATGAAACATCTTATTTTCTTCTTTCGTTATTACATTTACATTACATTTTAGTCATTTAGCAGACGCTCTTATCCAGAGCGACTTACAGGAGCAATTATGGTTAAGTGCCTTGCTCAAGGGCACATTAACGTCATTTAGCAGACGCTCTTAGCCAGAGCGACTCACAAATTGGTGCGTTCACCCTATAGCCAGTGGGATAACCACTTTACAATTTGGGGGGGGGGGGGTTAGAAGGATTACTTTATCCTATCCCAGGTATTCCTTAAAGAGGTGGGGGTTTCAAATGTCTCCGGAAGGTGGTGAGTGACTCCGCTGTCCTGGCGTCGTGAGGGAGCTTGTTCCACCATTGGGGTGCCAGAGCAGCGAACAGTTTTGACTGGGCTGAGCGGGAGCTATGCTTCCGCAGAGGAAGGGAGCCAGCAGGCCAGAGGTGGATGAACGCAATGCCCTCGTTTGGGTGTAGGGACTGATCAGAGCCTGAAGGTACAGAGGTGCCGTTCCCCTCACTGCTCCATAGGCAAGCACCATGGTCTTGTAAGCGGATGCGAGCTTCAACTGGAAGCCAGTGGAGTGTGCGGAGGAGGGGGGGTGACGTGAGAGAACTTGGGAAGGTTGAACACCAGACGGGCTGCGGCATTCTGGATGAGTTGTAGGGGTTTAATGGCACAGGCAGGGGAGGCCAGCCAACAGCGAGTTGCAGTAGTCCAGACGGGAGATGACAAGTGCCTGGATTAGGACCTGTGCCGCTTCCTGTGTAAGGCAGGGTCGTACTCTCCGAATGTTGTAGAGCATGAACCTGCAGGAGCGGGTCACCGCCTTGATGTTGGCGGAGAACGACAGGGTGTTGTCCAGGGTCACGCCTAGGCTCTTCGCACTCTGGGAGGAGGACACAGCGGAGTTGTCAACCGTGATGGCGAGATCATGGAACGGGCAGTCCTTCCCCGGGAGGAAGAGCAGCTCCGTCTTGCCAGGGTTCAGCTTGAGGTGGTGATCCGTCATCCATACTGATATGTCTGCCAGACATGCAGAGACGGTTCAATTACGGCGGTTCAATTACTTCAATTCCATTTAGTTTTTTTGTGAGCTCAACGCGCCGTTTCTTTAGAGAGAAAACAAATCATTCACAAAATAAATTAATGTGCTAGTCGGAACTAGGAAACGCCGAAATTTCCGACTTGCTAACTTAGGCAGAAGAGTTGGATCCTGAGGTTCCCACTTAGGAGGTATCAGAATCAACAAATAGGAAGCTCTACGCAAATAACTTACATTAATTTGAACTCGGAGGTTACGCGTTTCCGATAGCACCTGAAAGTGGCATAAGTCAAGAACTTTGTGGGACACTGGGCTGAAGGGAGTTGTCGTTTTCATTAGTCAAATATTCAACCTAGTTTAGCGCAGAAATGTGCTAATTAACTACAATGACCATAATTCATTACGCCTGTTCTTCCCAGCTTGGACAGAGCAGTATAGCCTATACACAGACGTACGAGAGGAATGTACACAACCCAATGACCAGAGGGATAGAGACAGTTTGTGAGGTAGCGCTACCCAATTGATAGATGTAGTAGTTGGTAATAAGCAGTCTTGAAAGTATGCCTTACGTACTTTAAAGAACTAGTAAAATGATTTAGGCAGAGAGCTCTGCAGCATACTTAGGCAGCTACTAGCCTAGCTAAATAGGATGACTCAAAGACAGTACAGTATGGCGGAGCACAGAGATAATGTTAGATGGTTGTCTGGCTGGCTGGCTGCTACTGCCTGAGCAGAGATGAGATGATGATTTTAAGGAATGAAAAATAAATACGTCATCAAATAAAAACGAAGTAATATACACAACTAAAATATTGTATTATTTCATAGTAATTTCCTCTTTCTGTTGATGTGGAACTGACAGAGACAATGGGATGTTTTAAATGTTTTGGCAATTTATTGATTGCTATTTTGGCCTTTGGAATTTCCATTAAAAAGCTCAAAACCATTTTAATGTCATTATTTCATAATGAATTTAATGTTTAATTTGTTTTTTTTATAACTGTCCTGAAAAAGCACTAATCGCTCAGCACTTCTACCCCTTGTCCCAAATCACCCCAGTTTGGATAGAGATGTAAGAACTACGACAATGAATAGTATTTGGCCCACCAGAAGGGTAAGTGGAGCTATTACCCTATTTGTTATTTGATACAGTCCAGTTCTTTGTGATCAGAGAGAGGGGTAGAGATAACAGCACACACACAGGAGTCCCGGTGTGACAGGTACTCTCACATACCTTACCTCATGCAAATTCCTCTCTCTCTCTCTCTCTCTCTCTCTCTCTCTCTCTCTCTCTCTCTCTCTCTCTCTCTCTCTCTCTCTCTCTCTCTCTCTCTCTCTCTCTCTTTCTCTCTCTCTCTCTCTCTCTCTGTGTGTGTGTGTGTGTGTGACAACTGCGCTAGTGACGGGGTCGGCCTGAGCACCAGAACTCTGTGTAGTCAGTAACTCCAGTGTCTCTAATGATGCATACTACCCTCAGTGTAAGGCAGCCAGAGGAGAGGGTGCACTAGCCTGTGCTTGTCTGGAGCTGAGAATGCCCATTAACACTCTTTCCCCCTCAGGTGGTGACCACCTGAGCTATCAAAGACAACCGTGTCTGCAACAACACCCCCCCCCACACACACACACATACACACATCCCCTCCTCACAGACCATAGATAGTGATATTAATGTAAAGTACAGTATAAACTAATAAACACACTCAATCTTCACTTGTACCTACAGCTTGACACAGTGCTTATGTACAGTCTGAGAAAACAAACTATCTGCATTTACTTGATCCAATTCACCCAAGAGAGATCTCTCTACACTTGGGAGGTAGGCCTAAGCTTCTGAAAGAATCACATTCGATTTTGGTCATCATATTTCTGCTCATCGTAATGTTAGGACAAGGATGCTGAGGTGGCGTCTGAATAGTGTAAGGAATGTGTTTAGTTTAAAAAATATATATTTAACCCTTATTTGACCAGGTGAGTTGACTGAGAACACATTCTCATTTACAGCAACCACCTGGGGAATAGTTACAGGGGAGAGGAGGGGGGGTGAGCCAATTGGGATTACAGTATATAAGGCTAAAGATTCCGTCAGGTTCGTTCCAAACGAATGGAATTTCAAACTGTCTCATTAACATTAATTTGATGCTGCCTTGTTTGATTATAAACACTGTCAAGGCCTCCCCTGAAACACAAATGCCAAAACACTACTGGCCTTCTGACCTGGTATCATTTTCATTGGCTTAATGTCTCCACATGATCTATCCTAGAACTTTCTCTTGTTCCTCTCCCTTCGTCTCATAACTTCCTGTGACGGTCCTTTGAAACCATTATATCCGCATGTCTCCTAACTTCCCCTCTCTGGGATGTGTGATTCACTGAGTCCCTGAAACACAACACAAGCCAATCTAGAGCAGCAGATAAAGCTAATTGTGGAAAAGGACCATCGATCAAGGCCAGTGCACTCATAAGTCCGTGTCGGATGGCACCTCAATGGGAGGAAGTGCTTGCCATTGACTCTAATAAATGTGGAGGGAAGAGCTGCCCAACACACCCATGTAGTGTACTGTAGGGTTGGTCACTATAGCTAAAACTGCTTGGCCACTTCTTATCTTGTGTTGAACAATTTTATACGAGAAAGAATGTCAGTATGATAGCATAGTCATCATGTACAGTGGGGGAAAAAAGTATTTAGTCAGCCACCAATTGTGCAAGTTCTCCCACTTAAAAAGATGAGAGAGGCCTGTAATTTTCATCATATGTACACGTCAACTATGACAGACAAAATGAGGGGAAAAAAATCCAGAAAATCACATTGTAGGATTTTTAATGAATTTATTTGCAAATTATGGTGGAAAATAAGTATTTGGTCAATAACAAAAGTTTCTCAATACTTTTTTATATACCCTTTGTTGGCAATGACACAGTTCAAACGTTTTCTGTAAGTCTTCACAAGGTTTTCACACACTGTTGCTGGTATTTTGGCCCATTCCTCCATGCAGATCTCCTCTAGAGCAGTGATGTTTTGGGGCTGTCGCTGGGCAACACGGACTTTCAACTCCCTCCAAAGATTTTCTATGGGGTTGAGATCTGGAGACTGGCTAGGCCACTCCAGGACCTTGAAATGCTTCTTACGAAGCCACTCCTTCGTTGCCCGGGCGGTGTGTTTGGGATCATTGTCATGCTGAAAGACCCAGCCACGTTTCATCTTCAATGCCCTTGCTGATGGAAGGAGGTTTTCACTCAAAATCTCACGATACATGGCCCCATTCATTCTTTCCTTTACACGGATCAGTCGTCCTGGTCCCTTTGCAGAAAAACAGCCCCAAAGCATGATGTTTCCACCCCCATGCTTCACAGTAGGTATGGTGTTCTTTGGATGCAACTCAGCATTCTTTGTCCTCCAAACACGACGAGTTGAGTTTTTACCAAAAAGTTATATTTTGGTTTAATCTGACCATATTACATTCTCCCAATCCTCTTCTGGATCATCCAAATGCACTCTAGCAAACTTCAGACGGGCCTGGACATGTACTGGCTTAAGTAGGGGGACACGTCTGGCACTGCAGGATTTGAGTCCCTGGCGGCGTAGTGTGTTACTGATGGTAGGCTTTGTTACTTTGGTCCCAGCTCTATGCAGGTCATTCACTAGGTCCCCCCGTGTGGTTCTGGGATTTTTGCTCACCGTTCTTGTGATCATTTTGACCCCACGGGGTGAGATCTTGCGTGGAGCCCCAGATCGAGGGAGATTATCAGTGGTCTTGTATGTCTTCCATTTCCTAATAATTGCTCCCACAGTTGATTTATTCAAACCAAGCTGCTTACCTATTGCAGATTCAGTCTTCCCAGCCTGGTGCAGGTCTACAATTTTGTTTCTGGTGTCCTTTGACAGCTCGTTGGTCTTGGCCATAGTGGAGTTTGGAGTGTGACTGTTTGAGGTTGTGGACAGGTGTCTTTTATACTGATAACAAGTTCAAACAGGTGCCATTAATACAGGTAACGAGTGGAGGACAGAGGAGCCTCTTAAAGAAGAAGTTACAGGTCTGTGACAGCCAGAAATCTTGCTTGTTTGTAGGTGACCAAATACTTATTTTCCACCATAATTTGCAAATAAATTCATAAAAAATCCTACAATGTGATTTTCTGGATTTTTTTTTCTCATTTTGTCTGTCATAGTTGACGTGTACCTATGATGAAAATTACAGGCCTCTCTCATCTTTTTAAGTGGGAGAACTTGCACAATTGGTGGCTGACTAAATACTTTTTTCCCCCACTGTATGTACATTACTATTTGTCTATGTTGACATTTGTTAGTGTTTTGTTCTGTGTACTAGGCTACAAAACGACACAGGTACACACAGTGCTAGTTATCTTACCTCACTATAGCTCAGTATCTCCCCTGTGTGGAATACACAGTTTAGCTATGAAGCATATGCCTCATAATTGCTATCCCATTTGCTCTCAGAGCCAAGAGAAGGCCTCATGACTAAAATTAGACCAGGGAGAGTGGAAAACAAAATGTAATTTAGATTATTTTGTTGAAATGACCTTTGGAAATATAACTCATTCTAGTGAGCAGATAACTGGCAAACGTCTCTGTTTGGATGTGTAATATACATTAATACAGTTGTCAAGGAGCCACTCACACCCTTTCCTCAGAGCCCAGGGCTAGAGGAGCAGATGACCTCAGTGCAAACTGAAGCTCATATGAAAACAGGGAGGGCATCTAATATTTTTTATACACTCCATTTAAAAAAAGTTGACATTCAGAGATTCTAATGATATTAGTCCCACATTCTGTAGAATTGATGTGAAGTTCTGCATTCTTTCTGACCTTCAGATAAAACCAAAATGTAAAAGAAACAAGATCCCACTGGCAAGTAACGTAGTTGGGAAACATTTCAGTAGCTATGGGCTCAATCGAATCAAACCTGCATTGTAATAATAATAATAATATGCCATTTAGCAGACGCTTTTATCCAAAGCGACTTACAGTCATGCGTGCATACATTTTTGTGTATGGGTGGTCCCGGGGATCGAACCCACTACCTTGGCGTTACAAGCGCCGTGCTCTACCAGCTGAGCTACAGAGGACCACTTTTAACACAGTAGCTCTGTGCCATGTTCAAACTCATTCACAGAATGAATTTGGATTCTATGAAAACCTACTACTGTCCCACGTAGTGTATGTGGGCAGCAGTTTGTCAACAGACACTAAACATTGGCATTGTGAGTTTGATTGAATTCCAGCCATGCGTCACTGGTGTATGACTATAGACTGTGTAAAGCACACTATATCCTGTAGATGGAGATGTTGCTCTGTCAAAAAGTGGCAGTGGGAGAAGAAACGAGTTTAACATAATCTGCGTCATATATTCATTATATTATTATACGTTAAGATCATTATATGTTTTTATTACAGGCATTTCACACTATAATATTAGGTTGTTTGTATTAGCCATTGTAAAACGTGTCTTTATATTGTGGGTAGATTGTGTAAATGAAGGGCTCTCTCACGGTGGTGATCTCACTAGGGAGGTGTGAAAAGGTATGTAAATATACATGTATATTTGCAGTATGACATGTTCTGACATAGTGTAACCACTTCACCCTGCAAGTCTAACACAAGTAGAAAATTCATGTCTGGATTCACTTGTACTGTGTGAACATTGATAGGAGTAGCAGTAATTTGGTTTACTTTTAAGTACATTGAATTGATTACTTTTCATAAATTGGATTTTAAGTGTAAAAAAATGTGCCTGGTATTTCATTTGAATCTTTTCGCCGGATATGGATACTGTTATTGGTTATATAGACACGGAATATCAAACAGTTTGTGTAGTTTTAGTTTTTACCCAAAAATATTTGCAGCTTACGAAACCAGCAGAAATATGATACATCCAGGCATAATGTGTCTGAATAATACAGAGGTACAAATACATGTCATAATATACTGTGATATTAAATTAGCATAGTGGTACAAAATTATTCAAGAGGATAGAAGGGAACAGCAGCTTAAGGGAGATAGAAAATAAAGACAAAATGATAATTTGGGGTGAGGCACTGATACAGTAACTTTTTGACTGACAACACAACCTGTTTTAGCAACAGGCCCACAAGTGATTTAGTAAAAAAAATACATTTAGGAAATCTATTCCCAAGTATTTCCACGAAAGAAAAGAGACATGTGATCATGTCTCAATGTAATCAAGGTATGGAAATTATTGTTCTTTTCAAATACAATCTCTTTTTGGGCTTAGTTGTGGTCAATTTGCAGTGTACAAATTGTTATAATTATGTTACGGCCCCCCGACCATCCGCTCCGACAAAAATCGGCCTGCGGCTGAATCTAGTTGCCTACCCCTGCTTTAGGATGTAAAAACTAGTGTTACCTCTAGCCCACTGACTTAAAATCAAGTTAAATCAACTAATGTCACTCATATTACATTTTGTCAACTCATCTTCAACTACTGAGTTGACATTACCAATTCTAAGGCAGCCAGGTCACTTCTTTTTTTAAAGTTGAAACATATTTATTTTTACAGTGCAAAACTACTTTTGCTATTACCAGTAGGGTTCTAAAATCCCTGGAACTTTCTATAAATTCCCTGGTTTTCCAGAAATCCTGGTTTGAATTCGGATTTCCGAAATTCCAGATTTCCATCTTATTCCCTCCTGATTCCGGGAATCCTCCAACTGGGATTTCGGGAACACCAGGGAATTTATAGAAAATTCCAGGGATTTTGCAAACCTAATCATCAGTGTGTTATAAAATTGGGCAACTGGTATGATTATTGAAGTTGACTGACTTATTGTCAAAACTCAAACTGTCCATTGAGGGGTAGGGCTAGGAGGTCAGATGGGAACTGGCTGTCCATTAGGGGGAGAGTGGGGGGGGGGACAAGGATGGGTAGGAGTAGGGGGAGGCTGGGGGCCAGTCTGTTAGAGTGAGTTAGCCGTGATGAAGACGTAGAGCCTGGCCAGGAACGTAGTGAAGGTGCCCTGTCTCCACAGCTTCATCTCCACGTCGATCAGGAAGTCCCGGGGCTCACGTACCTGCCTGTGCAGGTACACTGCGCCTGTGTAGGCGTTCAGCTTCTGCGTGCTAAAGTAGTTCTCCTCGTTGCCCTGGGTGACGCTGATGATGACGTTGTCCCCGGAGTAGGCAGGGGAGGGGCCAATGCGGAAGATCTGGGCGGGGATGACAATGTTGGTCTGGAAGCTCAGGTGGTAGTAGGTGATCCTCAGAGGAGAGTTTTGACAGTCCAGGAAGTTGGGGCAGCTCAGTCGTTCACAGCGCCTAGAGGACCAGCCAATGAGAGTCAGAATCACACATAATCACTATAATGAAAAACAATATTAAAAAAGAAGGAATGCGTATAGTAAAACCACGAGTCAGAGAGTCAGAGTCATGAAATCAACACATCAAATAATAGCGGTCAAAGGGTCAGAATCTCATAGGCAAAACATGACTGTTTGTCCAGGTCATTTCAAAATAGGACCAAAGAGAAATAGAAGAGAGATGAAGCCATAAACTCAATAGTGTGATTCCAGACAGATCTTCCGACTCCTAGCTGATGTATCATGGCCTCCGTCCACTGTGGCCTTTCTGTTTCACAGCTTTGATCAGATTACCCAGCCTGACACATTACCCTCAAGGGAAACATTGTTCCTTCCCGCATACACTCCACTAGATTGGAGAAAGACCTCAAAAGATCTTTGAACTTTGAGGAAATCAAGAGAACACAGTTGACCAGCCCCAGAGGGCAACATGAAAACGCAGTTGAAAATGCAATTTTTTTTGCTTTTCCAACAACACAGAAGCTTAAAAGTCTTCAATTCAACTGTAGTTCAACTCTGTTCCAAGGAGTCCTGGGATAACCGATGAGTTGAGATACAGTAACTTACGTATCAGAGGATTTGCGGTAGTTCTGTGGACAGTCGAAGGACAGACAGCGGAAGCCTCCCTGGATGTTGTAGCAGGTCTCAGCCAATGAGCAGTTATGGGCCCCGATGGCACACTCATCTATGTCTGTAACCCAAACCATAGTCAGCTCAGCGGTAATGTGTGTATGTATTAGGTGTATGTAATGTGTGTATCAGTGTTTCCTCACCTCTGCAGGAGCGTCCGTTGGGAGACATTGTGTAGCCATAGTCAGGACAGGCACACTGGTAGCTCCCTGGGACGTTCACACACTTAAAGGAACACAGGTGGCCAATGCTCTGGGCACACTCATCAATGTCCTCACAGGTTTGTCCATCTTCCCTCAGGTAGTAGCCTTGTCTGCAGTAACACTGGTAGGAGCCGTAGATGTTGGCACACTCCTGACTGCAGGGGTTGGTTAGACACTCATTCACATCTGTAAGACATTCAAAGATGGAAGAAGACCGTTGCTGTACCATTTCAAAGTAACTCTTGAAACAATGTCATGATGTCCATGACGTCACAGAATGCAATATGTTTATGTCTCTATATCTCTCCACCAACAGCCACTACTGGCTTTAGACTATCAGTCCAATCACACAGTCCTCTAGAGGTGTGACAGGGGGAACAAAAGCCTTCTCTGTCCTACTGGGAATGTAACAGGACACACACACACTCACCTTCACAGTTCTTGCCATCGCTGGATAAGCTGAAGCCGGCGGTGCAGGAGCACTGATAGGATCCCGGGGTGTTCTCACAGGTCTGGGCACACAGGCGGCCGGGGAAGCGCCAACACTCATTCACATCTGACGAGAGTGGAGGGAGATTGTGAGTGTGTGTGTATGTGTGTGTGTGTGTGTGTGTGTGTGTGTGTGTGTGTGTGTGAGAGAGAGAGAGAGAGAGAGAGATAGAGAGAGAGAGAGAGAGAGAATGTGTGTGTGAGAGAGAGAAAGTGTGTATACAAAATGTATGTATGTGTTCGTACACCTCCTTAGTGTGTGTGAATAGGGGTGTGAAATGCTGCCTGCTGATAGTCTAAACATTCCACTGGAGTCCATTATTATTGAAGTCACAACCCAGTGAATCAGCACACTGTTCTCTGCAGAGGCTGGCTGGCTGGCTGGCTGGCTGACTGACTGGTTGGCTGACTGGCTGGCTGGCTGGCTGGCTGGCTGCCTGACTGGCTGGCTGACTGGCTGGCTGACTGGCTGGCTGGCTGGCTGGCTGACTGGCTGGCTGGCTGACTGGCTGGCTGACTGGCTGGCTGGCTGGCTGACTGGCTGACTGGCTGACTGGCTGACTGGCTGGCTGGCTGACTGGCTGGCTGGCTGACTGGTTGGCTGACTGGCTGGCTGGCTGGTTGGCTGACTGGCTGGCTGGCTGGCTGGCTGGCTGACTGGTTGGCTGACTGGCTGGTTGGCTGGCTGGTTGGCTGACTGGTTGGCTGGCTGGCTGGTTGGCTGGCTGACTGGCTGGCTGGCTGGCTGGCTGGCTGACTGGCTGGCTGACTGCAGCCCAGAGGAAAAGAGCAGAGCAGCAGGAGATAAGACTGCAGCAGAAGTGAGCTGCCTGGGAGACTAACTGCAGCAACTCTCACACAATACAGAGAAGACCAGGAGAGGAACAAAACAGGCATGGGCAGTATACCATATACAGCAGAGACAATCAATCCCCTCCTGGATTGTATTTTTGTGTTATTTTTTACATTTGCAAAGAAATAGTGGCCCTTGTGTGCACTGCTGGTAATACCATATACCCCGGTATGTTACAGGAACAGTATGAAGGTGGGGTGGGGGTGCTCGGAGAGAGAGAGAGGACTATATTCTACTTCTCAAATTAAGATAGAGAGATAGAGACAGAAGAACATCTGAACATGTTAATCCATATTGCAAGCATCCTACCAAAACCATCCAGGACTATTCTGACGAAGATTTCATTTCAATGAGCAAGTGAAAAGCGGGAACTTCTTTTTGCTTGAGGTCAGTAGGCCATAAAGTACCTACCCACACACATCTTCCTGAACATGTCGTACTGGTAGCCCGTCTGGCAGTCACAGCGGTAGGAGCCGGGCAGGTTGTGGCAGATCTGTCCCTCCCCACAGCGATGCAGAGCGCTCTGACACTCATCCAAATCTGGACACAGGAAGTGAGGGAGAGAGGAAGCGAGGCGAGAGGAAGAGAGGAGAGATCTTGTTGATGGTGACCATGAAAATGAAAACCACAGATCTGTTTACTACTCCTACCTATGCACCTGGCTCCATCAGGGCTTGCGTGGTAACCACGGTTACACATGATGATCTTCCTCTGGCAGCTGTAGGATCCCACTGTGTTGATACAGTTAAAGCCAGGACTGCAGGGTTGGCCCACTACACCACATTCATCTATGTCTGATGGATGGAGAGGGGGGTGATGGAGGAAGGAAAGAGGGAGGATCGGTCACATAGGGGGAGGGGGGAACAGGGGATGTGGGTGTGTGGAGGGGCAGTTTGAGAAGGGAGGATAGAAAAGGAAGAACAGAGGAACACCGGAGGACAGGGAGAAAGAGGGGACAAAGAGAGTGAGAGAGATTGTCAGCCATTTAGTCACACTGTGTTACTCAGAGGCAGACACACAGCAGACACTTCCATTCCCTGGGATCATTTTGGTGCGTGTGTGTGTAACTCTATTTTCTAATCTTCTAACTGTGCATTTTACACTGTTTTACAGTGGTTCAGAACTGCCTAGACATGCCCCAGTTCCTGTCCCTCAGGCTCATTCCTCAGCATCAGAATGTACTGACTGGAGGAGGAGGGTTGGCTTTCATCCGCCCCACTGCAGCCTGCTGTGCTCCCCTCTAATCCCCTGCCTGTGTGGCATTTAACCCCTCTGTACCTGGTCTGGTCTGCTGGGTGTTGGTTTAAACCTCACTACCTGTGTGGCATTTAACCCCTCTTTACCTGATCTGAACTGCTGGATGTTGGATTAAACCTCACTATCTGTGTGGCATTTAACCCCTCTGTACCTGATCTGGACTGGGTAAACCATTACATTCATATTGACACACTACTATCGTTATGTTCATATTGTTTTGTGCATACTATTACACTTGTTAACAGTGGCCCAGGTCTGCCCAGGCCTAGCCCACCCAGTCGGTCCGGACAGCCCTTCTTACCGATGCAATTCCCATGTGTGTCCTGTGTGAAGCCCATGGAGCAGTGAGGTTTGGCGTTACACCTGAACGAGCCCTCAGTGTTCACACATTCAAAGCCTGGCCCACAGTTATGAGTCCCCTGAACACACTCGTCAATATCTGTGGACAGAGACAGTCATTATAAACAGGATGTAGGCTAGAAATAAAACCTAATATATGACACATTTTTTGGTTGGTGAACTATTGTCAGTTTGTAATCCATTGAGTTGCTTAGAAGAGAAACAAAACGACTTATACGTTGCAAGCCTGTTATTGTTATGTCTACTGTAACCACTGGGTGTCACTGTGTCACTGTGGCTTTGAGATCGAGTGGCTTTGAGATAGAGTGCCAGATAAATAATTTCACATAGATTTATTCAAACACTCTTCCTCCCCTTTAAGGAAACCATCAACAATAAAATGGTTTATTTTCCAACTTCGGAGAGGATCCTAGGAAGGTTCCCACCACCAATCATCCTCATTGCAGTAGTTCCACAGCAGGTAGAGCTTTTTATTTCTACATGAGGAATTATTACATTTACATTTACGTCATTTAGCAGACGCTCTTATCCAGAGCGACTATCTCTATTAAATCAGCCCGGCAGACAATAGTGATGTGCATTAGTCTTCCTGTTCTCTAGTGTTCTCAGGGTTGACGACTTCATCTTACTCAGACATATTCCCTTGTGACAGAGGAAATGGAAGCTTGTTGTGTGCAACAGGGAGTGGCAATTAAATGCAAGCTTCACAAAACAAATGAAATTGTTAAAACATTTCTAGCATGTCTATCTATGGGTAACAGGGTTGACGTGTTATGCTCGATCCGCTCAGTTTTCCACCACAAAACACCAGAAATGGCCAAGAAGAGTATAACCAGCTCACCTGCTTTTACACTATGATTTGACTATTAGACGTTCAATGTTTCTTTTGAAGAAAAAAATTCAGTTCACGTAGCAGGGTTGACCTTAAAATGAGGGACAGATGTAAATGAATCACTAACAACATGAAATAAATAATAATCTTCAGAAATGATTGTCAAAGCAACAAAATAACTAGGGCTTTACAATGATGGTGAATGATGTTGGGGTTAAGTGGGTTAAAATCTTCCTAGAGGTGAAACGGCGGGACATGCTGCATTTTGGCCCTTTAGCAAGTCTTTATTCAATTATCCATGGGGTCTATAATAAAGGGCACTTCATTTAATATAACAGGCTTTTAAAATTCAATATTGGTGCAATATTGGTGCACAATTTCTACTTAAAATATAAAAGGGACCACCCATTTCGTGGAACGACCCAGCTCTGTGCTGCAGCTCCTCCACCTGTCTACACTGGGATTCCCCAGCTGTCAATCATCCTGACATATCTGCTGCTGTACAGAGCCTCATCACTGTAGGGAAATCACATCTGTCATAAACAGGACTTAAAGAGCCAACTTGTGTGTGTGTGTGTGTGTGTGTGTGTGTGTGTGTGTGTGTGTGTGTGTGTGTGTGTGTGTGTGTGTGTGTGTGTGTGTGTGTGTGTGTGTGTGGATGTATTTAACTTTACCAGAAGTCCCCACAAGAATAGTAAACAAACAAAAATTTGACCAACTGGGGGACCTTTTTTTAGTCCCCACAAGGTCAAAAGCTATTTCTAGGGGGTTTAGGGTTAAGGTTAGAATTAGTGTTAGGGTTAGAATTAGGTTTAGGGTTAGGGTTAGGAGCTAGGGTTAGTTTTAGGGTTAGGGTTAGGAGCTAGGGTTAGGTTTAGGGTTAAGGTTAGGTTATTGGGTTAGGGTTAAGGTTAGGGTAAGGGTTAGGGTTAGGTTTAGGGGTTAGGGAAAATAGGATTTTGAATGGGACTGAATTGTGTCCAACAAGGTTAGTTTTACAAGACTGTGTGTGTGTATGTGTGTGTGTGTGTGTGTGTGTGTGTGTATATATATGTGTGTGTGTGTGTGTGTATGTGTGTGTGTGTGTGCATGCAGCAAGCAACCAAGTGTGTGTCCTACTCTGTGCGTGAAACCACATGTACTGTATGCGTGCGTGAGGCTCCATGATCCCTGTAGGGAAATGATACAGTATGTGCCACGCTAAAGCCCCAGCATGTCCCCTGGGTAGGGCAGGGCTTAACTAGCTTATTAAGACCATCCCGGCCCTGACACATGCCTGATAAGGCTAGAACAGGTCTGACAGACCCAGACACACTGAGACAGAGAGAGACAGTGGCTAGGGATAAACATGTGAGAGATTGGCAGGGTGTTCAATCCCAGTCAAAGCAATACTGTAGGAAGGTATTTGGCTCACAACAAATCAAGAAGGGAGCTGGCTCGATGAGCTCACAGAGGCCAGGGAGTTCATTCTCCCCAAGCAGGGACTGCAATTATTGGCTAAGAAATTGGGGAAGGCAATCAACTCCTGGAATAAGCAATGAGGAGAGAATTTTGCTCCTGGTTTGAGGAAGTTGCTCTCTTTGTAAGATGCTGGAGGGGAGGGGACTTCAGTCCAGAGTGGAGTTTGGTCGATGTGTAGGAAGTAATGGGCAGGGAATTCAAAGGGGAGTAGAAACACACCAAACTCCAACCAGCCGTCTGAAGTGGCAGCTGTTATGAGCCCATTGGAAAGTTCCATTGGGAAGTTTAATGCTCATTTGGTTCACCGCTGTATGAGTTTAATTTACGTTGAAGCCGCCACCAGAGCCCATTGAGACTCATCCTTCAGTGCTCACCAACAGGACTTTAACAACCTGCTCATCTCACAGATCTATCTCAGAGCACACCGGCTGTGTGTAAGAGCCCGGCGTTAGCATCCCCTTCCATGTGTGGGTTATGGAAATAATGAAGAACGCTCTGTTCCTTTGACAATGGAGCAGTGGGCTCAACCAACATAAACACAAGTCAAGTGAGCTCTTCGTACAGAGACAGAGGGTATGCAGGCAAAAAAAACGAACCTACAACATAATGCTATTATCTAGTCTGTAATCACGTTCAGTATCAAAAACACTTGTTTGGTGGTCAGTTGCGAAATTGTGTTATAACTGCATTGTAGCTTACATGATGAATGGTTCCAGATCTGATAGGCAGCTCCAAACCTTTGACTCATAGTCACTCCCAAGGCTGGCAACTATGACTGTAAAACTAAACAATTGTGAAAGGTTGGGAGCTGCCTATCACATTGTGAAAGGTCAAGGTAATGCACAGTTGTTGTGTTGCTACAAGTTACAACTATACATGGGCCTACCGGAGAGTGAATGCTTTGGGCGCTGCTACAAATTGCAGCTACAGTACCTTCACAGACATCGTTGCTGATCTGGTAACCCAGAGGACAGGTGATCTGACGCTGACACTCAAAACTCCCAGCCGTGTTCACACAGCGCTCGTTCATCTGACAGGTACGGGTGGACATCATACACTCATTGATATCTGTGTGGAAAGAGAGTGAGGGGGGGAAAGAGGAAGAGGGAGAGAGAGAGAACGAGAGAGTGAGAGAGAACAGAGAGAAAGTAAGCACATTGGAACAACCCCTATAGTCACCTCTAGTCATGTGTAATTCTCAGTGCAACACAGTGCCAGTCCCAGCTGGATTAAGCAGTCTGCATGGCCCTGGCCTTGGCCTCCACAGAGAGAAGGGATTGGGGAGAGATCGATAACACACTGCACCACCATTCACCATGTCACAACAGAACAGTCCACCGCCATCAAGCAGGAAGTCTTAGTCTGCAAGAAGAGATGGCTTATCCCTTTAATGTGGAATCAGAGCAATCTCTAACACAGTGTGACATAACGTATGCATTCTACGAGACGACTTAAACAGATACTGTAGCTCACTAATCAGCTTCATCATAAGAACCATACAACCACACGACCATACAACCACACAACCATACCAGTGGAGGACCATGTCATGACTCCCCCTGGGTGAGGATCAAAGGCCTCATATCAGCCAAGACAATGGTCGACAACAACCAGACCCTCTTACCCACGGGGGGGCTGTGCCAGTCTTGACACATCATCTATCTCTGGCCCTGTAGTATGGTGAAAGGAATGTCCTTTGTTTCAGAGACTTTCGCCGCCCAAAAACCTCAACATTCAACAATGAACATTGGGACAATATATTTCAACCTCCAAATGTTGGGAATGATGAGAAATGGAATATGTAAAATGTATGTCTATTTTGTAATGTCATTAAAAATGGTATAAAGGCATTATATGAAAACATTGTGACTTGAAGAGCTTTTACACTGTGTACATCAGGTATACATCCTTTACATTGGGTAGAAAATATCAAGGAGGAAGACAATGTTTTCGTGAAGATAGGAATGTGATTTTAGCTTTCTAACAAGATCATAGTGATGATAATACTTTTGCCTCGTAACTAGCCACGCCCGAGGGAGCTCAGAGAGCGTGTCAGTATGACGGAAACGCCCCTCTTTACCAGAGTGCATAAAAGACTGCAATAAGAATTATCAGATCAGACTAGACGGACCTCAAGCTGCAGCTGTTGTCCATATTGGTCCCGACCCTGAAAATCAACACGAAGTGAAGACGACAAAGTTGCCTCCACTAACAATCAATGTTACGGCTGAGTAGCTGTTCTAAGTACTGTATCTAAGAAGGTGAATTTAAGTGGGACCATCATGTTACTCTCTTCAAACCATCGTCTACTGCACTGCTCTCATCACCACACAGGGGATCATCGACACAGCTGATTAGCCGTCCTCAGAAGACCACTTCCAGAACGAGTGAAAGTAAACAGACGACTAAGAAGAAGGACATTGTGACCTCTTGTGGACAATCTGAGCCTTACATCTGAACCTTACATCTAAAAGGCCATCCGAAAAGAGAAGGCCCAATCGACCCTTCCCACGAAGGCCTGGGTCCAACAGAGACAACGAAGACAAACACGTAAATACATGCATTACTTCTTACCAAACGGGCGGCAGTACATGGCAAATTATTAGGATTACTAGGAGTATAGGTCCATGTGTATCCAAGTGTTTTCTCTCGCTCGCTCTCTCTCTCTTTAAATCGTTATCTTTTGTAACAAGTGTCATATTGTGTTAGTTAGTTTCTAATCCTTACCTATACCGTGTATGTGTTTGTATCTTGTGTTATCATTTTTAATTAGTTAGTAAATAAATAATTAAATTTGTGTGGTACGGAATGATCAGTAAGACCCGGGTTCGTGCAGAATTAAAAAGTCTACGACTTTCACAATGAGACTGATATGAGGTAAATGATTAATAAATTACTGTTAAATGATAAGAGATATCAAGATACCTTTAGAGTTAATTCGGGAAACGGTAACTCGTTAAACAACTTTTCCCGTGGTGCCCCACATTTCTAATGAGTTAATTGTTACATGATTAATTTAATCTAGTAACAATTAAACATAGTAGGTAATTATTCAGTAAATAGTAGTCATCACAATAATGAAAGGCACGTCACGACAACCATCTTCCTCAGTGAATTTCATAAAAATAAAAATGGTAAAACATTAAAAAAGTTATCCTTTTTAGATGAAACTATACTAAATACATTTACATCCCCAAATAATTGACTAAAACTCACTTTCTTTTTTGCAATGAAGTTCTACAGTAGCCTCAACAGCACTCTGTAGGGTAGCACCATGGTGTAGCTGGAGGACAGCTAGCTTCCATCCTCCTCTGCGTACATTGACTTCAATACAAAACCTAGGAGGCTCATGGTTCTCACCCCCTTCCATAGACTTACACAGTAATTATGACAACTTTCGGAGGACGTCCTCCAACCTATCAGAACTCTTGCAGCATGAACTGACATGTTGTCCACCCAATCAAAGGATCAGAGAATGAATTTAGTACTGAAAGCATAAGCTACAACTAGCTAGCACTGCAGTGCATAAAATGTTGTGAGTAGTTGACTCAAAGAGAGAGAAAGACAATAGTTGAACAGTTTTGAACAAATACATTTCTTCCAAAATGAAGAAGAAGCAAGAAAGAGAGATAGTCATTTTTTTACAGTTTCACTTATTGAGCTAGCAAATGCAGCTAGCTAGTTTAGCCTACTCAATTACCCTGCTCAAACAGAGAGATGCTATGTTAGCTAGCTGGCTATGACTATCCAACACAACACTGGAACTCTTCCAAGTCAAAGTAAGCTTTGATTTTACTAATGTATTGCCACCGGGGCCCGACGGTGTAAGTGCTAAACTGCTTACTGACTGTACAGTGTAACGTTAATGCATGATTGTAGTGGGTTTACTAATGCATTAGTTATATTAGCTATGTTGACTATGACGTTACTTTACCTAATATGGTAACAACGATGTGGGATGTGTGTAGCGGTTATGATATGGTTTGTAAAGTTTTTTTTGCCTTGTCACATACAGCTGATGTGTTGTGCATTGAAGTCCACAAGCGAAGGGAAACGGTGAGAGGAGGAAAGCACATAGATTCGAGAAGGAACACAACGTGGCTGCTATGACAGTGAACTGTGTTTACGCGTGATCAAGGGTGTATTCATTCTGCCGATTCTGTTGAAAAACGTTTCTTAAACGGAACGGGATAAACATACCTGAATTTGTCCAATAGAAACTCTCATTTGCAACTGTTGGACTAATGATTACACCCTAGATCAGCTAGATGCAGGCAAGAGTGTGCAAGGCGGTATTGAATGTGTCACTGTCTGTCACCTCAACTTTTTCTCTTGACCTGTGTGCACCTACGTTGTAAACTTTCATTCCATGGCAAGGTTGTAGCAACCTCATGATGGGTATAGGGAAAATTTGAGTATCATGTAGTAGCCTAAACCGCTGTTACATTGAACTGGGTGAATGGAATATGAATGACAGTCATCCAATATGCTGCAATAGAAATAAGGCCATGCTCATAAAAATAGAAAAATCGTCATCCCTCATCTTAAACGGCACCGACCGCCACTGAACCATACAACCACACAATCCCATATTGTGTGTTGATTTGATTTGCTCAGGGAGATCTCAACCAGTAGACGTGTGTGACGTGTAGTAGTGTAGGTACAGTATGAGATCGCATAGATAGAAACTCATTTAATCCCATAGTGGAGCCTGCCTCTGAATATAAGGTTCTGTTTGTCTGCAGCCGAGCGTCTCCTCCTCCAGTGTCATTGTGAAAAAAAGGGGATTAGTGTGTGTGTGTGTGTGCGTGTGTGTGTGTGTGTGTGTCCCTTACCGTCACAGGATTGCCTGTCAGCCATCAGAGAGAACCCTGGGAAACAGGAGCAGTGAGGCCTTCCGGCCACTGGGGAGCACTGTTGCATACAGGGACTATTTCCTGCTCAGAGGGGCACAACATCACACCAAAACACAACAGTAGTCAGGGTGACATAAGTCAGAGTGGGCAGGTCCCTGGCCTTGCGTGTGTGTGTTTGATAACCTTGGTGTGATTTTCTGTATCCCTATTCACTCATTTCCTGTTTCCACTTTGACCCCTGACCTGTTCGTATTGTATTTCCTCCTGTGGCCCGCTGGGACCGGACCCCACCCTTGAGTTATGGAGGCAAACAAACACCCTGAGGAGACCTCCCCACTAGATATAATATGCTGGACTACACAGGGATAGCTGGAGACTTCTCAATACACACAGGAGCTTCATGGCCTTCGATGCAATCTGTATACTTGTATGTGACATTTAAACCACAGGAGGTTGGTGGAACCTTAATTGGGAAGGACGGGCTCATGGTAATAGCTGGAACGGAATTAATGGAATGGTATCGAATGGTATTGAGGAAAAAACGGTAATGTGAAGGAATGTGACATGAATCACACTAGAAGGGTGCATAACTGAAAACCTTATGGGCCTTGGGGTCTCTTAAGGGACCGGATGGCTGTCTAATGACTGTTTCCTACCTAATAGGCTGTTCCCTAATGGTTCCAGACATGCATTTGGGTTCTCCTATCAAAACTAATCACTGATTTGAACATATGAAAACACAGTAGACATTGGGGTCTGCCAGGTTTACAGTAGATAGGCACCACCCTGGCCTACAGTCAGGTTCTACTCACCCTCACATGGGTTTACAGGGGTTGGAGTGGTGGGGGGTACGGTGGAGGTAGACTCAACCTCTGGCCTGTCATCCTCTCTCAGTCTGTTCTCTTCATCCACCGTCTCTGTGAAAACAGGACTATTCTCATCACGGAAAATACTAATTAAACAGTATAACCAACAAACCACCCAGAGTCATCCTATCTTTGCGGATAAGGAGAAATCTGTGAAATGCCTTCAATTCATCCACAGATATGAGGCTAGACAGCAACAGAGCACAGATGAAAGTTCCCTCAGAAAGCGAGAGAGTTGGGGTACGACAGGAAAAGGCATGGTCTGCAGACAAACCTGTTTTTATTATTGGGACTAACTGTCATTTTCTGTAAAGTAGGTCTCACATCAGATTCCTGTTGAGACAGGCTTGTGCTGGTGAAAGCCCCATTAAAGGTATGGCACACTTACAGTAGCCTACAGTACAGCAGGTTGGAAATACCTGGAAATACTTTCTTTATTTATCTAAATGCATGTAGGCTACTGTTGTAATAACTGTGACAAGAGGCTTTATCAAAACAGTATGAGACGTTAACGATATACAGGTACAGCATCTATCTATTTCAGTAAAAAAAACGTGATCTCCAAGGTCAGTCTCTACAATCTAAACGTGATCAGATGATGGTGAGCATTAGCCTGCTAGCTAGTAGGTGAGCACCTCTGCGGGATCAGGAAGTGATTCTGAATGTTCTATCTGGATAACAATGATCAGTCTGAATCAGAGACAGTAGACAGGAACTCTTTCCAGCAAGAGCAGGAAAATCATATGCTGTAAAAGTGTGGATAAATAGACAGATAGATAGAGACTGGCAGGAATATGAAAACACGGAATGCCGTCAATCATACTGTTTGCTTTGGCACAACGTACCTGTCACAAAGGTACTACACTCCAGAATCAGCCCTCTCTCAGTGGTTTTATGGACTTACATTTACATAACTGTTATATACTTTAGGGGTGCCAATCTGTTTCCACTTTCTCCAACTTGCCGTCGTCTTGCCAATTAAGGCAACTGTGTGCCGTTATTGAATGCCGAAACAGTCAGACACCCAGGCTATTAGCGAAGTGATCTTTCACATACAGTATAGTGGAGTACTGTAAGGTGCATGGTCTGACATATTCTAACAACCTACGAGCAGTTTTCCTTTACCTGGTACACAGCTGGCTGTGTCCTGCTGCAGCACATAGCCAGGGTAGCAGGCACACCTGAAGGAGCCAGGGGTGTTGATACACCTGTGGTGGCACAGTGTTCTCTGGTACACCTGGCACTCATCTACATCCTCCACCTCCGGAGGGCCCTCCACCGTGTTCTCCCTCTCCTGCTCCTCCTCCTCCCCGATGGAGAAGGCCTCTTTAGGGAACGGGCTGTCTGACACTACAGAACAAGGAGAGAGGACTGTCACTAATAGCCTTACCTCTATGTTGTACAGTATAATAGAGTCAAGTAAAGCAGATGAACCAAGGCAGTTGGATACAAGAGAATACAGAACAGGAACTCTATCACTTATAAAATATTGTACAGTATAGTAATAACCTACCTTCACTCTGGTAGGGCAGTGTGGTGCACAATGTGGGAAGAGTCCTCTACAAAGCCTCTCTTTAGTAAGGAGAGGTAAAGAGGCTCTCGTTTGTGCCTTTCTTTGGCAATACACTGGTGTGTTACACTACCCCTTGAGAGTGCAGTGGTGTGTGTAGTGTGTGCGTGCGTGTCTGCAAGACTCTACCTCTTTTTGCCACTGCAGTGGGGTCCAGTGCGGGTCTCTCTTTGAGCGTGTCCCAGCCGTCTCCCTCTCCTCCCTGTCCCTCCTCCCCTGCCCCCCCCTCCTCTCCCTCACAGCAGGTGAGGAAGACGTGGCTGCAGGGGTAACCCAGGTACTTGTGAGCCTCACAGCGGTGGCCCTCGCTACGGAACCTCAGCCCCAGAGAGCAGCAGCTACAACACTCCTATATGGTGGACAGATTCAACATCAGACTACCGTGTGTACCATATCAAGTGTGCCTGACTGGAAGAAGACTGTACGGTCAAACAATATACTGTATGCTATGTTTAAGGAGTTTCATATAAAACTCAGAACTCAGAGTTCCTCTTTCACATCTATCCCCACCTCTCTCCCTCATTTCAACCCTCTATCTTCCCTCCCTCTCAGCCCTCAGCAGGATATCGTTCAGGCTACATGGGGGAGAGTGAAACATAAAACTGAAATAGTGACCATCAGGATATAGTGTGGCTGTGCAGAAGTGTTATACGACTTGAGTTATGTGGAGCCCATGGTGGGGTGGTAAAAAACAATATTTAACATTACACCAAGGCCTTGATTATATAATGGCCCCTTCTTTTGGGCGCTCTGGGTACTTCCTGGAACACAGGTATGATGGCAGATTAATGGTTCAGGAAATATGGGCTAATACGCTTCTACTCCAAACTACATCACAACGATTTTACTCTCACTGATAACCATAACAGACCTTGGCCTACATAGCTATAAATTCCCCAGAAATATTAAATACAGTATCATTGCTGTTTCCAAAATACCAGCGAGTACAAGCTATTGATTTAGAGAGGATGGTGAAAAAGGTATGAGACATCTCCTGCAGTACTGCAACCTCGTTTCATGACTGTGAACCATAAAGCTGTGGGAACCTTGACCACAAACATGGTCCTTCCTCTCTAAATTGTCTAAATTGAATGAGAGGTAATTGAATCACAGAGGGATTCTAAATGGTCCTCCTGATTGGTGTGGTCTTCACTGGCAATAACTAGGGCCAGTCGAAATCTGCAGGGAGGTTATCTTTTAACTACTTTTAAAGTTGTCTCTGTACTATACATTGAAACTGTGGCTATTCATGTCTTGTAGAGATATTTGGTTTGATTTAAATTCAATCCAGGTAGGCTATGTTTAACCTTAAATCATTCTGGGGACTGACAGTGCAAATTCGGTCAGCTCTCTGAACAGTTCAGGAAACAGGGTCACATAAGAATATCTGGACATTTAACAAATTATTTCATCCAAATCCAAGCACATATATTCAGTGTTAAAACAGAAGTAGGAGTCATGTGCACAGCATTGCATCTTTTTCAAGGAGTTGGTTGTGGCAAGAACAACAGAACATTACTCACTATACAGTGGCTTGCGAAAGTATTCACCCCCCTTGGCATTTTTCCTATTTTGTTGCCTTACAACCTGGAATTAAAATTGATTTTTTGAGGGTTTGTATCATTTGATTTACACAACATGCCTACCATTTTGAAGATGCAAAATAAAAAAATGTGTGAAACAAACGAGAAATAAGACAACCCCCCCTCCCCCCACACCCCAAAGTCAAAACTTTGTAGAGCCACCTTTTGCAGCAATTACAGCTGCAAGTCTCTTGGGGTATGTCTCTATAAGCTTGGCACATCTAGCCACTGGGATTTTTGCCCATTCTTCAAGGCAAAACTGCTCCAGCTCCTTCAAGTTGGATGGGTTCCGCTGGTGTACAGCAATCTTTAAGTCATACTACAGATTCTCAGTTGGATTGAGGTCTGGGCTTTGACTAGGCCATTCCAATACATTTAAATGTTTCCCCTTAAACCACTTGAGTGTTGCTTTAGCAGTATGCTTAGGGTCATTGTCCTGCTGGAAGGTGAACCTCTGTCCCAGTCTCAAATCTCTGGAAGACTGAAAAAGAATTTCCCTGTATTTAGCGCCATCCATCATTCCTTCAATTCTGACCAGTTTCCCAGTCCCTGCCGATGAAAAACATCCCCACAGCATGATGCTGCCACCACCATGCTTCACTGTGGGGATGGTGTTCTCGGGGTGATGAGAGGTGTTGGGTTTGCGCCAGACATAGCGTCTTCCTTGATGGCCAAATAGCTCAATTTTAGTCTCATCTGACCAGAGTACCTTCTTCCATATGTTTGGGGAGTCTCTCCCACGTGTTTACTTATTTTTTCTTTAAGCAATGGCTTTTTTCTGGCCACTCTTCCGTAAAGCCCAGCTCTGTGGAGTGTACGGCTTAAAGTGGTCCTATGGACATATACTCCAATCTCCGCTGTGGAGCTTTGCAGCTCCTTCAGGGTTATCTTTGGTCTCTTTGTTGCCTCTCTGATTAATGCCCTCCTTGCCTGGTCTGTGAGTTTTGGTGGGCGGCCCTCTCTTGGCAGGTTTGTTGTGGTGCCATATTCTTTCAATTTTTTAAATAATGGATTTAATGGTGCTCCGTTGCATGTTCAAAGTTTCTGATATTTTTTTATAACCCAACCCTGATCTGTACTTCTCCACAACTTTGTCCCTGACCTGTTTGGAGAGCTCCTTGGTCTTCATGGTGCCGCTTGCTTGGTGGTGCCCCTTGCTTAGTGGTGTTGCAGGCTCTGGGGCCTTTCAGAACAGGTGTATATACTGAGATCATATGACAGATCATGTGACACTTAGATTGCACACAGGTGGACTTTATTTAACTAGTTATGTGACTTCTGAAGGTAATTGGTTGTACCAGATCTTATTTAGGGGCTTCATAGCAAAGGGGGTGAATACATATGCACACACCACTTTTCCGTTATTTATTTTTTATAATTTTATGAAACAAGTTATTTTTTTTCATTTCACTTCACCAATTTGGACTATTTAGTGTATGTCCATTAAATGAAATTCAAATAAAAATCCATTTAAATTACAGGTTGTAAATCAACAAAATAGGAAAAACGCCAAGGGGGATGACTACTTTTGCAAGGCACTGTATGTAATGTGGCCTATGTGGGAATCAAACCCACAACTCTGATGTAGCACCAGCAAACAACCAACTGAACCATGGGAAGCACCTTTACCTTGTAGGAATCGGCTCCACACTCGTCATTGTTGTCCACCTCACACACAGTTCCTTCTCTGGCTGCAGTCATACCAGAGAAACAGCGACTCTCCTTCAGAGAGCCCAGACAGCACTGTTTCTGAGCCGTCCTGGCAGAGAAAGAGAGAAACACAGGAGAGATGTTAGAATGTGAGGCAGTGTTTTGACTGTACCTAGGCCTAACTGTGGTCCTAGACTAGTAGTGGGTTGGCTAGCTGTGCCTACCTCTGGCCAAAACCAGCATTGTCTGGAATTGTTATGGAACCAAATTGGAAGTCTATTAAGGCAAACATTCACACTAGTATGCTGTGCAATATAATGTCATTTTCGAAAGATTATGAGAGGGCCTGTAAAATATTTGGTTTTGATATTGGCACTGGTAATCAAATTGAAGATAGAAAGTCATATAATTCCCTTCATATTCAAAACATCAACGACAAATACTACTAACTTTCATTGAATCATGCTATACAATAATGACATGGGCCCACCTAAGAATACATTTATTAGATGATCATATTTTAAGTACGCTAAAAAAGTACACAAATTAGAATGAACTAAATTAATGCATAGTTGCATTGCCATCAACGACAAGTTGGCTGAAGCAGAAACAAACTTGGCAGACAGGCCATCCCTCATTGGCATAGTGAAAGCAGTAAAGCTGACATTTATAAGACGTTCTGTAGCTAAGTAGGACCCTGAGCATGACCAGGAAAAACTCAGGTCCCTACCAATGAGGAATTACTACACAGGAATTGGGCATCCTAGTTCTTGTGTCCAGTGTGTCTCCATGGGCTTACCGACAGATGGAGTGTCTATCCTCTCTGGGGAGCTCCATGTTGCTGCAGTGGCCGTTCGCTGAGGCCCACTTCTCCCCAGTCTCACAGCAGATCTCCACCAACTCCTTGGAAGAAACTACAGAAACACAGACAGACAGACACACAGATGGGTTTGTAGTCAGTGTTTCAGAGGGAACGTGAAATGAAAAAAAAGTCATAGAAGATCATGAAGAAGAGATCACCATTGGACAGGGCAATCTCAGACTCTCAGACTGTATCATTCATGCTATAGATCTTACTCAGTCCTTCATGGAAGTCAGGTTTTAATGTGTACGATTGTAGTCTATGCAATATCAAAAGATAAATAAATCCTAGGAAGTTTATTGAGAGTGTGTCTGCATCCCAGCTTGACTGTTACTGTTCCACAATGTATTTTAAGAGTTGTTGACTTTGGTCTGAATGTGCTTTTGGTGAATAGACTGAATACACATTCAGCAGCATGAGGAACAAATTAAGTTATTCTTTTCCACCTCTGTCTCCCTCTCTCTGTGTTTCCCTGGCAGGGAGCACTGTGAAACCTTAGACTCTATTAAGTATACAGAGCCAATGCAGCCAACATTTTAGCTTGAAGACTAATCAGTGTTCAGGCAACACATTTTCACCCCCATTCATCACTAGGAACAGACAGACGAGAAAACATAGCATCTCATTTAGAGTTCAAATATGCTTGGCTATGATGACTCCAGATCATCGATTCCAACTTTGATTGGTGCCTCCTGTGCTGTAGTTCTTTGGACAGACTGAACCTAACCCTCTAGGATAAAGATATGTTTCCTAGTGTAGCCATGCCTGCTGAAAAGGTAGGCCTGTAGCCTACAATACTGTATCTCTCTGGTTGGTATAATTAGGTGAATCTATGATGTGCCTCTTTCCGGCCATTTCTCCCAGACAAACTCATCGTTTGATACAAAGTTTGCTGCTAATGTAACATGTTTGCTAACCAAGTCCTCCCACTGGGCACACCATGTCATTTCACAGTGGAAATGTGGGTAATCTTTGGTTGAGATGTTGACCGATGAGATTTCAACCTTTATTCACCCACTCAAAAAGACAGCCTGAAGTTTGTTCAATTCCCAATGTGTTAGCACAACCAAATTCCAATGGAAAAACAATATCAGATTTTTGGTTTTGTTGTCATCTAAATGTGTTATCAATGCACTTTAAACCATTTAAAAGCACAACAAAGTTCAAATGGGAGATATTTTGTATTTATACAATAACTTAATGTGCTTCATCTAATAGCATAACAAAATTACCTGGATTGCAGTTGAGATTACATTCACAGTACATAGTGCAAGTGATCAATGATGTTCGAGATTCTGCACAGATATTTATAATCCTGAAAAACCCACAGACCAGCGACCTTTGCATGCTATCTTGAACATACACACTTTCTATGATTACTTAATAATACTTTTATAGTTACAGTAAGCTCAAAATGTAGCCATGGATCTGTTACAAATTTTAAGGTTGAATAAAAACTGTTACATTTGTAAGATAGCCTTAACTTTAGGCTATTTACTGTATTACAAAAGTCATATCGAATTGACAATGCAACCAAATTTTAAAACTTAAAGGAGATTCATCTGAGGCACTGGCTTAATCCTATTCTTTAACTTTTATTTTTGGTTTAGTTGGAGACGTGAATCCAACATATAATTTGTTAATTTGTCGACAAGTTAATAGGTTATTTAATGCATTGCAAAAGTGATATTGAATTGTGTTTAGTTGTCAACGCAACCAAATATCAACATTTGAAGGAGGTGTATCTTCTGCTTGGATAGTTCCATCAGTGCCACTGACTTAGTCTGACTTTAATTCCAGTTTGTCTACAAATTAATAATTGATATGTTGGATTCACGTATCCATTTCAACCAAAAATCTAAGTTGAAGAATAGACCTAAATCAACGTAAACTTTATTTAAAGTGCATTTAAAGTTTGATTTGATTTATTCCTATTCTTTAATTTAGATTTTTGGTTGAGATAGAGACGTGAATCCAACATATCAATAATTGTTATTTTTGTTTTTTTTACCCTACCACCGATCCCCAAATTGGAGTAAACTAATGGGCAACAACACTTAGGCTTCTTTTTCCATCTTATACATACTATATACATTTTACGGACACAGTATATTTTACAATAGTTATCTTTTGTTTGTTTTTAGTCCCACCCTTCAGCTACCCTCAACCCCTCCCATCTATCTCTGAAGATCCTCCAGTTTAGATTTCTATTTGCAATATATTTTGCTGTGATGTTTCACAAAAGTTCTGAACCTTTCTATTCTCATTGTTTCTACAGATTGTGAATTAAAGATAAACATTTTTGCTAAGAGTATTATTATATTATTGATCGATTGACTATTACTTTTTAAATCACCCAGCAGTGCTGTTTGCAGAGTTAGCTCCAGGTAAATGTTGCAATTCTTCAGCCATTCCTGAACCTACAACCAAAAACAAGCTACATATGGACAGTAGCAAAACAAACTATCAAATTATTCTGTCTATTTGCAGCTAAATCTACAGAGCTGGGATGGTTGTATCCCCCATACAGTGCCTTGCAAAAGTAATAATATAATATGCCATTTAGCAGACGCTCTTATCCAGAGCGACTTACAGGAGCAATTAAGGTTAAGTGCCTTGCTCAAGGGCACAACAACAGATTTTTCACCTAGTCAGCTCGGGGCTTAGAACCAACAACCTTTCTGTTACTGGCACAACGCTCTTAACCACTAAGCTACCTGCCGTATTCTTCCTATTTTGTTGCATTACAACCTCTAATTTAAATTGATTTTTATTTAGATTTCATGTAATGAACATACACAAAATAGTCCAAATTGGTGAAGTGAAATGAAAAAAATTACTTGTTTCAAAAAAGTATAAAAATTAAATAACGGAAAAGTGGTGCGTGCATATGTATTCACCCCCTTTGCTATGAAGCCCCTAAATAAGATCTGGTACAACCAATTACCTTCAGAAGTCACATAATTAGTTAAATAAAGTCCACCTGTGTGCAATCTAAGTGTCACATGATCTGTCACATGATCTCAGTATATATACACCTGTTCTGAAAGGCCCCAGAGTCTGCAACACCACTAAGCAAGGGGCACCACCAAGCAAGTGGCACCATGAAGACCAAGGAGCTCTCCAAACAGATCAGGGACAAATTGTGGAGAAGTACAGATCAGGGTTGAAAGAATATGGCACCGGAAAAAACCTGACAAGAGAGGGCTGCCCACCAAAACTCACGGACCAGGCGAGGAGGGCATTAATCAGAGGCAACAAAGAGACAAAAGATAACCCTGAAGGAGCTGCAAAGCTCCACAGCAGAGATCGGAGTAGCTGTCCATAGGACCACTTTAAGCCGTACGCTCCACAGAGCTGGGCTTTACAGAAGAGTGGCCAGAAAAAAGCCATTGCTTAAAGAAAAAAATAAGCGAACGTGTGGGAGAGACTCCCCAAACATAGGCTAGAAGGTACTCTGGTCAGATGAGACTAAAATTGAGCTTTTTGGCCATCAAGGAAAACGCTATGTCTGGCGCAAACCCAACACCTCTCATCACCCCGAGAACACCATCCCCACAGTGAAGCATGGTGGTGGCAGCATCATGCTGTGGGGATGTTTTTCATCGGCAGGGACTGGGAAACTGGTCAGAATTGAAGGAATGATGGCGCTAAATACAGGGAAATTCTTGAGGGAAACCTGTTTCAGTCTTCCAGAGATTTGAGACTGGGACGGATGTTCACCTTCCAGCAGGACAATGACCCTAAGCATACTGCTAAAGCAACACTCGAGTGGTTTAAGGGGAAACATTTAAATGTCTTGGAATGGCCTAGTCAAAGCCCAGACCTCAATCCAACTGAGAATCTGTGGTATGACTTAAACCCATCTAACTTGAAGGAGCTGGAGCAGTGACTAGATGTGCTAAGCTTATAGAGACATACCCCAAGAGACTTGCAGCTGTAATTGCTGCAAAAGGTGGCTCTACAAAGTATTGACTTTGGGCTGGTGAATAGTTATGCACGCTCAAGTTGTCTGTTTTTTTGTCTTATTTCTTGTTTGTTTCACAATTTTTTTTATCTTGCATCTTCAAAGTGGTAGGCATGTTGTGTAAATCAAATGATACAACCCCCAAAAAAATCCATTTGAATTCCAGGTTGTAAGGCAACTAAATAGGAAAAATGCCAAGGGGGGTGAATACTTTCGCAAGCCACTGTATGTATTTATATGTATGTATGTGTATATGTATGTGTATGTATGTATATGTATATATATATATATATGCGAGAAAAAAATAAACATATTGGGGTGTCATGACTTCTGCCGAGGCTGCCTCCCCTCCTTGTTCGGGTAGGCTTCGGCGACATCGGCTTACTAGCCACTGCCGCTCCATATCTCATCATTCCATTTGTCTTGTCAATTATACACACCTGATTCTTATCCCCTCATTACATTTTAGTCATTTAGCAGACGCTCTTATCCAGAGTGACTTAGTGAATACAATTATTATAATTATTTTTTATACTGACCCCCCGTGGGAATCGAACCCACAACCCTGGCGTTGCAAACACCATGCTCTATCAACTGAGCTACATCCCTGCCGGCCATTCCCTCCCCTACCCTGGACAACGCTGGGCCAATTGTGCGCCGCCCATGAGTCTCCCGGTCGCGGCCGGCTGTGACAGAGCCTGGATTCGAACCAGGATCTCTAGTGGCACAGTTAGCACTGCGATGCAGTGCCTTAGACCACTGCGCCACTCAGGAGACATTAGTCTGTGTATAAGTGTTCCCTCTGCCCCCTTGTCCTTGTGGGTGATTGTTATTTGTGAGAGTAGTGTAGCTCGGTGGAGCTACTCTCCCTTTGTATTGCCGGGGTAGATATTTCCCCTGCGCCTGTATATTGTTGGAGTATCCCATACCGTGTATTGCCAGGGTAGATAGTTTCCCATGTGCCTGTTTTCGTGTGTCGCTATCCAGCGCATTTGTGTATGACGGAATTGTCACGGTTTCGGCCGAGGCTGCCTCTCTCCCTTGTTCGGGCAGGTTTCGGCGTTCGTCGTCTCCGGAATTCTAGCTGCCACCGTTATATGTTCCATGTTTCCTGTTTGATTAGTTTTGTCTGTTAGCCACACCTGTCTTGTGTTAAGTCTCATTAAGCACCCTATTTAGTTTCCTTGTTGTTAGTGTTGTGTTGTGTGTAATTGTTTCGGGTCAGGTGTTTGTGCGTTACCCGTGTTTTCGGTACGCCAGTAACGATTAGCTTCCTCCTCGGTTGAGGAGAGTTTTTGCGCCCTGTGTTTGTGCGCTCGTGTTTGACGCCTGTGTGCGTCTGTTTGGCCTCAGGCCGTTTTGGATTATTTTGCTCTCTAGTAAAGTCTTGTTGGACTGTACATCTGCTTCTGCGCCTGATTCCACACCACACCATTTAAACATCGTGACAGAATTACACACCCGACATGGAATCAGCAGGAGCCGAAGCAGCCCCGACGAGACTGGAGGTCCAGGTCCGGGAACAACAGGACCAGATACAGCAGATGGGGACCGCCCTGCAGGAGGTGATCACCACGCTCCGAGGCTGGGGAGCGCCTCCACCACCTCCCTCACTGCCAGCACCATCGGCCAGTCCGCCCATTCCAGCGCCAGAACCTCGAGGAATCCGACTCTCTCTCCCGAGGGCCTACGACGGAACCGCGGCTGGGTGTCAGGGATTCCTCCTCCAGGTGGAGCTATACCTGGCCACCGTACACCCGGCACCCTCGGGGCATGAGAGCGTGTCCGCCCTGATCTCCTGCCTGTCCGGGAGGGCGTTGGAATGGGCCAACGCGGAGTGGAGGAAGATCGACGCCGAGACGATCACCTACAACGAGTTCTCCCGCCGCTTCAGGGCGGTGTTTGACCATCCCCCGGAGGGGAAAGCGGCGGGGGAGCGTCTGGTCTTCCTCCGGCAGGGGAGGAGGAGTGCCCAAGAATTCGCTCTCGAATTCCGTACTCTAGCGGCAGATGCAGGGTGGAATGAGCGGGCCCTCGTCGATCTATACAGATGTAGCCTACGAGAGGACGTCCGTCGGGAGCTGGCTTGTAGGGACACCAGTCTCTCTTTCGACCAGCTGGTCGACATGTCCATCAGGCTGGATAACCTATTGGCCACCCGCGGACGTCCTGAGAGGGGTCCGTCCATTTCACCCTCCAGCGCCTCCGAGCCGTGTCCTATGGAGCTCGGGGGCGCTGGCGCTAGAGAGAGGAGGAGTCGGTTGGTTAGGGGGTCCATCCACTGCACCAACTGTGGTCGGGGAGGACACACCGCGGCTAGGTGCTGGGGATGGCCTCCTAGGGAGGATGACGACAGGTCCCGCACTGGGGATTCCCTCCAGGTGAGTAGGCGCCCCACTCACCCAGAGCTCACTGTTGCCCATTTTTGGATGCCTGTGCGTTTTCCACAGGTAGCACCTCATTCCCAGCATAAGGCGCTGGTAGATTCAGGCGCGGCTGGGAATTTTATTGATAAAAAGTTTTGTTTAGCGTTAGGGATTCCCCTTATTCCGGTTGATGTTCCTTTCCCCGTTCATGCCCTAGATAGTCGTTCGTTGGGTACGGGCTTAATCAGGGAGGTCACGGCGCCACTTAGGATGTGTGCGCAGGGGAATCATCAGGAGATGATTCAGCTGTTCCTGATTGACTCTCCTGCGTATCCGGTGGTGCTGGGCATGCCCTGGTTGAGTACCCATAACCCAGCTATTTCGTGGCAGGAGAGGGCTCTGATGGAGTGGTCTGCTCAGTGTGTGGGTAGATGTTTGGGCGTTTCCGTAGGGGCTACCTCGGTGGAGAGTCCAAACCAGGTGCCTGCATTGCACGTTCCCCCTGAGTATGGGGATTTGGCTATTGCGTTTAGTAAGGCGAGGGCGACGCGGTTGCCACCCCATAGGCAGGGAGATTGTGCGATAGACCTCCAGGCAGGAGCTGCGCTCCCACGGAGCCATGTGTATCCTCTGTCTCAGGAGGAGAAGAAAGCTATGGAGATTTACATAGACGAATCTCTGAGACAAGGATACATACGGCCTTCCACTTCCCCTGCGTCCTCGAGTTTCTTTTTTGTGAAGAAAAAGTATGGTGGTTTGCGCCCGTGCATCGATTACCGTGGTCTCAATCAGATTACGGTGAAGTACAGTTATCCACTCCCGCTGATTGCGACCATGACTGAGTCGTTGCATGGGGCGCGTTTCTTCACGAAATTAGATCTCAGGAGCGCGTACAACTTGGTGCGCATCAGGGAGGGTGATGAATGGAAGACAGCCTTTAGTACCACCTCGGGCCATTACGCAGTATCTGGTCATGCCATACGGGTTGATGAACGCTCCGTCAGTTTTCCAATCATTCGTGGATGAGATCTTCAGGGACATGCAGGGGCAGGGGGTGGTTGTGTACATTGATGACATTCTCGTGTACTCGCCTACCCGTGTCGAGCATGTGGCCCTGGTGCGTAGAGTGTTGCGGAGGCTGGTGGAGCACGACCTGTATGTGAAGGCAGAGAAGTGTCTGTTTTTCCAGGAGTCGGTCTCCTTTTTGGGTTATCAGTTGTCTGCGTCAGGGGTGAAGATGGAGGTAGACCGGGTGTCGGCCGTGCGTAATTGGCAAACACCAACCACTGTGAAAGAGGTGCAGCAGTTTTTGGGGTTTGCAAATTACTACAGGAGGTTTATCCGGGGGTTTTGGACAGGTGGCAGCTCCCATCACGTCTCTGTTGAAGGGGGGTCCGGTGCGTCTGCAGTGGTCGGCCGAGGCGGACAGGGCGTTTGGGAGGCTGAAGGACCTGTTTACCTCGGCCCCGGTGCTGGCGCATCCGGATCCCTCTTTGCCGTTCCAGGTAGAGGTGGACGCGTCAGAGGCCGGTTTAGGAGCCGTGCTTTCACAACGGTCTGGCGCGCCACCTAAACTCCGCCCCTGTGCTTTTTATTCTAAGAAGCTCAGTCCGGCGGAGCGGAACTATGACGTAGGGGACAGGGAGCTGTTAGCCGTGGTACAGGCTCTAAAGGTGTGGAGGCACTGGCTTGAGGGGGCTCAACACCCTTTCCTCATTTTGACGGACCACCGTAACCTGGAGTACATCCGGGCGGCGAGGAGGCTGAACCCTCGCCAGGCAAGATGGAGTATGTTCTTGACCAGGTTTACTTTTAAAATCACGTACATCCCTGGGTCACAGAATGGCAAGGCAGATGCGCTGTCTCGGCGGTATGACACGGAGGAGAGGTCCGTGGAGCCCACTCCCATACTGCCTGAGTCGTGTCTGGTGGCACCGGTAGTGTGGGAGGTCGATACTGAACTCGAGCGGGCGTTACGCACCGACCCTAGTCCACCACAGTGCCCGGAGGGTCGGAAGTACGTTCCGCTCGAGGTTCGGGATCGATTGATCTATTGGGCTCACACGTCACCCTCCTCTGGACATCCGGGTATCGGCCGGACAGTGCACTGTCTTAGTGCCAAGTACTGGTGGCCCACGTTGGCAAGGGATGTGAGGGTTTATGTTTCCTCCTGCTCGGTGTGCGCCCAGTGTAAGGCGCCTAGACATCTGCCTAGGGGTAAGTTGCTACCCCTGCCCGTTCCACAACGACCATGGTCCCACCTCTCTGTGGACTTTATAACAGACCTTCCCCTCTCCCAAGGGAATACTACTATCCTGGTCGTTGTGGACCGGTTCTCTAAGGCCTGTCGTTTGCTCCCCATGCCGGGTCTTCCTACTGCCCTACAAACTGCCGAGGCACTGTTCACCCATGTGTTCCGGCACTACGGGGTACCCGAGGACATTGTGGCTGATCGGGGTCCCCAATTCACCTCCAGAGTCTGGAGAGCGTTTATGGAGCGGTTGGGGGTCTCGGTGAGCCTCACCTCGGGGTACCACCCGGAGAGTAATGGGCAGGTGGAACGCGTAAACCAGGATGTGGGTAGGTTTCTCAGAACATACTGCCAGGACCGGCCGGAGGAGTGGTCAAGGTACGTTCCCTGGGCCGAGATGGCCCAGAATTCCCTACGCCATTCCTCCACTAAACTAACTCCATTTCAATGTGTGTTAGGTTACCAGCCGGTTCTGGCACCCTGGCAGCAGAGCCAGATCGAGGCTCCTGCGGTGGATGAGTGGGCGCGGCGCTCGGAGGAGACTTGGAACGCTGCACACGTCCACCTGCAGCGGGCCCTCCGACGTCAGAAGGCGAGCGCTGATCTCCACCGCAGTGAGGCACCGGTGTACGCACCTGGTGATCGAGTCTGGCTCTCTACCAGAAACCTGCCCCTCCGCCTGCCCTGTCGGAAACTGGGTCGGCGGTTTGTAGGGCCATTTAAAGTCCTGAGAAGGTTGAACGAGGTATGTTATAGATTACAGCTACCTGTGGAGTATAAGTGTATTAACCCCTCGTTCCATGTGTCCCTTCTCAGGCCGGGTGGTAGCGGGCCCGCTCCAAGAAAATGAGATAGGGGAGACTCCCCCGCCCCCATTGGACATCGAGGGGGCACGGGCGTACTCCGTGAGGTCCATCTTGGATTCGAGACGTCGGATGGGGGTCTCCAGTATCTAGTGGAGTGGGAGGGGTACGGTCCGGAGGAGCGGTGCTGGGTGCCGAGGAGAGACATTTTGGACCCGTCGCTCCTGACGGAATTCCATCGGGGGTATCCGACGCGCCCTGCTCCACGTCCTCCGGGTCGTCCCCAAGGCCGGAGTCGGCGCACGTCTGGAGCCGCGCGTCAAGGGGGGGGTACTGTCACGGTTTCGGCCGAGGCTGCCTCTCTCCCTTGTTCGGGCAGGTTTCGGCGTTCGTCGTCTCCGGAATTCTAGCTGCCACCGTTATATGTTCCATGTTTCCTGTTTGATTAGTTTTGTCTGTTAGCCACACCTGTCTTGTGTTAAGTCTCATTAAGCACCCTATTTAGTTTCCTTGTTGTTAGTGTTGTGTTGTGTGTAATTGTTTCGGGTCAGGTGTTTGTGCGTTACCCGTGTTTTCGGTACGCCAGTAACGATTAGCTTCCTCCTCGGTTGAGGAGAGTTTTTGCGCCCTGTGTTTGTGCGCTCGTGTTTGACGCCTGTGTGCGTCTGTTTGGCCTCAGGCCGTTTTTGGATTATTTTGCTCTCTAGTAAAGTCTTGTTGGACTGTACATCTGCTTCTGCGCCTGATTCCACACCACACCATTTAAACATCGTGACAGGAATAAACTCTGTATTCGGTGATTTACCCTCCTGCGCCTGACTCCTTCTATCACACTCATCACAGGGGGATTGGAAGTGATGCAGAAAAAAAGAAATGTAAAAAGAAAATGAAAAATAAGAAACAAAGTATGGTCAAATTTCATTAGCTATGTTAAACCAACCCTTTGGAATGACTTTGATAGCAACAGTGAATCTATTTAGTTTTAAGTGGAGATTTCACAACTATCATTCTCATGATACCACATTGGTAATAGTAAGTGACAAATATCATAGCTAAGCAGGGCTTGGTTAAAACCCTGGATGGGAAATCAAAGGGTAGCTGTAGATAAATCAATTATTCAGTAGGAGGTGCTGCCCAGCCTGCAGTTTTTTTTTCTGATAGTTGATATTACATTGAAGATCTGATGTTGTTTTAAAGGTACAAATTCAACATATTTTATACAAGGTTTGTCTATGTAGAAATTTGGTTATCATGATGACATAATCCTTTGGTTGAAATCTCACCCTCAAAACAACAGTTTACCTTGATTACTTTTTTCAAATCCAATGTATTTTCCACATAGATTCCACGTCACAATACGTTGACAAATTATGTTGAAACAATGTTGATACAACCAGTTTGTGCCCAGTGGGCTGTGCCTTCGGGCACCATATTGCTATAACATATCATACGGTTAGCTTATATGTAAAATACCTATCCAGATCTGGCATGCTTCAACAATATAGTCAGGCAACGACGCATTCATTAGGGAGTAAACGTTATTTATAATAAGGGTTACATGGAGAAAATCGACCTCTCTGAAATTAAAATGGATGGCCCTCCCTTCAGAAAAATATATTTTATCTAAACCCTCCCTGAATGCTTGAAAAAAAAAACAAGTGACCCTCCTCTATACCCAAAATAATAATTAAAACAAAGTGGATAGCAGACTTTTAGAAACTGTTCGTCGTCCTGTAAGCATTACATGGCAACGCAGGAACTTTGATAGCGCACAGGGCTGCGAGCCAGAAGGTTGTCAGTTTTCAGACCACCGTGGACAAGAGTAGGGGTGGAAAGATCTCCTTTATAGTTAAAACATTGCATGAATCTGTACCAAGTTAGCTAGCTGAATAAACTAAGTTAGAGTCTATTCATAGAAAACATTGAACCGCTGTAGTTACAGCAATTATAATTTCTAAAGTGGAAGTTGGGAGAGTTATATTTGAGTGTTCAGTGAAACGTAAGTGAGGGAGGCCCGCTCACTTGCTTTCCCAGATGTTTAGTTCATTTCATTCCGATCTCCTTTGCATTATTGTAGCCTTTTTCTGTAGCCTGTCAAGTATGTGTCTGTCTATCCCTGTTCTCTCCTCTCTGCACAGGCCATACAAACGCTTCACACCACGTGGCTGTTGCCACTCTAATCTGGTGGTCCCTGCGCGCATGACCCACGTGGAGTTCCAGGTCTCTGGGAGCCTCTGGAACTGCCGTTCTGCGGCCAACAAGGTAGAGTTCATCTCAGCCTATGCTACCCTCCAGTCCCTCGACTTCTTGGCGCTGACGGAAACATGGATTACCACAGAAAACACTGCTACTCCTACTGCTCTTTCCTCATCTAACCATGTGTTATCGCATACCCCGAGAGCATCTGGTCAGCACGGCGGTGGTACAGGAATCTTCATCTCTCCCAAGTGGACATTCTCTATTTTTCCCCTGACCCATCTGTCTATCTCCTCATTTTAATTCCATGCTGTCACAGTCACTAGCCCATTCAAGCTTAACATCCTTGTCAATTATCGCCCTCCAGGTTCCCTTGGAGAGTTCATAAATGAGCTTGACGCCTTGATAAGTTCCTTTCCTGAGGATGGCTCACCCCTTACAGTTCTGGGTGACTTTAACCTCCCTACGTCTGCCTTTGACTCATTTCTCTCTGCCTCCTTCTTTCCACTCCTTTCCTCTTTTGACCTCACCCTCTCACCGTCCCCACCCTACTCACAAGGCAGGCAATATGCTTGACCTCATCTTTACTAGATGCTGTTCTTCTACTAATCTCACTGTAACTCCCCTCCAAGTCTCCGACCACTACTTTCTATCCTTTTCTCTCTCGCTCTCCTCCAACACTACTCACTCTGCCCCTACTCAGATGGTAATGTGCCGTCGCAACCTTCGCTCTCTCTCTCCCGCTACTCTCTCCTCTTCCATCCTATCATCTCTTCCCTCTGCTAAATCCTTCTCCCTCCGATCTCCTGATTCTGCCTCCTCAACCCTCCTCTCCTCCCTTTCTGCATCTTTTGACTCTCTATGTCCCCTATCCTCCCGGCCGGCTCGGTCCTCCCCTCCTGCTCCGTGGCTTGACGACTCATTGCGAGCTCACAGAAGAGGGCTCCGGGCAGCCGAGCGGAAATGGAGGAAAACTAGACTCCCTGCGGACCTGTCATCTTTTCACTCCCTCCTCTCTACATTCTCTTCCTCTGTTTCCGCTGCCAAAGACACTTTCTACCACTCTAAATTTCAAGCCTCTGCCTCTAACCCTAGGAAGCTCTTTGCCACCTTCTCCTCCCTGCTGAATCCTCCTCCTCCTCCCCCTCCCTCCTCCCTCTCTATGGATGACTTCATCAACCATTTTGAAAAGAAGGTTTATAACATCCAATCCTCATTTATTAAGTCAAATGACACCGCTGGTCCTGCTCACACAGCCCTACCCTTTGCTTTGACTTTTTTCTCCCCTCTCTCTCCAGATGAAATCTTGCGACTTGTGACAGCCGGCCGCCCAACAACCTGCCCGCTTGACCCTATCCCCTCCTCTCTTCTCCAGACCATTTCCGGAGACCTTCTCCCTTACCTCACCTCGCTCATCAACTCATCCTTGACCGCTGGCCATGTCCCTTCCGTCTTCAAGAGAGCGAGAGTTGCACCCCTCCTCAAAAAACCTATACTCGATCCCTCCGATGTCAACAACTACAGACCAGTATCCCTTCTTTCTTTTCTCTCCAAAACTCTTGAGCGTGCCGTCTCTAGCCAACTCTCCTGATATCTCTCTCAGAATGACCTTCTTGATCCAAACCAGTCAGGTTTCAAGACTGGTCATTCAACTGAGACTGCTCTTCTCTGTGTCACGGAGGCTCTCCGCACTGCTAAAGCTAACTCTCTCTCCTTTGCTCTTATCCTTCTAGACCTATCCGCTGCCTTTGATACTGTGAACCATCAGATCCTCCTCTCCACCCTCTCCGAGTTGGGCATCTCCGGCGCTGCTCACTCTTGGATTGCGTCCTACCTGACAGGTCGCTCCTACCAGGTGGCGTGCTCTCACCACTGGTGTCCCCCAGGGCTCAGTTCTAGGCCCTCTCCTATTCTCTCTATACACCAAGTCACTTGGCTCTGTCATATCCTCACATGGTCTCTCCTATCATTGCTACGCAGACGACACACAATTCATTTTCTCCTTTCCCCCTTCTGATAACCAGGTGGCGAATCGCATCTCGGCATTTCTGGCAGACATATCAGTGTGGATGTCGGATCACCACCTCAAGCTGAATCTCGGCAAGACGGAGCTGCTCTTCCTCCCGGGGAAGGACTGCCCGCTCCATGATCTCGCCATCATGGTTGACAACTCCATTGTGTCCTCCTCCCAAAGTGCAAAGAACCTTGGCGTGACCCTGGACAACACCTTGTCGTTCTCTGCTAATATCAAAGCGGTGACCCGATCCTGCAGGTTCATGCTCTACAACATTCGCAGAGTACGACCCTACCTTACACAGAAAGCGGCACAGGTCCTAATCCAGGCACTTTTCATCTCCCGTCTGGATTACTGCAACTCGCTGTTGGCTGGGCTCCCTGCCTGTGCCATTAAACCCCTACAACTTATACAGAATGCTGCAGCCCGTCTGGTGTTCGACCTTCCCAAGTTCTCTCATGTCACCCCGCTCCTCCACACACTCCACTGGCTTCCAGTTGAGGCTCGCATCTACTACAAGACCATGGTGCTTGCCTACGGAGCTGTGAGGGGAACGGCACCTCCTTACCTTCAGGCTTTGATCAGACCCTACACCCAAATGAGGGCACTGCGTTCATCCACCTCTGGCCTGCTAGCTCCCCTACCTCTACGGAAGCACAGTTCCCGCTCAGCCCAGTCAAAGCTATTTGCTGCTCTGGCACCCCAATGGTGGAACAAGCTCCCCCATGACGCCAGGACAGTGGAGTCACTGACCACCTTCCGGAGACACTTGAAACCCTACCTCTTTAAGGAATACCTGGAATAGTATAAAGTAATCCTCTACCCCCCCTCCCCCCACCCCCCATTAAAAAAAGAAAAAAAAGAAGTGGTTGTCCCACTGGCTATCATAAGTTGAATGCACCAATTTGTAAGTCTGCTAAATGATGTAAATGTAAATGTAAATGAATCTAGCATCGTATTTGCAGGTCTGAGAAAATTCTACGTCATTTTACTTATTAGCTTAATCTTTTTTAATAACACACAAATTACACAAATTACAGGCTTAGAATGGACAGAGAGATAGGCCTATGTGTTAAATCTTATATTTCTCCAATGCCAAATCAGTGTCTTATTTGCAATGAAAATAATTACATCTGAGACATCATTAGGAATCTGAGCATGGTACTTTCAAAAGTTAGGCCTACCTTTCCACCCCAGACAGAGTAGGCCTACCGACACAGAAATATGTAAGATTTAACTGCCTGCTACTCTTCTTCTGTGGTTTAACCTAACAAGAGAAGGTCACAAGTGTTTCTCTAAAAGCTGTCTGGGTTTAAACATCTTCTATTGTACAGAAAGGGAACAGCTTAATCAATTGATAGTGACACAATGAGATGACTTCCCAAGCAAAGACAATGTTTTGTCTCCTGGGCTATAGAATGTTGTAGCTTAGCCTCTGAATGTCAAAAAAACTAAACAATGATATTCCCATATACAGTGCTATGAAAAAGTATTTGCCCCCTTTCTAATTTTCTCTACTTTTGCATATTTGTGATACTGAATGTTATCAGATCTTCAACCAAAACCTAATATTAAGGGAACATAAGTGAACAAATAACACAACAATTACACATTTATTTCATAAAGTTATGCAACACCCAATTCCCCTGTGTGAAAAATATTTGCCCCCTTACACTCAATAACTGGTTGTGTCACCTTTAGCTGCAATGACTCCAACCAAATTTTGTTTGGTTTTTGCCAGGCATTACTGGAACCATGTCGTCCAAAAAGTTATACTTTTGAATCATCTGTCCATAGAACGTTCTTCCAAGAGTCTTGATGATCATCCAGGTGCTTTTTGGCAAACTTGAGTCAACTTTTTGGACGAGATGGGTCCCATTATGCCTGACGAAAACCAAACACTGCATTCCACAGTAAGAACATCATACCAAAGGTCAAGCATGGTGGTGGTGGTGTGATGGTTTGGGGATGCATTGCTGCCTCAGGACCTGGACGACTTGCCTTAATAGAAGGAACCATGAATTCTGCTCTGTATCAGAGAATTCTACAGGAGAATGTCAGACCATCCGTCTGTGAGCTGAAGCTGAAGCGCAGCTGGGTCATGCAGCAAGACAATGATCCAAAACACACAATCAAGTCTACATGAAAATTGCTAAAAAGCAACAGAAGTTTTGGAATGGCCTAGTCAAAGTCCAGACCTAATCCCAATTGAGATGTTGTGGCAGGACTTGAAACGAGCAGTTCATGCTTGAAAACCCACACGTCACTGAGTTAAAGCAGTTCTGCATGGAAGAGTGGGCCAACATTTTTCATAGCACTGTACATCAGAGTCATGTCTTTCCCAGGTATTTTACAGCTTGTTTCTAGCGTAAAGCATTGCGGACCAAAGCGCTGTCATAGATCACTTTATATAATCAGATCTGTTTTATTTTCTTCAAAATCTTAAGATAACAATGGGTAGGTAGGCCTGTGCTTTTTGCCATTTTCTTTAATAAAAGGTAGGCCTATGGCATACCCTCTCTTACCCTCTCACAGCCCCTCAATTCGAGTATTGGTTTTAACTTAACAGTTTTTCACTGACACGGAGGTAGGCTATTTAAAGAGTGCATGGTGGGTGGAGGAATTGACCAACAAATCTATGGATATAACAGCCTATAGCCTAATTTTGTCTGTCAAACAGGTAGGCCTACCTCTTATTTCTTAAATAGGAAGAGTTAGGCTCCAACACAAGTAAATTAAGCCTACTCGAATTTACCTACTTTCAGCACCACAAGTTGTCTATTTCCGATTGATTGCACAGCAGCTGCGGTTCCAGTTTCAGCACCACAATGTAAATTACTTGAATCTGGTTTATTGTGAGGTCAATAACTCTGATAAATACATAATGGACAAGAAACATATTGTTTTTAATCAAATAAATTCTAGTAGTAGCAAGCTATCAAAGTTGACCTCCGGTCATCCTTTTCGCGCTCTCCTTCTCAAACTGAACAGAACATAGGCTATAGGGTAGTCGGCACGCCATTTTTTTTTGACAAGGCCTAATCCCCCAAAATGTTTTTGACTAGGCCTAATCAAAAAAACAAATCAGACGAAGCCTTTGACTCTCCTCCTGAACTGCCACCATAGGTCTACACAGCACAGCAATTGGTTAGGCAGCACACAAAAACGTTTTGATCAGCAAGAGAAGAGCAGGCTGGAATCAGGTTTGGAATATCCATTGCAGTGTATAATGCAGCCTAGTTGTATTTACACCATCCCAGCAGCTATCTTAGAAATATAACTTTGCTCTGTGCTTCCCTGTTTTTGTAGGGGTGGGTAAGACACTCAAATGACCATTTCCTCTTTTACTGGCCACAATCAGCTTGGTGGCTGGGTGTAACATCGGGAAGATGCAGCAGGAAATTGAGACAGCAATTGCCCAAGGATGCCGGGGGATGGGTGGGCAGAATTAGAGAGCGAACTGAGATTGGTCTGCAGCATAAATTGAGGAGGAAGATACTTTCTAACCAAGGAAGTAATCAGATTACATTATTCATTTCGAGTTATCCAATGGAGTGTGTTAGTAATTGCTTTTATTGTCATGTAATCTGTAATCAGTAACTGATTTCTAAAAACGGTCCAACCCTGCCACCCCTAAAATCTTAAAACCGTCACGATATCATTGAAGGCAATCGGCATGAAGTGATTTACCCTTGTGAAACACAAAACTGGGCCATTGTTCTAAAACAGTTTTATGTTAATGGGCCTTCCAGCTGCCCTGTTTCTAAACCAGCAGACTGGAAAAAACTCATTTCTATACCTTTTAAACTAATTTGTGAATGATTATGTAGGCTGATTCAAATGTAGCATTTGATTTAACAGAATGAACAGCTGGAGGAAGTAGGGAAAAAGGTGCCAAGTGGAGATCTTTCTCCAATTCCACATGATTAAACTCCACACAGATTTGTGAAAACTTCACAAGTCTACACAATCAACTAAAGCATGAGTCCAATTAAAGAAACAGCCAGACAGGAGAAATAATGACACGTTTGTATAGTATAACACATAAGCAAGAAAAAACAAACATTTATCAACAAAAATATTCATTGGTGGAAGGAGCTTATACTAACTCGTCATTAATTATCTCTTTTTATTCACCATAACTTTTCTTAGTGATTTATTTTCCTTTGTTTTAGTCCTAATGGTCCACTCTCCTTGACATGCCTTTTCATGTGAGCACTAAGCCGTTCATTTCCAGCAGAGAATGTGCTGCACAGCAGTGCATAATTTATAGGTTTAGAAATGAGAAGAGATGAAACCTTAGAGGATGCAAGGCCTCTTTGATGCATAAATATCTGTCCCCAGTCGCACCATATGACAAGCTTCTTTGAACCTGCATGAATTTGTTATTATTAGAAGACAGAGAACTTCATCAGTCATCCGTTTCATTTGCATCCTATCATTTTCTCTCCAGGTGGGATCAGTTCAGTCATCATGAAACACAGTACAGAATGGTCCCATGTGCTCTTCAAGAAGGTAAGATATTATCAGCAGTTTGACTGGAATTCAGTTAAACCTGCCAAAGCAATGTTTGTGCACTGTCTTTGTTTACAAACTTCTGTCCAGAAACACATACTTCTTATTCTGATATCTGGAAGCATCTACCAGTGCGGTTTTATTTGACCATGGGGAAAAGAGCTACTGTGAAAATACCACAATGCGGGTTTGATTGAATTGAGCCCTTTGAGTAACATCAAAAAGGCTCTGAAAAGGGACACTGCAGATAAAGGTCAAACATGAATACTGAAACAGACACTTTACAGTGATGGTTTTGAAACAATTACCTGGAGTAACTGAACCATGTCTAAGCTCAGCCTGTGAATATCCTGCATCCCTCTGACAAGCCTTCTAATCAGGGAACTAAAGCAAATGTGTTCCATTCAGGTGTGTAATCACCCCCATGGCTGATTTATCATGTTAGGAGGAGAGTTGTGGAGGTGGGCTTGATAGGTGGTTCGAGGTACGTCTTTCTTTTCTTGGCCTGTCATTACATCTGTCTGTCAGCCTTTAAGTTACGGTAACATCAAGCACACACGGCGCTGTTGCCCACATCCAACACCAATGACATCATCCTCCGAGAGGAGCAAAAAACAAGGGGAGAGCAGCTCCCGTCCTGACATGTCTCCATCCTCGTGCCATAAATCGGTGGCCGTCGCTGCCGTACAGTTCACCTTGTGTGTTAATGAAAACGAATGGCTCATTCCCGCTTTCCCTTTCCAGGCATGCCACTGATTTACAGTACAGGTGGGGTGTCCACAGTCACACAAAAGGAATGAATGGATGCTCTCTGAGAGTGAGGGTTGGTACACGTGACAAACTCCATCCAGGTAAGCTATATTGAGATGATCATATGCACATGTGAGTGAATAAGCCAACACGTTACATAAGCTTAGCAGATATGTTGAAGCCATGATGTTTATAGCTTTGACATCTGCCATCATATCTACAAGTCAGAGATGACTCCATCTTGTAAATAAAACACATCACCCTGTCCTAGTTACACTGCTTGGCCTGTCCAACAGCAGCTGTCCATGACATAACAGGGAAGAGGGGCTTCCCCTATCAGTATGACTTCATTTCCATGGCCAGCTGAAGCATATTGAAGAAGACAGTGTTTCAACAGCTATTTATCCTAATCTCCCTGACAGTGTGACTGATAGTGATAGCAGGACAGATAGCAGGACATGTGTGATCCATCTGTCTCTCTGGAGTCTGAACTCTTGACTGGGCTGTGGTTTGTGGACAGGAGCCCTAAGGGCCATCCAGACTACACTGTCTTTGATGGTTTCCCTCTCTAACCTCCAATCCCATTGCATTTCCATGTGGTTGGATGGACGACCAGACCAGTATGCGGCACAGACACATACTGAAGTGTGCCATCGCCTCGTCCCGCCTCCTGGGGCTCTGCAGTTCCTGATTGGCTCTGGTGATCAGAATGAGCCCCATAAGGTTAGAATTGACAGGTTTGCAACCAATGTTATATAAGGAGTCTGGTTTAGGGTCTGGTTGTGGATGCTTTACTCAGAATTCTGTAAAATATTTATGTGAAAAATGTAAATAAATACAACTAATTTGATTTTGATTTACGTTGAAACAGACTAAAATAGATAGAGCTGTTGAATGTGATTATTTCCCTATATATAGAGTAATGGTAAGATATTACATTTACATTTTAGTCATTTAGCAGACGCTCTTATCCAGAGTGAGTGCATACATTTTATTTTTTTCATACCCCTTGTTGGAATCAAACCCACATGCAGCACACCCTCACCAGACCTCTAATTTACTCTAACTTGAGGAGCCATTTCCTGTTGGTGTTCTATGGGTAATATATCACAGCCAGTCATCACAAGTCAACAGGCAGGACATGATCTAATTCCATGCCTTTGCAAATCCATCCAAATCCAGATTTTGCATTTTGTGGACAACATAACACCAAATACCATGGGACAAAACTTGTCCAATTCTTCACGGTTGGATTTGCAAGCTGCAGTTAAAACAGTCTCATTTATATGCAGCCATACAGACTGGAATGTTACTGTATAGAAATAACAGTTTTTATTTCCTACAGTATTAGAGTGTTTCCTTTTCATTATTGCCTTTACGCTAACAGGGCCCCATTTTTCATGATATACTGAAGATTACATGTATATTTCATATGTTTACAAACCCAATTAGTTATACTGCAATAACTTTACCAAATATAAAACGCACACACACACACACACACACACACACTCCAGAGGGTTGCATTTCAGGGAGCTGTCCATCTGTGGTTATGCAGGTGACCCTCTAATCTTATGTGGCCCAATGCAAATGTTTTACTGCCAAATCACAACACATCATTGAAGAATAATAAAGTATATAGTCTAATCTTTAGCCATGAGAACAGATTTATGGTTGGTTGGAAATAGCTGCAAGTCATTGGTCTTAACCATAATTGCAATGACTGTACTGCAGATGGATACAAGTGGCAGAGCCGTTATTCAGTTGTAATTTATCACCAATCACATGCTTCTTATAGGTCTTGTTGATTTGGTTTCTGCATATGGGCATGTCGGCTTAGTATTTTTAATTATGAGTGGTTTTGCGGATCCGTTTGCCGGTTTACGGCAAGGATATGTTGCAATAATGAGATATGCCTTAATTCCTGGAAATGACCTGGAAACCCCCCTAGATTGGCTAGAGAGTCAACCACCTCCAAGCCCATCCTGACAGCAGTGGTAGAGATGAACCCTGATGTGGCCAGGTCTGGAATTCACACTCCTTTTCATCCTCACCTAAATTACATATCTGCCTAGTTCACTCCCAGATGCTACAGTATGTGTTGTGACAGTACATGTTGCTCTATCTCTTTTTTTTTACCACATTTTTTGTTGTTGGGGGGTTTACAGGTACAATATCAATTTCAATTCATATATTCGGTTTATATAACATGTAACCGTGGGCTGCCACGCAAAAGAAAAACAAAAGTAAGAAATACATAGAGAAATTATCATATTGAACAAGCAGGATTTTGTAATAGTAAAACTGCTATGTAAAGAAAAAGAAACAAAACAAGGTAGGCCTACATCTCCAACTCCCCATCCCATTCCCCCCAGCCCAACATGTCTCAGTCCAGCCCCCTGCATCTAAGCATTTAACTGCAGGGCACTCCCACATCCTATGAAGGAATGTGCCTACCTGATTTAGGAGACACAGTGAACAGTTGGGAGTTGGGGCCAATTTCATTGTAAAACATTTCCTTGGTGTTAAATACAGTCTGTGAACAAACTTAAAATGTGTAGGTTAATGGTTCGCATTATGAGATGCCAAGGTCATATTTCTCCATATTGTGTTCCAGTTAAAGGGTTGTTCAGATTCACTTAGGTCTGTGGACCATACTTGTTTAATGGCTAGCTCAGAATATGAGCTTTCCAAAAGTTGTTTATATATGATAGAGATCAGTCCTTTCAGGCGCCCAGATAATGTATTTATAAATCCCATAATTGGATGGTTCGGTAGTTGGGTTTCCCAAGGGACTCCATAGGCCAGCATAGGTGACCTAAAAGGAGTTGCCTGTCCATGATATTGGCATGGGTACGGATTCCTCATTTGGACCACTGGGGGGATGCAAAAGGCCGCCCTCCAGATCGCAAGGCGTTATTGTGAAGTAATGGAGTATGAGTATGCCATTTTGATTTCCAGTTAAATTGTTTTAAAATTTTACGTCAAATAGAAATTGTGTGAGCAATAATAGGACCAAAGCGTAGTTTACATTGTTTAAGGGATATATCAATGAAGACCACCTCTTCCAGGGCAATAGGAGACACCATATTTCTCTCTATACTCAGCCAGGGGGCGGGATAATCATGTTTAAACTAATTTAAGATGGGGCAAAATGCTAGTTCCTAGAAATACAATTGGTATGGATAGTCCTCCTACGTCTTTCCCTCTTAGTAAGTTTGTTAATTTTATACGGGATCGATTACCTTGCCATATACAATTTTAAACCGCACTATGAATTTTATCCCAATAGCCAGAAGGGGGAGATATGGGAATCATTGAACTACAGAAATTCAGCCGTTGCAATATATTCATTTTGACAATAGATATTCTGCCGGTTAAAGCAACTGGGATTTTAGTCCATCTACTGAGGTCAAATTGAATTGATTTGAGCATTCTGTTAAAGTTTCTGGCAATGGTTTTATCTAAGGAAGGAAATATATCTACTCCCAAATATTTAAAAGGGGAAACAATTGGGATTCCATAAGTAGAGATGGAGTCCTCGTTCGGGGTCTTGAGAGGCAGTAGGGCTGATTTGGTTAGATTAATTTTATAACTTGAGATGAAGCTGAATTTATCTATGATCTTCAATGCGTTTGGGATCGATTGAGATACATTGTGTAGATATATTAAAATATTGTCTGCGTATAATAATATTAGGGAAATTGGTGTTATTTCATTCGATTTACGAATTCCCTGGGCCAGGGGTTCCATGGACAACAATAATAGCAAAGGAGATCACCTTAAATTGGATCACCTTATCTGCTGCTTGAATCTGAACAGAGCAGATATTGCCTGTTATAACAATGGCTGAGGGATTGGCATATAGTATTTTAATCGTATTAATACAATTGGAGCCAATTCCCATATGTTCCAAGACAGACCAGTGATATGACCATTCTAGTCTATCAAAAGCTTTTTCTGCATCGAGAGATAAATCAGCCCAAGGAGCTGTTGTTTCTGATGAAGCATGTAAGATATGTAATAGTCGATGGAGGTTATCTGAGGATAAAAGTTTATTAACAAACCAACTTTGGTCCGTGTGGACCAATTTGGGTAACTAAGTCTCGAGACGGGACAACAACATTTTGGAAAATAGATTAATATCTGTGTTTATCATAATCTTCAGCTTTTTTTAATAAAAGTGAAATTACTGCTGTATTCACATCTCTCCCAAATGAACCTTTGTGAATGGCTTTGTTAATTATTTCAAGCAATAGTGGACCTCAAATAGACCTCAGGAGGAATACTGTCCCATCCAAGTGATTTGCCTTATTCATGCTATCCAATGCCCTTTTGAGTTCTTTTAGAGAGATTTGGGCTCCCAGCGAGGCAGCTTCCTCTGTTGAGAGAAGAGGAGTTCTTAATTCTTTTAGAAATGACTTTGTCTGGCTTGGTGTGGATTTACAATCAGAGGTGTACAGTTCTTTATAGAAGCGGGAGAATCTTTGATTGATTAATTTGGGTTCTGATAGTAATTCCCCTGTTTCAGATTCAATAGTTGTTATATCAGCTAATTGATCATTACTGTGTAGCTTGTTGGCCAGTAAAAGATTGGGACGATTACCATGGAAGTAATGGTTGAATCTAACTCGATGGATGGCAAAACCTGCTCTCTGTCTTATCAACATGCTGTCTTGACTTCGGAAAGAGTAATAATTCACCCCCTTTGCTATGAAGCCCCTAAATAAGATCTGGTGCAACCAATTACCTTCAGAAGTCACATAATTAGTTAAATAAAGTCCACCTGTGTGCAATCTAAGTGTCACATGATCTGTCACATGATCTCAGTATATATACACCTGTTCTGAAAGGCCCCAGAGTCTGCAACACCACTAAGCAAGGGGCACCACCAAGCAAGCAGCACCATGAAGACCAAGGAGCTCTCCAAACAGGTCAGGGACAAAGTTGTGGAGAAGTACAGATCAGGGTTGGGTTATAAAAAAATATCAGAAACTTTGAACATCCCACGGAGCACCATTAAATCCATTATTTAAAAAATGGAAAGAATATGGCACCACAACAAACCTGGTCCTTAGGACCACTTTAAGCCATACACTCCACAGAGCTGGGCTTTACGGAAGAGTGGCCAGAAAAAAGCCATTGCTAAAATAAAAAATAAGCAAACACGTTTGGTGTTCGCCAAAAGGCATGTGGGAGACTCCCCAAACATATGGAAGAAGGTACTCTGGTCAGATGAGACTAAAATTTAGCTTTTTGGCCATCAAGGAAAACTCTATGTCTGGTGCAAACCCAACACCTCTCATCACCCCGAGAACACCATCCCCACAATGAAGCATGGTGATGCAGCTAACAAAAACATATGGAAATGTCTGCTCTACCCAAAATTACAACCAAATAATTGCAGCCTTACTGCAAAAATGGAAGAGGAAAGTGGAAGGGGGAGAAAGTAAGGAACTTGTCTGTCGGCCTTGCATTAAAGAACATAATTGGTTAAGGAAAACTGTGATAAATAAAAAAGTATATCAGTTTCATTTAAGGACCAAAGGATTGACAGCCGTCCCATATAGATTACAAAATAGTTGGGAAGAGATTTTTGACGTACCGATCCCATGGCATAGTGTTTATGAACTGATACGCAAAACGACACCGGATTCAAAACTTAGAATCTTTCAATTTAAATTATTATATAAAATTCTTGCTACCAATAGAATGTTATCTATATGGGGGATACAATCTTCCCAGCTCCGCAGATTTTGCTGCGAAGAGACAGAATCATTAGATCATTTGTTTTGGTACTGTCCATTTGTAGCTTGTTTTTGGACACGGGTACAGGAATGGCTAAAGGATTGCAATATTTACCTGGAGCTAACCTTGCAGATAGCATTACTGGGTGATCTGAAAAGTCATAGTCAATCGATCAATAACATAATAATACTTTTAGCAAAAATGTTTATTTTCAGTTCACAATCTGTAGAAACAATGAGAATAGAAAGGTTCAGAACTTTTGTAAGACATCACAGTACAGTTGAAATATATATGGCAAATAGAAATCCAATATGGATGGTGTTAAGAGATAGATGGGAGGTGTTGAATGGAATTGAAGGATGGGACTAATAACAACTAACAACAAATAATAACAAGATAACTAATAATGTAAGCATACTGTGTCCATAATAAGTATATAGGTTGTAGGTTGGGAGCTCTTGTGAAAGAGCACAGTTAGAAAGATATGGCATATAGAAGCAAACCGGATGGACATCATGAAAATGATCGGAGAGGTTGAGAGTAGAAGAAGTTCAGGAGAAAAAACAAACAAAATATAATTATTGTAAAATTGACTGTGTCCATAAAATGTAGATAGTAAGTATAAGCTGGAAGTATAGGCCTAAGCATTGTTGTTCACTAGTTTACTCCAAGTAGGGAAAGGGTGGCGGGGTTGGAAAGTAATAAAGGGGAATATATAGGGGATGTAGCTCAGTTGGTAGAGCATGGCGTTTGCAACGCCAGGGTTGTGGGTTCGATAAAATAATGTATGCGCTAACTGTAAGTCGCTCTGGATAAGAGCGTCTGCTAAATGACTAAAATGTAAATGTATATATATATTTTTAAAGGATATGTATGTGTATGTACAGTGGGGGAAAAAAGTATTTAGTCAGCCACCAATTGTGCAAGTTCTCCCACTTAAAAAGATGAGAGAGGCCTGTAATTTTCATCATAGGTACACGTCAACTATGACAGACAAATTGAGAAAGAAAAATCCAGAAAATCACATTGTAGGATTTTTTATGAATTTATTTGCAAATTATGGTGGAAAATAAGTATTTGGTCACCTACAAACAAGCAACATTTCTGGCTCTCACAGACCTGTAACTTCTTCTTTAAGAGGCTCCTCTGTCCTCCACTCGTTACCTGTATTAATGGCACCTGTTTGAACTTGTTATCAGTATAAAAGACACCTGTCCACAACCTCAAACAGTCACACTCCAAACTCCACTATGGCCAAGACCAAAGAGCTGTCAAAGGACACCAGAAACAAAATTGTAGACCTGCACCAGGCTGGGAAGACTGAATCTGCAATAGGTAAGCAGCTTGGTTTGAAGAAATCAACTGTGGGAGCAATTATTAGGAAATGGAAGACATACAAGACCACTGATAATCTCCCTCGATCTGGGGCTCCACGCAAGATCTCACCCCGTGGGGTGAAAATGATCACAAGAACGGTGAGCAAAAATCCCAGAACCACACGGGGGGACCTAGTGAATGACCTGCAGAGAGCTGGGACCAAAGTAACAAAGCCTACCATCAGTAACACACTATGCCGCCAGGGACTCAAATCCTGCAGTGCGAGGCGTGTCCCCCTGCTTAAGCCAGTACATGTCCAGGCCCGTCTGAAGTTTGCTAGACTGCATTTGGATGATCCAGAAGAGGATTGGGAGAAGGTCATATGGTCAGATGAAACCAAAATATAACTTTTTGGTAAAAACTCAACTCGTCGTGTTTGGAAGACAAAGAATGCTGAGTTGCATCCAAAGAACACCATACCTACTGTGAAGCATTGGGGTGGAAACATCATGCTTTGGGGCTGTTTTTCTGCAAAGGGACCAGGACGACTGATCCGTGTAAAGGAAAGAATGAATGGGGCCATGTATCGTGAGATTTTGAGTGAAAACCTCCTTCCATCAGCAAGGGCATTGAAGATGAAACGTGGCTGGGTCTTTCAGCATGACAATGATCCCAAACACACCGCCCGGGCAACGAAGGAGTGGCTTCGTAAGAAGCATTTCAAGGTCCTGGAGTGGCCTAGCCAGTCTCCAGATCTCAACCCCATAGAAAATCTTTGGAGGGAGTTGAAAGTCTGTGTTGCCCAGCGACAGCCCCAAAACATCACTGCTCTAGAGGAGATCTGCATGGAGGAATGGGCCAAAATACCAGCAACAGTGTGTGAAAACCTTGTGAAGACTTACAGAAAACGTTTGACCTGTGTCATTGCCAACAAAGGGGTATATAACAAAGTATTGAGAAACTTTTGTTATTGACCAAATACTTATTTTCCACCATAATTTGCAAATAAATTCATTAAAAATCCTACAATGTGATTTTCTTGATTTTTTTTCTCATTTTGTCTGTCATAGTTGACATGTACCTATGATGAAAATTACAGGCCTCTCTCATCTTTTTAAGTGGGAGAACTTGCACAATTGGTGGCTGACTAAATACTTTTTTCCCCCACTGTATGTATGTGTCTGTGTATGTGTGTATATGTACAGTATATATATATATTAGGGGTGTAACGATTCGTTTTAACAACGATTCGATTTGTATCACGATTCGTGGTTGTCGATACGATTCAAGGACGATATTGGTTCATTTAGAACGATACGATCTGAAACGATTCAGTGACTTGAAATCGATTCAGTAACCTTTTAGCTAAAAATTCAACCAGTGTGACTGAAATAAATACCTGGATACTGGACAGTGCAGGTGAAGTTTCCTAGATTCCTGTTTCTTGTAAGGACCGCAATGGTGGCTTGATAATTTCTCGCTCGTCGGCTTCTCCTCTGTTGTCGGCTTCTCCTCTGTTGTCCGCTTCTCCTCTGTTGTCGGCTTCTCCTCTGTTGTCGGCTTCTCCTCTGTTGTCCGCTTCTCCTCTGTTGTCCGCTTCTCCTCTGTTGTCCGCCATGCTTTGTTTTGTTGTCTTGGCGCCTTTGCGCTGCTGCTGGCGCGATGACGTCACGGATAGGCAGACTGAATCGAGTAATGTTTAAAGCCTTTATCATTAAAAGTGCTAAGAAAAAACATCCATATAAAGTCTGACGTGCTTAAATCCAATGGGTTATTTCCTAGTATCGATACAATCGATTTATTACATTTTAAAACGATGTTAAATCGATATATGTTGTCCAAAAGGCCAACTCCCCGAGCACAGATCGATGTTGTTGGATCATAGGAATATAAATCGATACATCGATGTAGTAGATGGATCGTTACACCCCTAATATATATATATATATATATATATATATATATATATATATATATATATATATATAAATAAAACATGGGGGATTGGAAGTGATGCAGACAATTACATTGATGGAAGTTACAATCTATCTGCAATATTAAGCTGATCTACCTGATTTTTCATCAGCAGGGACTGGGAAACTGGTCAGAATTGAAGGAATGATGGATGGCGCTAAATACAGAGAAATTCTTGAGGAAAACCTGTTTCATTCTTCCAGAGATTTGAGACTGGGACGGAGGTTCTGTCAAGGTAGATGTAGGTGGGTGTGGTGGTGGAATCAGGCGCAGGACGCAGAACGTTAGTCCAACAGACTATAGTTGATGCACACGAAAAACAATCACAAACAGACGCCCTGAGGCGAAACTCCGCACGTAGGCGAAAATAACGGGCGCACTAACAGGTGCGACAAAAACACTCCAAACAATGGAGATATAGCTCAACCGAGCAAACAGTAGAAATCCAGCCTACCGGCACAACAGTAAAACAATCACACACAACACTAGACAAACACAACGAGAACTTATAGGACACTAATTACACTAAACGATAACAGGTGTAACAACAATCAGACAAAAGCAAACGAACATAGAAACATGCAACGGTGGCAGCTAGTATTCCGGAGACGACGAACGCCGAAGCCTGCCCGAGCAAGGAAGAGAGGCAGCCTCGGCCGAAACCATGACAGGTTCACCTTCCAGCAGGACAATGACCCTAAGCATACTGTTAAAGCAACACTTGAGTGGTTTAAGGGGAAACATTCAAATGTCTTGGAATGGCCTAGTCAAAGCCCAGACCAGGCCGCCCACCAAAACTCACAGACCAGGTAAGGAGGGCATTAATCAGAGAGGCAGCAAAGAGACCAAAGATAACCCTGAAGGAGCTGCAAAGCTCCACAGCGGAGATTGGAGTATCTGTCCATAGGACCACTTTAAGCCGTACACTCCACAGAGCTGGGCTTTACGGAAGAGTGGCCAGAAAAAAGCCATTGCTTAAAGAAAAAATAAGCAAACACGTGGGAGAGACTCCCCAGGTACTCTGGTCAGATGAGACTAAAATTGAGCTTTTTGGCCATCAAGGAAAACGCTATGTCTGGCGCAAACCCAACACCTCTCATCACCCCGAGAACACCATCCCCACAGTGAAGCATGGTGGTGGCAGCATCATGCTGTGGGGATGTTTTTCATCAGCAGGGACTGGGAAACTGGTCAGAATTGAAGGAATGATGGATGGCGCTAAATACAGGGAAATTATTTTTCAGTCTTCCAGAGATTTGAGACTGGGACACCTGAGGTTCACCTTCCAGCAGGACAATGACCCTAAGCATACTGCTAAAGCAACACTTGAGTGGTTTAAGGGGAAACATTTAAATGTCTTGGAATGGCCTAGTCAAAGCCCAGACCTCAATCCAATTGAGAATCTGTGGTATGACTTAAAGATTGCTGTACACCAGCGGAACCCATCCAACTTGAAGGAGCTGGAGCAGTTTTGCCTTGAAGAATGGGCAGAAATCCCAGTGGCTAGATGTGCCAAGCTTATAGAGTATGAAAATGTATGCACTCACTAACTGTAAGTCGCTCTGGATAAGAGCGTCTGCTAAATGACTAAAATGTAAAATAGAGACAGCTGTAATTGCTGCAAAAGGTGGCTCTACAAAGTATTGACTTTGAGGGGGTGAATAGTTATGCACACTCAAGTTTTCTGTTTTTTTGTCTTATTTCTTGTTTGTTTCACCCCAAAAAATATTTTGCATCTTCAAAGTGGTAGGCATGTTGTGTAAATCAAATGATACAAACCCCCCCAAAATCTATTTTAATTCCAGGTTATAAGGCAATGTCACGTTCGTTTAAGGACGGGTCAGACCAAGGCGCAGCGTGAAATGCGTACATGTTTATTTCACCGATAAACACACAAACAAAACAACAAACCAACGACACGTGAAGTCCTAAGGCTAAACACAATACAAGCCTCTAACACGGAACAAGATCCCACAACTAATGAATGCCAATAGGCTGCCTAAGTATGATCCCCAATCAGAGACAACGAGCGACACCTGTCTCTGATTGGGAATCACACCCGGCCAAACACAGAACTACAACACCTAGAATGCAACACAGAAATACTAACATAGAATATCCACACCCTGACTCAACATACAAGAGTCCCATGAGTCAGGGCGTGACAGGCAACAAAATAGGAAAAATGCCAAGGGGGGTGAATACTTTCGCAAGCCACTGTATGTACAAAAAAAATAAGATGGTATGTGGAAGAAATGCAGTCTATAATCTAGATCTCACAATACTTCATCGTGGCCTGTAGGCCAAGTCCTCCCTGGGAGATAGATTTAGTAGCGTAAACGGAGGGGGACAGCCATTAACATGAAGTGAATTGTATGGTAGCCCATATGGGACTGGCCATCTATCCAATAATACAATCAAAATAGTAGGGGAACAGCTTCCAATTTATATTGCCATATTTAGCCCTTAAGAATGCAATGCGCTGAAGCCCTACAAGGAAGCAGACCCAGTCTCTATACACTTCAATATATTGTCCATTGCTCAATAATTGGTGTGGTGTCATCATTGGCTAAATGTCCTGGACCATAAACGATACAATAATAGTAATGTCCAAATGTGCAGTAATAATAATAATAATAATAATAACAACAACAATAATAGTGTTCCTTTTACCCAATTGAGGGGGTGTCCATATCATTGTCTTATGCTGAGGGCAGCATCATAGCCATAGGCTAGGCTGCATGATTGTGTATGGATAGCCTACCTGAATACTGAGCCAGTGTTGCTCTATCTCTGACACAAATACTGAGGGTGACAATTACAGCAAAGTGGCCACTGAAAATGATCCAAAATGGACTTGAACTTTTGTACACATCTGACATTTTCCCACGCCTGTTTAACAAATCGATCCCAAAATGGCTTCAGCTTGGTTGAGTAGGGTAAGTGGGTTCCCTAATGAGCAGGAGGAGTGAGTGTGAAGGTGTAGTCTTGCTGAGCTGCAGTGATTACTGGTTGGATTGGGAGGCCCAGTGCCTCATGGGAGAAGAGTAATCAAAGCGGCTCATGAGGGAGCAGCGAGTAGCGTCTGGCAATCAGGCTACAACAGAGGTCTCATTCATCACTTCCGTATTATGCCCTTTTCAAGTACAACCCCCAAGACATCCTACGTCACCACGACCATGACCACCACGGAGTGCCTAGAAACCCCAATACCATGTAGTTGGTAGAGGGAGGGACGTAGCCCAGACTCTAGACGGAGCAGGGTAGTTATCGACTCTAACAGAAAGAAAAAACATTTACCTTAGGCCGCTTTTCAATAGAAACCAGGCCCGTTTATGTGTAGTGAACATTTGTTTGTTTTTGCAGTGCATGCTTTCTCCTTTCCTCTCCCAACGACTCTGGCATGCTGCCCTAATGGGGGTTGATAACAGGCATTACTCAGGGATCTTATCGACTGAGTCTCTTCCTGTCCTTAAGGATGTCACCATGCTGGAACCTCTTTCCCTTCACCCAGTGACCATGACTTCTGACCCTTGACAATGTCAGTTTGACCCAGGGGGCTGGACAGTAACCAGGCCAGTCATCTCTGTCTCCACTGCCACTGGAATGTGCTGCTCCAAATGGAACAGAGATACTCAGAGTATGCTGGACAGACATGGATGTGAATGAACTTAGACTCTCTCAGTCAGCCTACTGTGAAGCAACAGTAATCTACCATTTCATTCTTGGATGATACCCTAATATTCGGATATGCAGCTTGGAAAACAGCTGAGGGCATCTGTCAAGACAAATCTTTGTGTTGCACTGCATCCAAGGCAGCCTGGGGGATATTAACTCAGAGCCACTCACAAGGCATACTGGAGAAGTTGACCTTGGCCTTGCCTTTATAAACAAATCGCGTGAATGGTAAACACCAACGGCAATGATGACCTGGCATATTTCTTTCTTCTCGCTCTCGTGAGTCCTCGCTGCATGGAATGTACGTGATAGGTACCTCTCATGCTAACTCCCAAAGAAACACCCCATACAGCTAATACATACACTATACATTCCTATGGAGACCAAGTGCTGAAAGCAGAGAAAAATCCCAACAGGTCTCAACAGTGATAGTATAGTAAAGAAGGGTGGCTAGCCAAGGCTGGGAAAATCCACAGTTGACTGTTTGTCACACGATACCTACTTACAGTACAGTGCAAGAGTCTGAATTCCCATAGCTCTGACCTAGTTTGTACTGTAATTCAGTAGCTGTGGCAGTGATGAAATCAAAAGGAGAAGTTTTAGTGCAGTTTTAGTGCAGTACACTGAAATCCTATTATGTGTAATCCATAGTAGTACTGATATTATGAAAGGTAAACCCATAAACCTTATTCGAGTCTCGTGATCTGATTGAGGATTTTTTCTCCCAGGGGGAAACCTAGCTTTCATGAGAAGATTATCCAACATATTGGAGGCCCCATAAGTGGTCATTTGGTGGTCATACACAATCACAGGTATTACCTACGAATATGTGTCACAGACAACCCCAATCTCAAAGCAGAGATACAGTAGGTATTCTCTATAATAGGGGTCCCCAAATGGCAGCCCACCGGCCTCACTCCTGTTGATGATCCCTGCTCTATGAATACTGTACTCTCTTAACCCATCCTCCAGACATTTAGCTAGTCTCTTCATCATCTGTTTTCCATCTCAGAAGCTCCTCTAGATGTACAGTATTTATGCCTTGGGGAAAGGCTGCTAACGCTGAACCTACTGACGATTCTATATGAGGGACACTGCTACAGAAGCTACACTGTCACTGTCTAGGGGCCATATGCTTTCCATGAATCCTAGTTTTTCCTGGACCAGTGTCAGCTAGCAGCTACTATAGACTGATTAAGAATTCCTAGACCTAACATAGGATGTAAGAGAAAGAGGACAGTAAATCATCTGAGGTTCTAACACTGGGCTACTGTTGTCACAGGCACACATTTATAAACCATTACATTTGATGAATGTGGTTCCTATCATTTAATGAACAACAAAAATGCATATGAAATAACTGCTTTTATGTATAGGCCTCGTGCCTTTAACTAGGTCTCAAAGGACATTGTAGGAGATTTACTCACCTTAAATACAAGTACAGTAATTATTTTAAAAAATGTATACAAACATATCAGCAACACACTATTATTTTAGACTGTGGACTGGTAGAGTGGCCATGTAATGCTGACTTACCCTCAGTGTTTCGAGACTGTTCGTTCCGGCCCTGGTAGTTGAAGAGGATCTGGGACTGTCTCCTGGCTGGCTGGTCTCCTTCCTCCCTCATGACAGGAGCTCTGCTGGTCGGGCTGAACTTCACTGCGGGGAACTCCTGGTCGAGTTTACTCTGGGGCTTTCTGGGCTCCTCACGCTGCTCTTCAAGGTGCTCATCAAGGTGCTTCTCATGGTGCCGCCCATTGCTTTGGGATGAACGACTGCCATCATGGTGGTGACTGCTTTGGCTGTCTCTGTGTTCGTGGCGGCCAGTGTGTCTCACTCCCTTGTCACTACGGACAGTTTGTGTGACGTCCTTCGAAGTGTCACTCTTCATCACTCTGTCACCGTCTCTGTGATGCCTGCTGTCCCGGTCAACAACGTCCTGTTGACGCCTGTGGCTCTCTAAAGTAACTTCCTGTTTAGTTGTTGTTGTTGATGTTGTTGTCTCCCCCTGGACCTTTAAGGTGGTCTGGTCCATGAGATGTGGATCCTCGGTAATGGTCGCCTCCTCTCTTTTCTCCTGATCATATGTTCCTAGTCTCGTTCTCAGCTCCTGCCTCAGGTCATTAAAGATCTCATAAGTAGGAGAGCTTGTCTCAGCATAGGATGGTGACACCGTGGTAGATTCTGTTGGCTGGACCGGGTCTTGTGGAGTAGTAGATGTGGGGTCAGGCAGTGTGTAGTCATAATCTTCATCTTCATCCAGGACAGGTGGGTCCTCTTTGTAAAGAGGTATGGTGTTACTGGGGGCGAATGGGTCTAGTGGGCTTGTCTGTTTATTGAGGTCTCTCAGAGGGTTGTTGTTCTGTGTGGTCATTGCTAACATCGGCTTCTTAACATTACGAGGGTCACAGTCAGGGATAGGAGAACACATCAGGCTCCCGCCATTGTTAGGACAGTGACACACCTGACACAGGTCCATCTGGAAGGAGTGGCCCGCTTCATACTTCTGGTTGCCTTGGACACAACCGATGCTCTCACACTGTGGACACCCATCTGCGGGTTCCACGACAGCGATGCAGTTGGGAGGGATCTCGGAACACGGGATGAAATGGCACCCGATCCTCCCGCCTCCCTGTGGACAAGAACATTCTGTGCTTCCGAAATCCACAAAGTAAGATTCTCCCTCTGGAACTTTCCCATTCCGGAAGCCTGCATGGATGCAGTCATAGTACTGGTAACCTTCACATGAGCATCCTATTTTAACGCAGGTGGCACAGCAAGCGCCCTTCTCCAAAACTTCCTCAATACAGTTGTCCAACACTGGACAATCCACGCCTGTACAGTCCCTTTGGCTTAGACAGATGCCCAGGCACAACAGGAGCGCACATTGAAACAGCAGCAGTTTCTCTTGGTTCATTTTATATAAAAGTCCCTGAACCCAAGAACAAATGTTGAAAATTGAATTTGATGATAACTATTGTCCACAGTCTGCAGTCGACCTGGAGTGAGAATGATGTTGAAGGTCCGATTTCCAATGGCCTCCTTTAACCTCTGAGAATGAAAGAGAAATAACATGACATTACTGTTATGTTACTGTAGTGACAGAACCACAAGATCATCACCATGTCGTTTGTCATTGAACTGGGTCCCACTAGTCTCCAGTGTTTCAACTAGCTACCATTACTGTCATTAGGCGTAGACTAAATTGACCATTGGGCTAATGTATGTTTTTCCATGCCCATTCTCTGGTCACAGGACAGCTCGGCATGCATGCTGTGGTTTGCATTACATTGGCATGGAAATTTAGCTACAGGTCACGCCGGCTAGGGATAGGGGAACATTTGGACAACTTAGACTGAACAATCTTTGCAGTGATCCATATTCAGCCAATTCTAAACTCTTGTGTGAACCAAGTCAGTGATGTGACTACAAATCAGAGAACATATTGAAAACCAGGTGTTTTCTATTTCACTTTTCCTGTTTTTCTCAACTGTTCATGTGCTTGGTCCAGTCCTAAGACACACTGCGACGTTTCAAGCAAAGAAATCTGTTGTACGATTCTACAAGTTATTTTCAAAATACATTCCTGTTCTAAGTGAAACATTATGTGTATAAAACAAAGATTTGATGTAGTCCTAACATTTTACTCATCTTTAACGCTGAGCTTAACTCAGTTGAGGAATATGAACAGAGTTAGACTCAAAAGACACACACATAGCACAACAGCACAGACTCATTGCCCCCATAGTGCTTAGAAACAGCATACTGGTGCATGGATTCCAACATATGGTGGAGCAGTTTGGGAGGGAAAAAGTCACCCAGTGTTGACATGGTATATTTTCCTCAATAGACACCCTCCACGCTCATGTGTACATTGGTTGTATGAAGAAGCCTGCACTGACACGTCTTTAAACTCTCAGCAGCAACTCATAACTCTGCATCTACATACAGTCCCTCTGTTTTCTATATCAACATATTCTAAAATACTATGCCCCTGACATATTATGTCCTGGTTCCATGACTATGTTTAAATATATTTTAATAAGAATGTTGAGTTGACCTAGTTATGGTGTGCTGCTCTGTGTTGAGGCATCCTATTATCTAGGTGCAAATTCCCCCTTCAGTGCTGATTATGTAGGGGACCATGCACTGGCTTCCCTTCAGTGAGGATTCTATCACTAACACAACCCCTCAGTGTCAAAGTCAACCAAGCACAGGTTATGGCAGTCACAGCCAAGTGCAGAGGTTTTCAAAATGAAATATTACAATCTCCCCTTCCGAATTCAAAGTTTCTTCAAATTCTAAGCTTTTGAGAGCCATCAGACATCCAATTGGAAGTAAAACATTGGTTCTGGCTACTTCTCTCACATCTGGGGCTATGTCTCTCTCACGTCATCATACCAGACCACAGAATGAGAAGGACTGCAGCACAGACGAATGCACCACTTAGACAATCAATGATGGCTTTGTATGCAGCGGGTAAGGAATCATTTTAACAGGTCTCACAGTCTTGACTGGCATGTGCCCCACTAGTTTGGTGTTTTAATGATGTTGAATTCAGCACATGGCATGCGAAGACATGGCATGATGTACTGCATCAAAGGCTGAGGCTCAGAGTTCCTATGTCTGCCACAGCTGACAGTGAGATTCAAAAAAGAAAGAGAAAGTTGGTCTGGGAAAATCAAACTAATTGTATTAACATCTGTCACTCACAACCACTATCAGAATCTGTATCTTTCTGACCTAGATAAGACAAATGTATTTCAATGAAACAAATTACATTGTTTTTTTTCGATCAGCTAAAACAATGTCCAAAGTTTTCCAAACAACGTTTGTGTACATGGCTTGCTCATGTATCTCTCCTAGTAGCCAGGAGTTTGATCTTTGTCAACCACAGCTCTTGCCAGGACACAGAAAACATTGTTTTCATGTGTTTTAACATGATAATGAACATCAGGAACAGTTCTCAATGGTGATGTTTGGGTGTTAGAGTCTTATCGTTTTGAAATACTATATTTGCTGACTGGTGTAAAGATTTAAAGATAGCCTACAAGATAATGTCAGTCTATCTGCTAGGCTGTGAAGTATGACTTGAATGTAATTACGTGAGTAGCCTAAGGTGCACAAACTCACATAGAGCCAAATCACTTTTTACAAATATTACTGTTTATGCTTTGTCATTACATAGAAATGGACATAAGCAATATACTTTAGGGCTGAGAATACTCCATAATTTGATATTGGAAACATGACTTAAACACATTTTTTCTCTGTGTTTTAACAATAAACGTTAGGTGTGAAAATGAAACAGGCATCATTTAATAGAGGATAAATAAACTGCCGAAATGTTCTTAGTTATGTGGAGAATTAATCAAAACTATAACCTGCCAAAGTTATATGTGACATCCTGTCATGCCGAGCCATGCACACAACTAATGGGTAGAAATGTTGGAAAGTAAAACCATAATTTTTACATCTTACATGCAGTATCTCATAAGGTTAGCACATAAACACACTCACAAACAAGCGTGCAAAGGCAGTGAGGCAGTGATTGAAAAGTTTTTCTTTACCTTACGTCTCAGTTATGTCAGTGTGCGACCGGTATGCTGCCCAAAATTAGCTGAGCGCGTTCTAAAGAGAAGGGGGATGTGCAAGCGCTCTCCGCAAAAGAAGAGAGGATAGGGGTGGGACCAAAACTTTCTTTGCCCTCCGAAGCCTTTGGCAAATTAGTTAGAGGTCAGGAATAATTTCGCGCCTCTATTTCATTACGCTGCTGATTCACATTTGAACGAATTCCAATCGCTTCAATATGTGCATCTCGCTGCTGTTTTACTTTAGTGAAATAGGCTGCTTGGTGTCACCTTCCAATATTAGCCTTTGCACTTGGGTTTATTTGACGAATGCAGTCATTTTCCCCATTTATATTGTCATTATTGTGACGTTGTGTATTGTCATTCCAGATTATTCACCCAAAAGTAGGTTGTGCTGGTGAATAACTCTTAACTATTATGCCCATGTTATACCCATCTAATGTACATAACTTGAAAAGGATAACGAATAGGCTAAAAAGCCTACAAGTCACACACAATAATCAAACTCTCCTGCAAATCTTCTCACTCAATAAAAAAATATCACATGATCCCTGCAGCTCTTCAGGTTTTTTTGGCCCAGAGATGAAGATAGCCTATGTCTGTGTGTAACTGTAATTCAATGGAGTTGGTTAGCTGCTCTCCCTCAAATAGACAAACATGGTGTCTGGAGTGGTGATAAGATTTTGTCCAATCTCAGTCTATCTGTGAGTAAGCTCCTGTGATGTGGACTAACCTCTGAAATAACCCCCAAGGAGAGGTCAGCAACCATCAACTCCATCACTGTCTGACACACACGTGCACACACACTCACATATGTCCTGTTGTCCAATCCCTATTATGTTAGGGGTCATGGGTGCCATCAGTGAGAATGGTCCTAGAGACAAAAGCCCACTCAGCGAATGGATAGACTGATCAAATCAAATCAAATGTTAATGGTCGCATACACATATTTAGCAGATGTTATTGCGGGTGTAGCGAAATGCTTGTCTTCCTAGCGCCAACAGTGCAGTAATATCTAACAATACACAGAAATCTAAAAAAAATAAAGAATGGAATTAAGAAGTATGATAATATTAGGACGAGCAATGTCAGAGTCCGGAGTATGTGTATACAGTGCATTCGGAGAGTATTCAGACCCCTTGACTTTTTCCACATTTTGTAACATTACAGCCTTACTCTAAAATTGATTAAAATTGTTTTTTTTCCCCTAATCAATCTACACAAAAAAAAACATAATGACAAAGCAAAAACAGCTTTTTTGAAATTTTTGCAGATGTATAAAATAAAGAATAAAAAAAGAAGACATTTACATAAGTATTCAGACCTTTTACTCAGTACTTTGTTGAAGCACCTTTGGCAGCGATTACAGCCTTTTTGTCTTCTTGCGTATGGCACTACAAGCTTGGCACACCTGTATTTGGGGAGTTTCTCCCATTCTTCTCTGCAGATCCTCTCAAGCTCTGTCAGGTTGGAAGGGAAAGTCGCTGCACAGCTATTTTCAGGTCTCTCCAGAGATGTTCTATCGGGTTCAAGTCCGGGCTCTGGCTGGGCCACTCAAAGACATTCAGAGACTTGTCCCGAAGCCACTCTTGCGTTGTCTTGGCTGTGTGCTTAGGGTCATTGTCCTGTTGGAAGGTGAACCTTCACCCCAGTCTGAGGTCCTGAGTGCTCTGGAGCAGGTTTTCATCAAGGATCTCTCTGTACTTTGCTCTGTTAATCTTTCCCTCGATTCTGACTAGTCTCCCAGTCCCTTCTGCTGAAAAACATCCCCACAGCATGATGCTGCCACCATCATGTTTCACCATAGGGATGGTGCCAGGTTTCCTCCAGAAGTGACGCTTGGCATTCAGGCCAAAGAGTTCAATGTTGGTTTCATCAGACCAGAGAATCTTGTTTCACATGATCTGAGAGTCTTTAGGTGCCTTTTGGCAAACTCCAAGCAGGCTGTCATGTGCCTTTTACTGAGGAGTGGCTTCCGTCTGGCCACTCTACCATAAAGGCCTGATTAGTGGAGTGCTGCAGAGATGTTTTTTTTGGTACCCTTCCCCAGATCCTTGCCTCGACACAATCCTGTCTCGGAGCTCTACAGACAATGCCTTCAACCTCATGGCTTGATGTCCAATCAATTGAATTTACCGCAGGTGGACTCCAGTCAAGTTGTAGAAACATCTCAAGGATGATCAATGGAAACAGGATGCACCTGAGCTCAATTTCGAGTCTCATAGCAAAGGGTCTGAAAACTTAAGTAAATAAGGTATTTCTGTTTTTTATATTTAATAAATGTGCAACATTTTCTAAAAACCTGTTTTCGCTTAGTCATTATGGAGTATTTTGTGTAGATTGGTGAGGATTTTATTTTTTAATCCATTTTAGAATAAGGCTGTAACGTAAAAAAATGTGGAAAAAGTCAAAGGGTCTGAATACTTTCCGAATGCACTATATATACAGTATATATATGATGGGATGTATAGACTGTCACGACTTCCTCCGAAGCTGCCTCCCTTCCTTGTTCTGGCAGGCTTCGGCGTTCATCGTCACCGGCCTTCTAGCCACTGCCGCTCCATATACAGTGGGGAAAAAAAGTATTTAGTCAGCCACCAATTGTGCAAGTTCTCCCACTTAAAAATATGAGAGAGGCCTGTAATTTTCATCATAGGTACACGTCAACTATGACAGACAAAATGAGAAAAAAAATTCCAGAAAATCACATTGTAGGATTTTTAATGAATTTATTTGCAAATTATGGTGGAAAATAAGTATTTGGTCAATAACAAATGTTTCTCAATACTTTGTTATATACCCTTTGTTGGCAATGACACAGGTCAAACGTTTTCTGTAAGTCTTCACAAGGTTTTCACACACTGTTGTTGGTATTTTGGCCCATTCCTCCATGCAGATCTCCTCTAGAGCAGTGATGTTTTGGGGCTGTCGCTGGGCAACACGGACTTTCAACTCCCTCCAAAGATTTTCTATGGGGTTGAGATCTGGAGACTGGCTAGGCCACTCCAGGACCTTGAAATGCTTCTTACGAAGCCACTCCTTCGTTGCCCGGGCGGTGTGTTTGGGATCATTGTCATGCTGAAAGACCCAGCCACGTTTCATCTTCAATGCCCTTGCTGATGGAAGGAGGTTTTCACTCAAAATCTCACGATACATGGCCCCATTCATTATTTCCTTTACACGGATCAGTCGTCCTGGTCCCTTTGCAGAAAAAACAGCCACAAAGCATGATGTTTCCACCCCCATGCTTCACAGTAGGTATGGTGTTCTTTGGATGTAACTCAGCCTTCTTTGTCCTCCAAACACGACGAGTTGAGTTTCGACCAAAAATTTATATTTTGGTTTCATCTGACCATATGACATTCTCCCAATCCTCTTCTGGATCATCCAAATGCACTCTAGCAAACTTCAGACGGGCCTGGACATGTACTGGCTTAAGCAGGGGGGACACGTCTGGCACTGCAGGATTTGAGTCCCTGGCGGCGTAGTGTGTTACTGATGGTAGGCTTTGTTACTTTGGTCCCAGCTCTCTGCAGGTCATTCACTAGGTCCCCCCGTGTGGTTCTGGGATTTTTGCTCACCGTTCTTGTGATCATTTTGACCCACGGGGTGAGATCTTGCGTGGAGCCCCAGATCGAGGGAGATTTTCAGTGGTCTTGTATGTCTTCCATTTCCTAATAATTCCTCCCACAGTTGATTTCTTCAAACCAAGCTGCTTACCTATTGCAGATTCAGTCTTCCCAGCCTGGTGCAGGTCTACAATTTTGTTTCTGGTGTCCTTTGACAGCTCTTTGGTCTTGGCCATAGTGGAGTTTGGAGTGTGACTGTTTGAGGTTGTGGACACGTGTCTTTTATACTGATAACAAGTTCAAACAGGTGCCATTAATACAGGTAACGAGTGGAGGACAGAGGAGCCTCTTAAAGAAGAAGTTACAGGTCTGTGAGAGCCAGAAATCTTGCTTGTTTGTAGGTGACCAAATACTTATTTTCCACCATAATTTGCAAATAAATTCATAAAAAAATCCTACAATGTGATTTTCTGGATTTTTTTCCCTCAATTTGTCTGTCATAGTTGACGTGTACCTATGATGAAAATTACAGGCCTCTCTCATCTTTTTAAGTGGGAGAACATGCACAATTGGTGGCTGACTAAATACTTTTTTCCCCCACTGTATCATCATTCCATTTGACTTGTCTTGTCAATTACACACACCTGGTTCTTATCCCCTCATTAGTATGTGTTTAAGTGTTCCCTCTGCCCCCTTGTCCTTGTGGGTGATTGTTGCATGTGAGATGAGTGTAGCTTGGTGGAGCTACCTGTACTTTGTATTTCCGGGGTATATTTTCCCTGTGTGCCTGTATTTGTTCCAGTGCGCCTGTTTTGCGCACTGGACTGTTGACGCTATCCAGCGTAACCCTGTACTACGGAATAAACTCTGTATTCTGTGATTTACCCTCCTGCGCCTGACTCCTTCAAATCACACTCTCACATAGACATTATGGACATTATATGGATAGAATATGTAGTATATCTGAAGAATACGTAGGATAGAATAGAATATGGGCAGCAATAGTTAAATAGGATAGGCCTTGACTAAAATACAGTATATACATTTGAAGTGGGTAAACAGTATGTCAACATTATTAAAGTGATCAGTGTTCCATTATTAAAGTGACCAGTGTTCCATGTCTATGTACATAAGCAGCAGCCTCTAAGGTGCAGGGTTGAGTAACCGGGTGGTAGCCGACTAGTGACAGTGACTAAAGTTCAGGGCAGGGTACTAGGCGGGGGCCGGCTAGTGGTGACTATTTAACAGTCTGATTGCCTTGAGATAGAAGCTGTTTTTCAGTCTCTCGGTCCCAGCTTTGATGCACCTGTACTGACCTCGCCTTCTGGATGATTACCTTCACCACCTGAGGGCGGCCTGTCAGGAAGTATAGGACCCAGTTGCACAGGGCAGGGTTCAGACCCAGGTCCCCTTGCTTAACACGCTTAAATGTCTTATTCACTTCAGCCACGGAGAACGAGAGCTCACAGTCCTTGGAAGCGGAGGTGGCCGGCATCGGCGGCACTGTGTTTTCCTCGAAGCTGGCGAAGAAAGTATTTAGCTTGTCCGCGATGTGGCTGGTTTTCCCTTTGTAATCCGTGATTGTCTGGAGTCCCTGCCACATACGTCTCATGTCTGAGCCTTTGAATTGCGACTCCACTTTGTCTCTGTACTGACGTTTTGACTGTTTGATTGCCTTACGGAGGGCGTAACTGGACTGTTTGTACTCAACCATATTCCCAGTCACCTTGCCGTGGTTAAATGAGACAGACACAAGGGGTTATGGTGCCACTGGTGGCTTTGTTTTAGGGACACCCCCACGACAAATCGGTTACATGGATGAGTCAATGGCTCCAGCATTTGTTTTTGTGTGCACATTGTTGAAAAGTGAAAACAAGATGGAGATCATACATCTTCCTCTAAACTATTGATCTTATATAGTATGTAAAATCTCTGCATAATTTGTTGTGGCTAACTTCTTGCAAGTTTGTGGCAAATTGGCCAAACATTTGCCACAACATTTGCCAGAAGCTTGCTTTTTCTGTAAGGGTATAGAGACAAAATGAAGATGGCAAGATTTTTCTTTTTCAGAAATCCCCTTAGTCAGGCTTCACTGGTTTAACAAACTGTGTTATAGACAAATCCGTACAAATCCATACAAGTGTAATCCATGTGTGGTTCAGTGCTGTTCTGTAACTGGATAAAACATTTGCCCTCATTGTCCACCAGCATCTATGGATATTGTCCAGTGTAGGTCAAGTCTATCCCCCCACAGTGTGTCCATGTGTATCGTGACTGACTACATACTATAATAGTGACCGCACTGGAGACAAACACATAGATTTGTGTAGCTCAGCTCAGCTCACTAATGCCCAGGGGAGCCTGCATGGTGTCACTCTGCTCCCTGCTCCAGAATGCCTCTCAAATACCCTGCTACACCCTGCTATTAAGGCCATGCACCACAGGCTGATATGACATTTCTGCATTTACCTATTAATTTTGAGATTTGTTGGTATTTTGGTCCATTAATATGAGTATTTTCAAAAAGTAAACATAAAAATGTAAATAAAACTTCAGGAAATGTATATTTTCTTTAGGTTATCATACTACCGTTATCAACATTTTAATGAATTTTAACCACTTTAAAATTGACATACATCAATCATTTCAAAGCTCACTACATTCAATGACACATAATTTCAAAGGCCATTTCATAGCGAGTGTTACAAACAGGACTATATGTAGTAACTTACTTTCAGAGGGTGATTGGGTCTAAATAGGCTGTAGTGGAAATGTTTAGTGTCCTCTGTGTCTCTGCAAATGCGTGACTACATGTAGCGTATTGTTTCTTGTTATTGTGTTAGCATGTTCTGTGACTGCTCTCAGGGACGGGACTGATAGAATGACAGAAAGAAGGGATCACATTGTTACTTTGGCTCAACACCTAGAAACTATGTGTGCAAGGTCATGATCAGCCTGTTGCACCCTGAGAGCAGAGATGCCTAGTTTGTGCATGATTATAAAGAGTGCTGAAGGGAGAGCATCCCTTCAGATCTTATGAAAGACTTATACTTTGAGTATTACGTTTGTTGTAACCTCTCTGGCCGTGATAATAAAGATCTGTTCATTTAACTTTGACTTGGAGTCCTTAGTGATCATTTCTTCTACTATTTGGCGTCACGAATAAGGATGATTGATTCTACCTGTGGAGCTCGGCAGTGAGGGTCTGTGAGGGAACACTGGTGGCGCATTCCATGTGAAGGCGTGCAAGGTAGATTCCTGTCTGACCAATGACGACAAGGACCCGCCCAGACCAGACACTCACTGTGGGCTGCCCGGGAGAAAACACATAATCTACGAAACCTGGAAGGACTGACAACTGAATTTCAGTAAGTAAATGTAAATGAATTTTGAACAATAAGAACTGCTTTGAGAAGCTTAGAAAAGGATCCAGAGTCCCAAGAGGAGACTAGGCGGGGGTAGAGAGACCCCGTCGGCAACGTTGTCTATAGGTATTCAGGGAATATTTACGTAGTTCTGGGAACTACATGGAAGTTCTGGGAACTCCATTTTAGGATTTAGAGAAGAGTAAGTGATTGAGTGGAATGATTTTTGTATGATTGACTAATTTACTGAAAAAGGGAAATTAGTTTCCAGAATGATTGAGGTATGATTGTGATAATTGTTAGAGTAAAGTAAATTGATAAGGCATAATTAAAAGTAATAATGGGGAAAGGGAACAGTAAAAGTAGATATGAAGACCCAGACCCAGTAAAGTGATGGCAAAAATGTTTAGTAAGGGGGTACTGTGCCAGATAGAAGATTGGACAGCATGGACTGATGGAGGTTTCCCTGAGGATGGCACCCTGATCCTTGACAAATTGGAGAAATAAGAAAGCAGCTGGAAAATAAAGAGAAAAGTAATAAGAAGTTTAAAGTGAAGTGGGATGATTTTAGAAAGTGGGAGAGAGAAGCAGATTCTCTGAAGGAGAAAACAGTAAAAGGACTGATGGTAAAGCAAGTGCAAGAGAAAGACGAGAGAAGTAGAAGAAGGCTGAGAGAAGAATTCGAACGACTGCATCCAATCTTGGCAACAGCACCGCCACCGCCACCACCCCCTCCGGTTCCTCTGGGAGGACCTCTTGGTGGGGGTGACCAACAGCCAGGCCACAACCATGGAACCTGCCTGCACCACAGCCACCCCCAGCCTATTATTGGCAGGGGGCGGGAGCCGAAGTAGAAGAGGTGAAACCCAAAAAATATGAAAAACCCAAGATAAGGCCAAAACCAAAGACTGACTACGACCTTAGACAAAGAAGAAGGGTCAAAGCCCTCCAGAATCCAGCTCTGATGATGATGATGATGATGATAAAGACTGCAAAGGAGACAAGCCACCCCCACTCAATAAGCTTTTCCCCCTGATATCACATCCAAACCCTCAGGGGGGAGCTGCTATGACTGTGGATTGACTCTGGGACGTGGATGAGGTAAAAGCCATTGTAAATGACATGACTGACCCCGCGAAAGAAGCAGTGAAGTTTGAAGAAGAGGTGAAAGCAATCATTGCCATGTATAACCCCAGCACCTGTGAAATTGAGGAAATACTCTGTCGGTGTTCAAGTGGAACTAGTGTAAGGGATGTTGGAACAGTGATGCAACCAGAGCCAACCGTGCTGACCAACTCACTGCTGTGTTTGATAATGTAAAGGCAACATACCCAAAGCACACAGACTGGCAGAAAATACATTCCACCATGATGAAGGCCGATGAGAGCTTTGAGGACTATCAGGAACGAATGGAGAAGATCTTCCTCCAGCAATCTGGTCTGACCCCTGACCAAGAATCATATGGCAGCCTGCTGTGCAATACCATGATTACTGACCTGTGACAAGACCTGAAGACAGCTGTGACCACTACATGCATTGGGTGGGAGACAAAGACCCTTGCTGATGTCAAACCTCACATCACCCATGCAGAAAGACCGATCAGGTCGAAGAACTCCAAGACTGGTGCTAAACTACAAGCTACACAGTTGATGTTTTTTGCTGGAGGAGGAGAAGGAAGAGGATACTGTGGAGGTGGAGGTCAAGGACGAGGCCAAGGAGGAGGTAAAGGAAGGGGAAGAGGCAGAGGGTGAGGAGCGCAAGGCGCCTCTGGGGGAGAGACTGGAGCTGCTACAACTGTGGCAAGCCAGGACATTTTGCAAGGGACTGTCCTGGTGATGGAGATGACCAGCGTGAATGGCCAGGACCACCTGAAGATGTAAGGGTTGGAAATCCCTTTGGTGGGCAAAGAACATAGGATGAGGTGGAAACAGAGGAAGACTCCGATGATGAAGACCCACAAGAAGTATGCCAGATGCTGAAACTTACTACCTTTACAACTGAAAATTCCCTGATAGAAATTGAAATACTTGGCCAGAAGATTCCATTCCTAGTAGACACTGGGGCTGCTATCTCGGTGTTGAAACAATCTGGCCTGAAAGTAATCCCCTCTAAAAAAAAAAAATCCACACTGTTGGAGCATTAGGAATTCCCTCAGAAGAATGCCTCACTTACCTCCTACAAATTAAATGGGAAGTTGGAAGTTGGAAACATCGATTTCTGTACTCCTCCGCCTGTCCTGTAAACCTCCTGGGAAAAGATCTGATGTGCAAGATTAATCTGACTGTTGCATGCACTGCTGATGGCTTGTCCCTCCGTTCCCCTACAAACGGGATATACCCATGCATGTCCCAGTGTTATTATGCCTGGCATTTGAACGATCCTGAGGTGGAAGGTCAACTACGAGAGAGATCACTTACCTCCCCACACCACTGTGCATGGGAGGTCCTGGAACATCTTCACTGCACAGCAGCTGTCCCCCCGTGTGAAGAAGACCCTGAATATCAACAAAGATGGACAAAGCAGAAAAGAAGAGTGGAAGTGACAATTTATGGAATATACTACGGTGAGGAATTTACAGCGGCCGGAGTTCTGCTGTCTGATGTACAGAGAGCTCTGTATGAAGTAACAGGTGCTGTCCCACACTGTAGAGGTCAACAACAACAAAAATAGAGAATGGAAAGATGTTGGACCTTGGATGAAGACTGTGATGACAGCCACTGATTGGGTGGCCTGGGAGGGGGATGGGAAGTGGTCACCATCAACAGCGACCTTTTTGTCCCCTTTCTGGGCTACCACTCGAACAATACCGAAGAAAGAACCAATCCTACCAAAAGTATGATGGTCGTGTCCCAAGATAACTCCCACAAACCGTGGCTGGAAGAAGTGCCAGAACAGCTCTGGGCTGTCTCCAATACCAATATTAGGGAAGATGAGAGGTGCCACCCCAGTGAAAGTTGTCCCGAAGAATAATAACAGACCATATACAGTTGAAGTCGGAAGTTTACATACACTTAGGTTGTCATTAAAACTCGTTTTTCAACCACTCCACACATTTCTTGTTAACAAATTATAGTTTTGTCAAGTCGGTTAGGACATCTACTTTGTGCACAGACAGATTATTTCACTTATAATTCACTGTATCACAATTCCAGTGGGTCAGAAGTTTACATACACTAAGTTGAATGTGCCTTTAAACAGCTTGGAAAATTCCAGAAAATGATGTCATGGCTTTAGAAGCTTCTGACAGGCTAACTGATTTCATTTGAGTCAATTGGAGGTGTACCTGTGGATGTATTTCAAGGCCTACCTTCACACTCAGTGCCTCTTTGCTTGACATCATGGGAAAATCAAAACAAATCAGCCAAGACCTCAGAATTTTTTTTGTAGACCTCCACAAGTCTGGTTCATCCTTGGGAGAAATTTCCAAACGCCTGAAGGTACCACGTTCATCTGTACAAACAATAGTATGCAAGTATAAACACCATGGAACCACGCAGCCATTACTGCTCAGGAAGGATACGCGTTCTGTCTCCTAGAGATGAACATACTTTGGAGCGAAAAGTGCAAATCAATCCCAGAACAACAGCAAAGGACCTTGTGAAGATGCTGGAGGAAACAGGTACAAAAGTATCTATATCCACAGTAAAACGAGTCCTGTATCAACATAACCTGAAAGGCCGCTCAGCAAGGAAGAAGCCACTGCTCCAAAAGCACCATAAAAAAGCCAGACTACGGTTTGCAACTGCACATGGGGACAAAGATTGTAGTTTTTGGAGAAATGTCCTCTGGTCTGATGAAACAAAAATAGAACTGTTTGGCCATAATGACCATCGTTATGTTTGGAGGAAAAAGGGGGGACTTGCAAGCCAAAGAACACCATCCCAACCGTGAAGCACGGGGGTGGCAGCATCATGCTGTGGGGGTGCTTTGCTGAAGGAGGGACTGGTGCACTTCACAAAATAGATGGCATCATGAGGAAGGAAAATTACGTGGATATATTGAAGAAACATATCAAGACATCAGTGAGGAAGTTAAAGCTTGGTCGCAAATGGGTCTTCCAAATGGTCAATGACCCCAAGCATACTTCCAAAGTTGTGGCAAAATGGCTTAAGGACAACAAAGTCAAGGTATTGGAGTGGCCATCACAAAGCCCTCACCTCAATCCTATAGAAAATGTATGTGCAGAACTGAAAAAGCGTGTGCGAGCAAGGAGGCCTACAAACCTGACTCAGTTACACCAGCTCTGTCAGGAGGAATGGGCCAAAATTCACCCAACCTATTGTGGGAAGCTTGTGGAAGGCTACCCGAAACATTTGACCCAAGTTAAACAATTTAAAGGCAATGCTACCAAATACTAATTGAGTGTATATAAACTTCTGACCCACTGGGAATGTGATGAAAGAAATAAAAGCTTAAATAGATCACTCTCTACTATTATTCTGACATTTCACATTCTTAAAATAAAGTGGTGATCCTAACTGACCTAAGACAGATATTTTTTACTAGGATTAAAAACTGAGTTTAAATGTATTTGGCTAAGGTGTATGTACATTTCCGACTTCAACTGTGAAGCTCAGTACCGTCTTAGCAAAGAAGCAGAAAAGGGTATTATTCCCATCCATCAGGCCCTATTTTACCTGTTAGGAAGCCATCTGGTGAATATCGTTTTGTGCAAGAATAGTTAATGATGCACCCCTGGTGCCCAACACAGTTACTATTCTTTCCCAAGTTCCCCAGGGAGCTGTTGTTTTTCGGTTATAGATTTGGCCAATGCATTTTTCAGCATCCCTGTTGGGTCACAGGATTGGTTCTCTTTTAAAAAATGGACTACGTGGGTTGGGTCCTGTGGGAGTAGGTAAGTATTCAGGGAATACTTACGTTGTTGTAACCTCTCCGGCCGTGATAATAAAAATCTGTTCATTTAACTTTGACTTGGAGTCCTTAGTGGTAATTTCCACGACAAGGCATTTGCCTTTGGTAGTCTAAATTCAGCGTACTTGTCTTTAACTCTTCCCACACGGCAACACATTTTTCTCAGTTTCAGAAGCATTCACCAGATTTTGTGTGGTTATCCTTAGATATATTCTCCAGACTTGCTCAGAGGGAATTGTTGATATGTTGTACATTTTGTATTCTAGATAACATTTTCTTTGGAAAAATATCTTTAGTATTTTACAGTTAGAAAGATTTCAAAAGTATTTATCCACAATCTGCTCTGGACAAGTCCGGTCCTGGAGTATCTTAACAAAATGAAACCAAAATATTTAGGCTGACTTCATCCATTGTCCTAAAAAATGGATTTGTGCGATATGCAAATATTGTCACACCCTGATCTGTTTCACCTGCCTTGTGCTTGTCTCCACCCCCCACCAGGTGTCTCCCATTATCCCCTGTGTATGTATAATTTTCTGTTTGTCTGTTGCCAGTTCGTCTTGTCTTGCCAAGTCTTACCAGCGTGTTTTCCCGGTTTCCAGTCGCGCTAGTTTCTATTTTCTAGTCCTCCCGGTACTGACCTTTCTGCCTGCCCTTACCCTGAGCCTGTCTGCCGTCCTGTACCTGTCGGACTCTGACCTGGTTACGAACCTCTGCCTGTCCTCGACCTGCCCTTTGCCTACCACCCGTGTTATAATAAATTATCTGAGAACTGAACCATCCGCCTCCTGTGTCTGCATCTGGGTCTTATCCTGAGTCGTGATACATATGTGCATATTTAATGAGATATCGCCTCCTTTGCATATTTTAATACAATATTTCAGAACATTTAAAATACAAAAAAAGTATTATATTTGTGTCTACATTCAGCTGGTAAAAGTTGATTGTGTTATGATTAAGTGGGGGAGGGGGAACCCTTATGAGGGTGTGTTGCCTGGTCTTAAGTCTGCTTTTGCTCTGGAGCAATGGTACATTCGATACAGATTATATAATACAAGACCCCTTAGTATTTCTGTAATGAAGTCTAACTGGACTTTTGTAGTGCGTACAGATTTAACCCTTCTTTTACCAGATAAACCTGAGAATACATTCTCATTTACAGCAACAACTTGGGAAATAGTTAGAAGGGGAAGGAGAGGGGATGAATGAGCCAATTGGAAGCTGTGGATGATTAGGTGGCCATGATGGTATGAGGGCCAGTTTGGACATTTTGCCAGGACACCAGTGTAAATCTATTATTATTATCAGCTTTGGCTTTAGAAGTGGGGGGGACTTAATTATTACAGTGAGGGAAAAAAGTATTTGATCCCCTGCTGATTTTGTACGTTTGCCCACTGACAAAGACATGATCAGTCTATAATTTTAATGGTAGGTTTATTTGAACAGTGAGAGACAGAATAACAACAAAAAAATCCAGAAAAACGCATGTCAAAAATGTTATAAATTGATTTGCATTTTTATGAGGGAAATAAGTATTTGACCCCCTCTGCAAAACATGACTTAGTACTTGGTGGCAAAACACTTGTTGGCAATCACAGAGGTCAGACGTTTCTTGTAGTTGGCCACCAGGTTTGCACACATCTCAGGAGGGATTTTGTCCCACTCCTCTTTGCAGATTTTCTCCAAGTCATTAAGGTTTCGAGGCTGACGTTTGGCAACTCGAACCTTCAGCTCCCTCCACAGATTTTCTATGGGATTAAGGTCTGGAGACTGGCTAGGCCACTCCAGGACCTTAATGTGCTTCTTCTTGAGCCACTCCTTTGTTGCCTTGGCCGTGTGTTTTGGGTCATTGTCATGCTGGAATACCCATCCACGACCCATTTTCAATGCCCTGGCTGAGGGAAGGAGGTTCTCACCCAAGATTTGACGGTACATGGCCCCGTCCATCGTCCCTTTGATGCGGTGAAGTTGTCCTGTCCCCTTAGCAGAAAAACACCCCCAAAGCATAATGTTTCCATCTCCATGTTTGACGGTGGGGATGGTGTTCTTGGGGTCATAGGCAGCATTCCTCCTCCTCCAAACACGGCGAGTTGAGTTGATGCCAAAGAGCTCCATTTTGGTCTCATCTGACCACAACACTTTCACCCAGTTCTCCTCTGAATCATTCAGATGTTCATTGGCAAACTTCAGACGGGCATGTATATGTGCTTTCTTGAGCAGGAAGACGTTGCGGGCACTGCAGGATTTCAGTCCTTCACGGTGTAGTGTGTTACCAATTGTTTTCTTGGTGACTATGGTCCCAGCTGCCTTGAGATCATTGACAAGATCCTCCCGTGTAGTTCTGGGCTGATTCCTCACTGTTCTCATGATCATTGCAACTCCACGAGGTGAGATCTTGCATGGAGCCCCAGGCCGAGGGAGATTAACAGTTATTTTGTGTTTCTTCCATTTGCAAATAATCGCACCAACTGTTGTCACCTTCTCACCAAGCTGCTTGGCGATGGTCTTGTAGCCCATTCCAGCCTTGTGTAGGTCTACAATCTTGTCCCTGACATCCTTGGAGAGCTCTTTGGTCTTGGCCATGGTGGAGAGTTTGGAATCTGATTGATTGATTGCTTCTGTGGACAGGTGTATTTTATACAGGTAACAAACTGAGATTAGGAGCACTCCCTTTAAGAGTGTGCTCCTAATCTCAGCTCGTTACCTGTATAAAAGACACCTGGGAGCCAGAAATCTTTCTGATTGAGAGGGGGTCAAATACTTATTTCCCTCATTAAAATGCAAATCAATTTATAACATTTTTGACATGCGTTTTTCTGGATTTTTTTGTTGTTATTCTGTCTCTCACTGTTCAAATAAACCTACCATTAAAATTATAGACTGATAATTTCTTTGTCAGTGGGCAAACATACAAAATCAGCAGGGGATCAAATACTTTTTTCCCTCACTGTATGATTATTAGTGTATTTTTTTATCCAGTCGGATAAACACTCCAAACAGCCTACCCGACTGCTCGAAGGCGTCCACATGGTCCTAAAGCACACCGTTGAATCGTTTTGTATCACATTCCAATGATAAAACTGGGGGGGACAAAAATGCAATTTCAGAATGTCCCCCCTGTCCCCAGTGAAAGTTGCGCCCCTGATTATATTATTATTATTATTATTATTAATATTATTATTATTATTATTAATATTATTAAACCAATTATGTGTAGCCTAACCATTTAAAGACTCATTAATCATGATTAATAATGCTTTCATTAGGGAAAATATGCAATCCTCTCCATATTCTTTAAACAAAGCAAAACTTGAAGTTACTAAATCAACAGGGTGTGACTTAACCAAATCCTCAAAATAACATCTTCATAATGCAGATTTATCAGTTTTTCTACTAAGAAAGTTTGAACCTTTGACACGTGACTTGTGAAAGACGTCATCATGTAGCAGGCAGTGGCCAGAGAGGCAGGCTGCTCCACAGTAGTTGACCTATGAGTGCTCGTCTGAGGCTCCCAGTTGGCGACCTGACTGCGGTAATGCCTCTCAGCGCAGGGTAACCTGATATGACTCAGAGCTGATTTGGGAAAGGTAATTGCACCCCACCCTGTTGTTATTTCCCAGTCATGCATGTCTGAATGGTGACTTCTGCCAATATCAATTCACCCACCCTACCGCCCGCAGTCCCGCCTGTTAATAATCCACCTAATGGGGACCATTTAATGAGGGGTCCCTCCGGAAACTCTCCAACAATTTCCACCATTACACATTTTGCAAAGAACTTTGGGAGTAGTTTATTAAATGTTAATAACATCTCTTTCTTCTGACCAGAGTTGGTTCATTCTCACCATGGACAGGGCAGAGCTGGCTTGTAGATATCTGTACATCCACATTCTTTTCATTGAAGTAAACATCATTGTCTAGCACTACTAGGGACCCCTTGAGTGCAGCATGTGTTAATTAACATTATCTTCCTGTTGCGTGAAACAATGTGCTGACGTCCCATCTGTTTGAACAGGTGGAGAGGGATTCCCGAGCTGCAAGTCTACAATAGTCACATATAGTGTAGGGTTGTAAGATTGCCTCATCCTTAGTGTTGTCCATTATCACCTCATTGTGTGTCTAATGCCACTACCCGCGAGGCATGAACCGACGTCGACGTCTTTTGTAAGTCTTTTTTTTGACCGGCAGTCTTTTCTTTTTCTTTTCTTGGTGCGGTCGGCACAAGCCTGGATTTCAACGTCCACAGACGTAGATTCTTGGTCCGATTTTTGGTCCGCTCCAGACCGGCCTTGATTTGGTCCGAACATAGACGTCTATGATTGGTTCAGATTTGGTCCGGTCCGGAAAAGTAAAGTATAGTTCAGTACAGTAAAGTACAGTACAGCACAGTAGAGTATAGTACAGTATAATGTACTGTATTGCACCCTACTTTACTCTAAGGTATTTTACTCTACTGAACTAAACTGTACTGTACTATATTGTACTGTCCTCTACTGAATTAAACTACTGTACTGAACTCTACTCTACTCTGCTGTACTCTGCTGTACTCTACTCTACTGAATAAAACTCTACTGTCCTGTACTGTGCCGTACTGTACTGTACTCAACTGTGCTCTACTGTACTGAACTGTGCTGTACTCTATTGTGCTGTTCAAACTTGTGAAACACAGCCTAGACGTCTATGATTCGTTCAGATTTGGTCTGGTCCGGACCGACCAAATTTGTACTTGTTTGGGGACGGAGCTCATTAGAATAATACCAGTAAGCTTTGCAAGTGTTTGTTTTACATTTACATTTAGGTCATTCAGCAGACGTTCTAATCCAGAGTGATTTACAGTCAGTGCATTCAACTAAATTAGGTAAACAACAACATACAGTGCCTTGCAAAAGTATTCATCCCCCTTGGCGTTTTTCCTATTTTGTTGCATTACAACCTGTAATTTCAATGGATTTTTATTTGGATTTCATGTAATGGACATACACAAAATAGTCCAAATTGGTGAAGTGAAATGAAAAAAATAACTTGTTTCAAAAGATTCTAAAAAATAAATAATGGAAAGTGGTGCATGCATATGTACTCACCCCCTTTGCTATGAAACCCCTAAATAAGATCTGGTGCAGAAGTCACATAATTAGTTAAATAAAGTCCACCTGTGTGCAATCTTTAGCCTTTAGCCGTATCCTTATTATATTCCTCCTCTGTTCCTCTGGTGATGTAGAGGTTAACCCAGGCCCTGTAGCCCCCAGTGTCACTCCTACTCCCCAGGCGCTATCATTTGTTGACTTCTGTAACCGTAAAAGCCTTGGTTTCTTGCATGTTAACGTCAGAAGCCTCCTCCCCAAGTTTTAGTTATTCACTGCGTTAGCACACTCTGCCAACCCTGATGTTCTAGCAGTGTCTGAATTCTGGCTTAGGAAGGCCACCAAAAATTCAGAAATGTCCATCCCGAATTACAACATTTTCCATCTAGATAGAACTGCCAAAGGGGGCGGAGTTGCAATCTACTGTAGAGATAGCCTGCAGAGCTCTATCATACTATCCAGGTCTGTGCCCAAACAGTTTGAGCTTCTACTTCTAAAAATCCACCTTTCCAGAAATAAGTATTTCACTGTTGCCGCTTGCTACAGACCCCCCTCAGCCCCCAGTTGTGCCCTGGACACCATATGTGAATTGCTTGCCCCCCATCTATCCTCAGAGTTTGTACTGCTTGGTGACCTAAACTGGGATATGCTTAACACCCCGGCCGTCCTACAATCTGAACTAGATGCCCTCAATCTCACACAAATTATCAAGGAACCTACCAGGTTCAACCCTAAATCCGTAAACATGGGCACCCTCATAGATATCATCCTGACTAATTTACCCTCTAAATACACCTCCGCTGTCTTCAACCAGGATCTCAACGATCACTGCCTCATTGCCTGCGTCCGTAATGGGTCCGCGGTCAAACGACCACCCCTCATCGCTGTCAAACGCTCCCTAAAACACTTCAGCGAGCAGGCCTTTCTAATTGACCTGGCCCGTGTATCCTGGATGGATATTGACCTCATTCCGTTAGTAGAGGATGCCTGGATGTTCTTCAAAAGTGCTTTCCTCTCCATCTTAAATAAGCATGCCCCATTCAAAAAATGCAGAACTAAGAACAGATATAGCCCCTGGTTCACCCAAGACTTGACTGCCCTTGACCAGCACAAAAACATCCTGTGGCATACTGCATTAGCATCGAACATTCCCCGCGATATGCAACTTTTCAGGGAAGTCAGGAACAAATATACACAATCAGTTAGGAAAGCAAAGACTAGCTTTTTCAAACAGAAATTTGCATCCTGTAGCACTAACTCCAAAAAGTTTTGGGACACTGTAAAGTCCATGGAGAATAAGAGCACCTCCTCCCAGCTACCCACTGCACTGAGGCTAGGAAACACTGTCACCACCGATAAATCTACGATAATTGAGAATTTCAATGAGCATTTTGCTACGGCTGGCCATGCTTTCCAACTGGCTACCCCTACCCCGGCCACCAGCTCTGCACCCTCCGCTGCAACTTGCCCATGCCCCCCCGCCACCGAAATTGTCGCAACCCCTATTACTAACCTGTTCAACCTCTCTTTCGTATCGTCTGAGATCCCCAGAGATTGGAAAGCTGCCGCGGTCATCCCCCTCTTCAAAGGGGGTGACACTCAAGATCCAAACTGTTACAGACCTATATCCATCCTGCCATGCCTTTCGAAAGTGTTTGAAAGCCAAGTTGACAAGCAGATCACGACCATTTCGAATCCCACCGTACCTTCTCCGCTATGCAATCTGGTTTCCGAGCTGGTCATGGATGCACCTCAGCCACGCTCAAGGTCCTAAACGATATAATAACCGCGATCGATAAAAGACATGACTGTGCAGCCGTCTTTATCGACCTGGCTAAGGCTTTTGACTCTGTCAATCACCGCATTCTTATTGGCAGACTAAATAGCCTTGGTTTCTCAAATGACTGCCTCGCCTGGTTCACCAACTACTTCTCAGATAGAGTTCAATGTGTCAAATCGGAGGGTCTGTTGTCTGGACCTCTGGACCTCTGGAAGTCTCTATGGGGGTGCCACAGGGTTCAATTCTCGGGCCGACTCTATTCTCTGTGTATATCAATGATGTCGCTCTTGCTGCTGGTGACTCTCAGATCCACCTCTACGTAGACGACACCATTTTGTATACATCTGGCCCTTCATTGGACACTGTGTTAACAAACCTCCAAACGAGCTTCAATGCCATACAACACTCCTTCCGTGGCCTCCAACTGCTCTTAAACGCTAGTAAAACTAAATGCATGCTCTTCAATCGAACGCTGCTTGCACCCGCCCGCCCGACTAGAATCACTACTCTCGGCGGTTCTGACTTAGAATATGTGGACAACTACAAATACCCAGGTGTCTGGTTAGACCGTAAACTCTCATTCAAGACTCACATTAAGCATCTCCAATCCAAAATTAAATCTAGAATCGGCTTCCTATTTCGCAACAAAGCCTCCTACACTCATGCTGCTAAACATGCCCTCATAAAACTGACTATCCTACCGATCCTTGACTTCGACGATGTAATTTACAAAATAGCTTCCAACACTCTACTCAGCAAATTGGATGTAGTCTATCACAGTGCCATCCGTTTTGTCACCAAAGCCCCATATACTACCCACCATTGTGACCTGTACGCTCTCGTTAGCTGGCCCTCACTACATATTCATTGCCAAACCCACTGGCTCCAGGTCATCTATAAATAATTTCTAGGCAAATCCCTGCCTTATCTTAGCTCATTGGTCACCATAGCAACACCCACCCGTAGTATGCGTTCCAGCAGGTATATCTCACTGGTCATCCCCAAAGCCAACACCTCCTTTGGCCGCCATTCCTTCCAGTTCTCTGCTGCAAATGACTGGAACGAACTGCAAAAATCTCGGAAGCTGGAGACTTATCTCCCTCACTATCTTTAAGCATCAGTTGTCAGAGCAGCTTACCAATCACTGCACCTGTACACAGTCCATCTGTAATTAGCCCACCCAACTACCTCATCCCCATATTGTTATTTACATTGTTATTTATTTTGCTCATTTGCACCCCAGTATCTCTATTTGCACATCTATCATTCCAGTGTTAATACTAAATTGTAATTATTTTTGCACTATAGCCTATTTATTTCCTTACCTCCATAACTTACTACATTTGCACACACTGTATATAGATTTTCTATTGTGTTATTGACTGTACGTTTTGTTTATTCTATATGTAACTCTGTGTTGTTGTTGTTTTTATCGAACTGCTTTGTTTTGCTTTATCTTGGCCAGGTCGCAGTTGTAAATGAGAACTTGTTCTCAACTGGCTTACCTGGTTAAATAAAGGTGAAATAAAAAATGTAAATCTAAGTGTCACATGATCTGTCACATGATCTCAGTATATACAGTATACACCTGTTCTGAAAGGCCCCAGAGTCTGCAACATCACTCAGCAAGGGGCACCACCAAGCAAGCGGCACCATGAAGACCAAGGAGCTCTCCAAACAGGTCAGGGACAAAGTTGTAGAGAAGTACAGATCAGGGTTGGGTTATAAAAAATATCAGAAACTTTGAACCCACTTTGAACATCCCACGGAGCACCATTAAATCCATTATTTAAAAAATGGAAAGAATATGGCACCACAACAAACCTGCCAAGAGAGGTCCACCCACCAAAACTCACGGACCAGGCAAGGAGGGCATTAATCAGAGAGGCAACAAAGAGACCAAAGATAACCTTGAAGGGGCTGCAAAGCTCCACAGTGGAGATTGGAGTATCTGTCCATAGGACCACTTTAAGCCGTACACTCCACAGGGCTGGGCTTTACGGAAGAGTGGCCAGAAAAAAGCCATTGCTTAAAGAAAAAAATAAGCAAACACATTTGGTGTTCGCCAAAAGGCATGTGGGAGACTCCCCAAACATATGGAAGAAGGTACTCTGGTCAGATGAGACTAAAATTGAACTTTTTGGCCATCAAGGAAAACGCTATGTCTAGCACAAACCCAACACCTCTCATCACCCCGAGACACCATCCGATGTTTTTCATCGGCAGGGACTGGGAAACTGGTCAGAATTGAAGGAATGATGGATGGCGCTAAATACAGGAAAATTCTTGAGGGAAACCTGTTTCAGTCTTCCAGAGATTTGAGACTGGGACGGAGGTTCACCTTCCAGCAGGACAATGACCCTAAGCATACTGCTAAAGCAACACTCAAGTGGTTTAAGGGGAAACATTTAAATGTCTTGGAATGGCCTAGTCAAAGCCCAGACCTCAATCCAACTGAGAATCTGTAGTATGACTTAAAGATTGCTGTACACCAGCGGAACCCATCCAACTTGAAGGAGCTGGAGCAGTTTTGCCTTGAAGAATGGGCAAAAATACCAGTGGCTAGATGTGCCAAGCTTATAGAGACATACCCCAAGAGACTTGCAGCTGTAATTGCTGCAAAAGGTGGCTCTACAAAGTATTGACTTTGGGGGGGGGGGTGAATAGTTATGCACGCTCAAGTTGATACAAATTTAATTCCAGGTTGTATGGCAACAAAATAGGAAAAATGCCAAGGGGGGTGAATAGTTTCGCAAGCCACTGTATCACAGTCATTGCTGACAGTTTTAAAGCTTTTGAAAAAGCTAATATAAGTGCATGTGACAGATGGGAACAATAATACATATTCTGTTGCAATTTTCAGTTGGCTCCTCTTTCCTATATTAAATAGAACTAATAATTTACATTTTAGCAGACACTCTTATCCAGAGGGACTTACAGTTAGTGAGTGCATACATTTTTTATACTGGCCCCCCAGGGGAATCGAACCCACAACCCTGGCGTTGCAAGCGCCATGCTCTACCAACTGAGCTACAGGAGGCCTAGCTCATAATAACAATGTATTTTCAATGTCTGTAAATTACGTATTTTCAACTTTCATTCAGAACAGAAAATGAACCTGATTTCAATATCCGGAAAATACGTATTTTCAATGTCCGGAAAATACACATTTTCACTTTCCATTCAGAACTTAAAGTGAACCTAACTTCAACGTCTTTTCAATGTAATTTGCTTACTGGGTAGGCCCTATTGCGTGTGCAGAATTGGACTCATGCATACAAACTGTTTACACTCTACTATTTTGGAAAAGCATCCATGAAACAGTACAAATCATGAACATTAACAGAAGTAAATGAGATAGAAACATAAATCATAATACTAATGGGCAACTTACACTGAGTGTACAAAACATTAAGAACACCTGCTCTTTCCATGACACAGACTGACCAGGTGAATCCAGGTGAAAGCTATGATCCCTTATTGATGTCACCTGTTAAATCCACTTCTATCAGTGTAGATGAAGGGAGGAGACAGGTTAAAGAAGGATTTTTAAATCTTGAGACAACTGAGACATGGATTGTGTATGTGTGCCATTCAGAGGGTGAATTGGCAAGACATAAGATTGAAGTCCTTTTGAATAGGGTATGGTAGTAGGTGCCAGGCGCACCGGTTTGTGTCAAAAACTGCAACGCTGCTGGGTTTTTCACGCAACAGTTTCACATGTGTATCAAGAATGGTCCACCACCCAAAGGACATCCTGCCAACTTAACACACCTGTGGGAAGCATTGGAGTGAACATGGGCCAGCATCCCTGTGGAACGCAGTCCATGCCCTGACGAATTGAAGCTGTTCTGAGGGCAAAAAGGGGGGGGGGGGTGCAACTCAATATTAGGAAGGTGTTCCTAATGTTTGGTGTGTACAATCCCATTCAAGGTCCAACTGAAACTTCACTTCCATTTTTAACCATCTGAATTAGAGAGGTACAGAGTACTGCCATATTGGGCGCCCGGGAGTTGTTGCTTAAGGGCAGAACAACACATTTTTCACCTTATCAGCTCAGAGACTTGAACTGGCAACTTTTCAGTTAATGGCTCAATGATCTAACCGCTAGGCCACCTGCCGCCACATGTGGCTTCAGCTGTAGACTATTGGTCAATAAAATTTTGAGTCCCTCTGTTCTAAAAGCCAGCCATTCTCCCTAGGTGCAGCCCAATGTGTTTTCTATCAGTGAGAGGTCAATGATGAAGTGAGGGAAGGAAGTCTTTAATGCAGCCCAGTAAAGACAGAGCATTGTGGCACTGCAGGGGGGTACACAATGGGAAATTAAGGGTGAATATAATGAAAGTGAGAGCACACCTGCGTCTTGTAAAAAGTTTCTAGGCCCCTACGGGGATGTTAAAGTTTTACCAAAGTGAAATCTTTGAACTTAGGTATTTCATCCAGTCTTAATAGTAATAATGAATATATTTGACTGTATGTCATGAACAGAATGAAAACATATAGGGTAAGATAGAGAGATGATCTACCCCCTTAAAAAAAAAAGTTAGACATACAGAATAGGCCTGTATTCTACATGCCATATAATATGAATCATCATATTTTTTCAGTAAAGCATTTACCTCTGATACCCATATGTGAACTACTATATTGATGCAGATGAAGAAATACATCTCCTGGGTTTTAAATATGTTAAATAAACAAAAGTCAGAATACATTAGTGTGGGAACACATGGAAATGTTTTAGTGAGATTATCCGCTATTGTCCATGATTAGGAGTGCATGGAGCTGCAAAATACAACGCTTTTCATCTCTTTCCACTTAATGCCTGCTCCATGGAAATAACGAGGGAATTTAAAGCCTGGAACTAAGTACACGTAAAGGGATTTAACACCTTGAATCCAGCTCTCTAAATCTATTTAACACCTTGAATGCAGCTCTCTAAAGCCACCTTTCTGACCCAGAGAATTCAGCTCCACATTACAACAGCACGTTCAGGGTTTTGAGTCTTACAGTATGTGATTTGAACATGTATGTGACAATTAAGATGTAAACAGAAAAAAAACAAGTTTGAAGGATGCGAAGAAAGAAAGAAAAAAAGGATCAAAATTCTGGCATATTTTAGAACTCTTCCATTGACCATTGCCATTGGTTAGTTGCTGATCACCTCTGCTACTGTAGTCCCACCTCCTTCCCCTCTTTAGTATTTCTTGGAACACAGAATGCCTCCCTGAGGCAAGGCCTGATTTCACAGTATTGTAACACCTTTTATGATGTCTACCTAAAGCACACTCTTTACTGCGCCTCACAGCTAGAGGACACTCCAAAACAATTTGGTTTTGCGACCCATCTAAAGCCTTTAAAATGTTCCTATGACCCACTAAGGAATGGCCCACGGCGCTCCAGTTGATTCTGACCTATAATTGTGTGCGATCCTAAAGTGTCTGTTTTTGCTCTCTCATAACCTTCTGTCTTGGGAATGCCTTCTCAAAGTAAACAAAGCATGGCGACCAATGACAATACCCTGTTAACACCAGGAAGTGGCCAGTAAGGCATTGCAGAGGGGAGAGACTATAAGGAAACTGCTGACCTGCAAAATGACTAACCAAAGTCTAAAACTGACCTTACCTTAACCCTAACCTAAACCTAATGTTAACCAATTTTGCCATTAAATATCGGTTTGCAGCTCAGGAGTGTCCTTCTAGATTACAGAGAGAAGAAGTGCAGGGCAGCTGTTGTGCTAGTGGGATATGGGAAACAATTGGATTCGATTAAGACTCTCCACAGTGCCCTGTTGGTGTTTTCTCTCATGGACTGCCAAAGTCCTATAGGCACTCCAGCTAGAAATGCCAGAAAGAGCAAAATAATCACCACCAATATCAGGGTGGGTGGCCTGTGGTCTGAGCCTGTATTACAGAATATCTGCAGTGCATGTTATTTAAACAAATCAAATATAAAATATAGAATTTCAATCCCAGTCCTCCCAACCAACTCGCCTTCACCTCTGTGAGAGACAACCTCTCAGAGTTTACGAGACCAGCCTACATACATTTTACAGAAACTAGGAACCATGCCATTTGTAGAAGTTAGACCGCAAAACACAGGGAACTCACTGCTAAAAAGGTTTCAGTGTTTTTTTCCTGACATTTGAGACCTCCCCCTTTTATTTTATCCTTGGACCTATACTGAACCAAAATATATACACAACATGCAACAATTTTAAAGGTTTTACTGAGTTACACTTCATAGAAGGAAATCAGTCAATTTAAATACATTCATTAGGCCCTAATCTATGGACTTCACATGACTTGGCAGGTGCGCAGCCATGGGTGTTGGACATTTCTGCAGTCAGCATGTCAATTGCACACTCCCTCAAAACTTGAGACATCTGTGGCATTGTGTTGTGTGACAAAACTGCACATTTTAGAGTGGCCTTTTACTGTCCCCAGCATGAGGTGCACCTGTGTAATGATCGTGCTGTTTAATCAGCTTCTTCATTTGCCACACCTGTCAGGTGGATGGAATATATTGGCAAAGGAGAAATGCTCACTAACAGGGATGTAAACAAATTTGTGCACAACATTTGAGAGAAATAAGCTTTTTGTGCATATGGAAAATTTCTGGGATCTTTTATTTCAGCTCACGAAAAAGTGGGACCAACACTTTACGTTTATATTTTTGTTCAGTATAGTTCATGCCAGCTTAGTTGTGAACACTACCTAGCAGACTGGAACTGAGGATATCACAGGCCCATCTCTCCAAGGCAAGGAACCAGCCCCACATTACAGGCCTTCTTTGCATGAGGTCATTCTGGTACTCAACCCTTTTGTTGTCTAGATGTGAGGGGCAGTCCCTCTGAGGAATTGCTTACAGACACACTGCATGAGGTATTGTTTTCCTCTTGCTAAGGCATTACATCAGCAGCACTGTACCAGACATCTGTTCCAACACTGCCCACACATCCCCCGAAATTAGATATACACAAAGATGCCAAGTGCAAACAAATAAATATGTTTTACCATCCTCAGGTGTCACCATACCTCTATCAACTCTTGCTATACTGTCTGGAGACCATTCCAAGCCATACCAAGACCAATATTCTTTCTTCAGTTGAATAAAGATTTAGAACTCGAGTCTAGTCAAGTGCCAGAGGGTACAGTACCCAAGCTGTGCTTGATTGGTAAAGGTCTCCCCATATACTGTAGACTTAACACTTAAGCATGTATTGAACTTAAAGATGACCATCTTGTGATGCGTGATTTGAAGGAGTCAGGCGCAGGAGGGTAAATCACCGTATACAGAGTTTATTCCGTAATCCAGCGTAACCAGTCCAGTGCGCAAAACAGGCGCACTGGAACAAACATGCACACGGGGAAAATACCCCGGCAATACAAAATACTGAGCTCAACCGAGCTACTAATCCTCACAACAAACAATCACCCACAAGGACGAGGGGGCAGAGGGAACACTTAAACACGTCGTTTGGGACAGGGCAGAAAATACAATAACTCCAAAACAGTGGAAAGAATGGTGGTCCTCTGCAAAATGTCCAAATGTCATCAGTTTGACCGGTTTTAGGGAAATGAAAAGCTGAGAAAACGATGAAACACGTTTCTGATAAGATAGTTGTTCTTGGTTGCATATTTTATGTGGTTGAAAGCAATGTCAGCACAAGAACTCTTTGTCGGGAGCGTAATGAAATGGGTTTCCATGGCTGAGCAGCCGCACACAAGCCTAAGGTCACCATGCGCAATGCCAAGTGTCGGCTGGAGTGATGTAAACCTCGCCACCATTGGACTCTGGAGCAGTTGAAACGCGTTCTCTGGAGTGATTAATTATGCTTCACCATCTGGCAGTCCGACAGACAAATCTGGGTTTGGAGGATGCAAGGACAACGCTACCTGCCCCAATGCATAGTGCCAACTGATAAGTTTGGTGGAGGAGGAATAATGGTCTGGGGCTGTTTTTCATGGTTCGGGCTAGGTCCCTTAGTTCCAGTGAAGGGAAATCTTACAACAAACAATCACCCACAAGGACGAGGGGGCAGAGGGAACACTTAAACACGTACTAATGAGGGGAATATGAACCAGGTGTGTGTAATTGACAAGACAAGACAAATGGAATGATGAGATATGGAGCAGCAGTGGCTAGAAGGCCGGTGACGACGAACGCCGAACGCCGAAGCCTGCCAGAACAAGGAGGGGAAGCAGCTTCGGAGGAAGTCGTGACACATCTCACCAACTATTCTGACTGGAATGCAGCGACGCCACTATGGCCAGCAGTTAGCGATCTCACTGGTAATGCTCTCTGACTAATACAATATGTCACGAACGTCACGACATTATCTAAAACACATTAAAACAAATGTTGCTGTTAATTACGCTGTGCATCTCCCAGTGTCCAGGAAACCAGCAACACAATCTGGACTGAACGTTGTGGTTACAGGATCAAAGAGAAAGGGGGTACACTTTGGAATCAGAGGAGACATAGAGAGATTAATTCAGACTGTAGGATAAACAATCTGATATCAGTCCATGAGTGTTAACTCATTAACCTGCATGAGCTCATAAGCTGCAATGCCAACAAATGATTTCACATACACAAAGGGATGAAGGATACATCACTTGTCCGTCTATCTGGTTTATTGTTTATTCCCTGTCAAGACGTTCCCTAACGTGATGTCATTTTACTAAACCAGCTCTGTCCAGTTTTCATCTTCTCTGACGTGCTTGAGGGTTAATTTATGTGAACTGTACCACCATCTCCTTCAGTGTCTTGTATTCGACTGATATTCCATGGAGAAAGCAGGTGCTGTGCATGCATGATAGACCTTTCTTGTAAAATAACTGACTTGATTATAGCTTTCACTGCTTGACTACAAATTCTTGTCTCTCTCTTTGGCACAGGTGGCAATTAGAGACCGTAATCATGTCTCTGTTTTCGACTTTATAGCATTTAATTTTTCACGTTTGAACAATGAAAAGGATTCAAGCACTCCCATGGCCACTGTCTATCGTGATATGAGTTTGATTCTTTGCATTCCCATGATCTAGCTATTGTCTATTTAAAGACTTAAATCACTTAAACATTTCTACATTTAACTTTATGCACATTCTCTGTCTGTATTAATCTTGTTTTTATCCCTAGCACTGCTAATCTCCTGGCGCTCCAATGGCCAGATTTGCATTCAAAATTAGATCTCTTAATTATGACCCCCAAGTAAAATAGAAATACGTTAACAAACCCATAATTATGTTGCCCGTGATTAGTAAATCTGTTTTTTTCTGATAATTAGTATTTTCTGCCTTAGGGGGTATGCAAATTAACTGTCTATTAGAGATATACACTGAGTGGGCAAAACATTAGGAACTATTTCCATGACATAGACTGAGCAGGTGAATCCAGGTGAAAGCTATGATCCCTTATTGATGTCACTTGTTAAATCCACTTCAATCAGCAACTCAATATTAGGAAGGTGTTCCTAATGTTTGGTATACTCAGAGTACAAAACATTAAGAACACCTTCCCCCACCCCCACTTTTTGCCCTCAGAACAGCCTCAATTTGTTGGGGCATGTACTCTACACGGTGTGGAAGGCGTTCCACAGGGATGCTGGCCCATGTTGACTCTAATGCTTCCCAAAGTTGTGTCAAGTTGTCTGGATGTCCTTTGGGTGGTGGACCATTTTTGACACACACGGGAAACTGTTGAGTGTGAAAAACCCAGCAGCATTGCAGTTCTTGACACAAACCAGTGCGCCTGGCACCTACTACCATACCCCGTTCAAAGGCACTTCAATCTTTTGTCTTGCCCATTCACCCTCTGAATGGCACACATTCACAATCCATGTCTCAATTGTCTCAAGGCTTAAAAATCATTTTAAAACTGTCTCCACCCCTTCATCTACACTGACCACATTTACAAGTGCACTAATATCCCGTTTTTATTCGGGATACTCAAATATTCTGTTTTTGAGTTGATATAAACATCATATCGTGATTACAATATCCCGAAAAGCTTGTATCCCGGTTATGAGAAACCCGGATAAGATGCCTGGGATATGCTGATCTTAGACACAATACTGTGGCATGTAAACATCTGATCCCGTTTGCTGTTGTTTTTAGCGGTCTGCGCAGGCTAAGTTTCGCATATCATGTTGTGTGATGACGTTTTCATCTGATTGTTAAACAAATCACTTCAAAAAGTAGGCTACCTGCGCAGTTCAATCCACCATAATAATTTATGTTGCTGATACTCCGTACTGGACCGTATAGCCTACTGGCTACTTTCACCCCTAATTTAGACAAGTTTCTCCTTATAATTTCCGACATTTGGTAGGCCATATTATAATTTCCATAATTTGGTAGGCCATTTATTTGTCAACTGTAGTTAGATACAGTGGGGAAAAAAAGTATTTAGTCAGCCACCAATTGTGCAAGTTCTCCCACTTAAAAAGATGAGAGAGGCCTGTAATTTTCATCATAGGTACACGTCAACTATGACAGACAAAATGAGAAAAACAATTCCAGAAAATCACATTGTAGGATTTTTAATGAATTTATTTGCAAATTATGGTGGAAAATAAGTATTTGGTCAATAACAAAAGTTTCTCAATACTTTGTTATATACCCTTTGTTGGCAATGACACAGGTCAAACGTTTTCTGTAAGTCTTCACAAGGTTTGCACAAACTGTTGCTGGTATTTTGGCCCATTCCTCCATGCAGATCTCCTCTAGAGCAGTGATGTTTTGGGGCTGTCGCTGGGCAACACGGACTTTCAACTCCCTCCAATGATTTTCTATGGGGTTGAGATCTGTAGACTGGCTAGGCCACTCCAGGACCTTGAAATGCTTCTTACGAAGCCACTCCTTCGTTGCCCGGGCGGTGTGTTTGGGATCATTGTCATGCTGAAAGACCCAGCCACGTTTCATCTTCAATGCCCTTGCTGATGGAAGGAGGTTTTCACTCAAAATCTCACGATACATGGCCCCATTCATTCTTTCCTTTACACGGATCTGTCGTTCTGGTCCCTTTGCAGAAAAACAGCCCCAAAGCATGATGTTTCCACCCCCATGCTTCACAGTAGGTATGGTGTTCTATGGATGCAACTCAGCATTCTTTGTCCTCCAAACACGACAAGTTGAGTTTTTACCAAAAAGTTCTATTTTGGTTTCATCTGACCATATGACATTCTCCCAATCCTCTTCTTGATCATCCAAATGCACTCTAGCAAACTTCAGACGGGCCTGGACATGTACTGGCTTAAGCAGGGGGACACGTCTGGCACTGCAGTATTTGAGTCCCTGGCAGCGTAGTGTGTTACTGATGGTAGGCTTTGTTACTTTGGTCCCAGCTCTCTGCAGGTCATTCACTAGGTCCCCCCGTGTGGTTCTGGGATTTTTGCTCACCGTTCTTGTGATCATTTTGACCCCACGGTGTGAGATCTTGGGAGATTATCAGTGGTCTTATATGTCTTCCATTTCCTAATAATTGCTCCCACAGTTGATTTCTTCAAACCAAGCTGCTTACCTATTGCAGATTCAGTCTTCTCAGCCTGGTGCAGGTCTACAATTTTGTTTCTGGTGTCCTTTGACAGCTCTTTGGTCTTGGCCATAGTGGAGTTTGGAGTGTGACTGTTTGAGGTTGTGGACAGGTGTCTTTTATACTGATAACAAGTTCAAACAGGTGCCATTAATACAGGTAACAGTGGAGGACAGAGGAGCCTCTTAAAGAAGAAGTTACAGGTCTGTGAGAGCCAGAAATCTTGCTTGTTTGTAGGTGACCAAATACTTATTTTCCACCATAATTTGCAAATAAATTCATTAAAAATCCTACAATGTGATTTTCTGGAAAAAAAATTCTCAATTTGTTTGTCATAGTTGACGTGTACCTATGATGAAAATTACAGGCCTCTCTCATCTTTTTAAGTGGGAGAACTTGCACAATTGGTGGCTGACTAAATACTTTTTTTCCCCACTGTACATGCAGCTTCTCTTTTATCATACCTTGTTGCCCTATGAGACTAAATATAGTCTGGTGCTCACCAGAATAATGTCTTAAATCTATAGAATGAATGCATTAGTAATCTAGTTAACACTGGTAAAGTTGTCTGTTTCGTTTGGGACAGGGCAGAAAATACAATAACTCCAAAACAGTGGAAATAATGGTGGTCCTCTGCAAAATATCCAAATGTCATCAGTTTGACCGGTTTTAGGGAAATGAAAAGCTGAGAAAACGATGAAACACGTTTCTGATAAGATAGTTGTTCTTGGTTGCATATTTTATGTGGTTGAAAGCAATGTCAGCACAATAACTCTTTGTCGGGAGCGTAATGAAATGGGTTTCCATGGCTGAGCAGCCGCACACAAGCCTAAGGTCACCATGCGCAATGCCAAGTGTCGGCTGGAGTGATGTAAACCTCGCCACCATTGGACTCTGGAGCAGTTGAAACACGTTCTCTGGAGTGATTAATTATGCTTCACCATCTGGCAGTCCGACAGACAAATCTGGGTTTGGAGGATGCAAGGACAACGCTACCTGCCCCAATGCATAGTGCCAACTGATACGTTTGGTGGAGGAGGAATAATGGTCTGGGGCTGTTTTTCATGGTTCGGGCTAGGTCCCTTAGTTCCAGTGAAGGGAAATCTTAACACTACAGCATACAATGACATTCTACACGATTCTGTGCTTTGTGGCAACAGTTTGGGGAAGGCCCTCTTCTGTTTCAGCATGACAAAGCCCCCATGCACAAAGCGAGGTCCATACAGAAATGGTTTGGCGAGATCAGTGTGGAAGAACTTGACTGGCCTGCACAGCGCGCTGACCTCAATTCCATCGAACACCTTTGGGATGAATTGGAACGCCGACTGCGAGCCAGGCCTAATCGCTCAACATCAGTGCCCGACCTCACTAATGCTCTTGTGGCTGAATGGAAGCAAATCTCTGCAGCAATGTTCCAACATTTAGTGGAAAGCCTTCCCAGAAGAGTGGAGGCTGTTATAGCAGCAAAGGGGGGACCAACTCCATATTAATGCCCATGATTTTGGAATGAGATGTTCAACGAGCAGGTGTCCACATACTTTTGGTTATGTAGTTCAGCGTACACCTGGATTCACTTGATCAGTCTATGTCATGGAAAGAGCAGGTGTTCTTATTGTTCTCAGTGTAGAATAGAATAGACTAGAATAGAATGGAATAGAATGGAATAGAAGAACAACAATGTTTCAAAAGCACCCAATTTCAGAACAAATAGTATATAATTTGATGGTATATCTATCTCTATACGCCTATTTGAACATAAACATAGAACTCCCAAAGAGTGCTGAATGACCCATTCCTGCACATTTGAAGGCTCTGAAGAACACAATTAAAACAGCTATCACAAACCACGTTTCCATCCACAGTTTTTATGTGAGTAAAGCCATACCATATTTAAAAAAAGAAAAATCAAGACAGCTGTGATGAAAACAGGAAATGTCGGTACAATTGTATAAATTCCTACAGATCATTTGTTCGTTCGACATGGTGGGATCTTTTTTTCGGTAAAATGAATTATGCGAGAAATGACGGTGGAAACGCCTTTATGCGCAAATATTGATATAATAACCATCATATTGAAGTAAACTTGGGAGTCACGCGGTGACATGGTGTGTGGTCCTCCCATTACGACTCGGGAAACCATGCAGTTTATTAGGCTACAGATAAATAAATAAAAATTATGATGAACTTCACAGGGTGGTGAATGTGCATGGTATGAGCTTGATGCTCCTATCCAATAAATGTCGAGGGTCTCTCTCATACCTCATCACGCAATGATTTTGATCTGCAACAAGTCAGTTTGGTGGAAACACCACTGGTCTGAAAACGCGCATATGCGCATATTTTCTTTATGCGGATTTTAGAATATTCGCATGGAAATCTGTCTCCAATTGGATGGAAATCTAGCTAGTGACATCTAGGGGTGGAAAGAGTTGCACTGCATGCAGTTAGATGCATCACTTGGTCAAATATACAATGTATAATATCATACACAAGGTCCCCTGTAGCTCAGTTGGTAGAGCTTGGTTCGTTTCCCACGGGGGGGCAGTATGAAAATGTATGCACTCACTAACTGTAAGTCGCTCTTAGATCGTCTGCTAAAATGTAAAAATGTACTTTACTTATGACTTTAATCTTTTGCTTCACCTTTGCCAAGTAATGAACAGAAAATTATTCGACTTTTTGTTATACCTTTATCATATAACAATTACTATGCAGAGCCAAAAGCTGATTCAGATAGCTCAGTGATTGTACAAAATGACAAGAACCTAGCAAACATTACCCAATTGGCCCCATGTGTGTATTCGGTGGGCAAGGAAGGCATGGGCTTGCCCACACCAAGCCCACACAAGCCCAACAAAGGCTAGCTTACACCAGCCCAACACAGGCTATCCAAAACCAGCCCAAAATAGTCTAGCCTACACCAGCCCAACACAGGCTAGTCCACACCAGACCAACAATGGCCAGCCCATATCACCCCAACACAGGCTGGCCTGCACCAGCCCAACACAGGCTAGCCCACACTAAACCCAACACGGGCTAGCCTCAGGGCCGGACTACTGCATTTGGGACCCCGACAGTTTGTGTTGAATAACTTTGCGGTTTTATAATGTTAATCTACACATTTTGTCATGAGGCTATGAGAAAATGTTGCAGTTTTAAAGCTAATTTCCTGCAATTAATCCCCCCCACCCATTGCATGCCCATTCAGTAATCCGGCCCTCGCTAGCCTACAACAGCCCAACACAGACTAGCCACAGCCATATGATGAAGTCTTTAAAAATACTTAAATAAGTGCATGTGACATATGAGACACTTAACAGTTTGTCTTGTAAACATTATATGTATGATTGTAACAACTTGGTTGTCTTTCTGATAAAATGTATCACATTCCCTAAATACCTTTAAGGGCTTGAAAAGTATGCAATTTATGCATTGAATTAAAATTGTCATGAATAAATAAATTCCTATTAAATAGCAACAGCGCATCGGCCCAATGTGGGCAGCCTACGTGGGGCCAATATTTTAGCCCACATTGGGCCAATGTATGCATGTTTGTTGGGAAAAGATGGGCTTATTTCAAGTGAGGGCTGCCTTCAACAGATATGGGCTGCCTGCACTGGGCCACATTATCTCAGTTGAGGATAAGAATATCTATTTTGACAGTGCTCAGTGCACCTTAGAAATACTATGCCATACTGTACATCTGACAGAGTAGTGGTTTGCTTTAAACCCAGCAGCACTAAAAGGTCTGTGTTTGATCTTGAAGTACTTGCTCCCAGTTGATTTACTCAACTCGTCTAGTTGTAAATGGTTGGGGCTAAACATCTAAAAATCTAAATCAAATGTTATTTGTCACATGCTTCGTAAACAACAGCTGTGGATTAACAGTGAAATGCTTACTTACGGGCCCTTCCCAACAATGCAGAAAGAAAATAGATAAATAATAGAAAGTAAAACACGTAATAATAAAAGTAATAATAGATACATAATGTGTAATGATAACTTGGCTATATACAAGGGGCACCAGTACCGAGTCGATGTGCAGGGGTACGAGGTAATTGAGGTAGATATGTACATATAACTAGGAATAAAGGGACAGATAGTAAACAGTAGCAGCAGCGTATGTGATGAGTCAAAAAGGTTAGTGGCCAGCTATATGTGTTCTCATTTCAGTGTCAACCAATTCCATGGTTTAGATTGGCACTAATGAATATAAATGGGTAATCCATAGGACATGCACTTATTTCACTCAGTCCTCTGAGGCTGCTGGTGGTGACTAGTGAGCAGAGTGACAGTGTTACGAATTCCTTGCCAGTGACTGTTTTCACATCACAACCCTGAGATGCACACTCCACTTCACATCCCCCACAACAGGACCATGAGAGTTTAGGGGTACCATAAACCTGCCTCTCAAACTCTCTCTAACCTGTGTGACCTGTGCCCTGATAGGTTGCTAGGGAGGTTACTAGGGGGCCGGATATCTGCCCATCCTCTTGACTATACAGGTCACACAATACATGTAGTCTCCCTCAAGTTGTGGCAGAGAGCAACATCTCTGTTTCTGCCCATCAACAACTGGACTCACTCATATCTCTGGACTTGTGGGAGGGTGTGGGTACCCAAAGTGAGTTGTGTATATATTGGTCTTAATAGTTAGTTGTTTTGTTGTTACATTATGTATACTGCCTCTGTATAGCTTGTAACCTGTAAACATGTTCAGGGATTATATGCCATTTATGCAGTCATGTATTACTGTTATTACTGCTCTTGTGATATTGTATCTTCATTGCCTTTCATTTCCTTCTACAGAACCACTACCATTCCACTACCTTTCCCACTGTTCATCCCCATGTACATCCCATATTCATCTTCCTCAGTGTGTTTAATTCAAGTTCCCTGTGTGTGTGTTAACTCTTGGGCTACTTTATTCCCCTCTAACCGGGGGCTGTGTCTGTGGGTCACAAACCAGTAAAATACGTAGAGCCGGGTCGCTCTCTTTCAGACAGAGCGGCTGGTAGTTAAAGGAAGAAAATCGGTTGCTGAGAGTTGTTTAAACCTGCTGACCTCCTGAACAACAATCACATTGAGGAATGGTGCAGTACTACAGTGATCCTCAGCAATCTGGGGTCAAATCAGAGATCAAGGCAATGTTTCCTCTCCCCAGAGAAACACAGACATGAGTACAATCAGTGTTTTGAAACCACACTATAAATGCTTTTATCAGTAGGACTATGTATCAGACTACCGGTAGTTTCATATCTTGAGATAGGCTATACAAGGGACATAGTAACCTGTCCCGATCACACCTGGACATATTTGTCCCTGTTATAAGGAGCATGCATAATTCACCTAATGAGCAGATGCACTGACTGAGTTGTCTTTCACAATAGGTGACTGCATAGTAGGTTGTTAGTATGTGGTGGTGAGGCATAGGCAGCCTACTGTATGTTGCTGGAATGCTGGTGAGTTAAAGCAGAGCTCTTCATGTACAATAAAACGTTTAGGCATAAATGGTTCCGGCAAAAAGCGGACCTCTGCATCTTTAAGACAAAGCGTCATCATCGCCTCACATTTCGACTTTGTAAATGACGTCAACTGACTCCCAGCATGCACGCTGCAGCTCCAATTATTTGTAATGGCGGGTATTTCTACAAGTCCTGTGAACTATATTTTTTGTCTAAATTAATGTTATCCTTAATTTAGACGTTAGGGGAAAGTATACTGTATATTTTATCTAAGAGCTTTGTAGGGAACTTGAATTGAAAGCGTAAATTTAGGGGAACAAGCGAAATGATCATAGTCATGCTGTCGCGGCTCTCCGTTAGTGTAAGGAATTGAAACTAAGTAGCCTATCAATGGTTATAATATTTGCTGAAGGAAATGGTTACAGTAGCAATGTTAGTTTAATGTAACGCGTACCTCTTGATGATCACTCACAGTCGGAAATGCTAATTGAGGATCAAAGAATGATACAATTATTGCACTGTAATAGGCTATAACCTCTAACAATTTGAATAGCTTTTTTTTATTTTTATAATATATCTGCAATCTATCTGGCTGTCGGAAATGGCGGTTTTTGCGCTGAGCTCACTATCAGTGTTTTTGTTATTGATATCTAGTTCAATTCACACCACGTGTGCCTCAAAGTTGAATATCCCCAAAGTTTTATTACCACTTGCCCGAAGCACTAGAATTAACTTCACACTGGAGGCAACTGAAGGCTGTTACAGATGGTAAGTGAATATCTTGAAAGAGATAGGTATCATTCCTAGAATATTACCCGCCAGGAAACAGAGTTGCTTGGTCCGCGCATGTATCATTTTACATACTAGGTCATTACTGTGCACTGTGGCATATAGCTAAATCTTAAATCAGAATAATGGTTTTATTTGATAGAAAGTAAATATATTCATGGAAGCAATAGTTGTGGCTTGGGTATTATCTAACAGGCATGACCCTGTCTGGAAAATACTGGTGATCATGCACATGGACATGAGCCCAGCCCCTGCCACGTGCCCCCCATAAACGGTGTCCAGTGTCCACTCTTAGTGATAGTCAGTGGCACATGTTCTGGGGTATATTCATTAGTAGGTTTACTCCAAACGAAAAATTGGACAAATTTAGGTAGGTCCCTCTCCGTTTCTTTCTGTTTGCACAAATGGTCCGTGCTATCCGGGATTCTTGGGATGTCCCGAGCCTATTGAAGTTGACATTTAAAATGGCTAAGGTTTACGGTTAGGGTAGAGGTTTAGGTTGGGGGTTAGACTGTTTGCAAATACCTTTGGTTCCTATAGTAAACGGTTTCTGTTGCAAAACGTTTTGCAACGGAATCGGACGAATGAATACACCCCCAGTTGTCCAGCTAGACTGTACAGACTCTCAAACTCTCATTCAGAGCTGACCCTACCAATTCAAGTTTTAATGTCATGACCACAAGTACAGTGAAATGCCTTTCTTGCAAGCTCTAAACCCAACAATGCAGTAATCAATATCAATGTAGTACTAAATATAACATAAGGTAGATCAAAAACACACAAGAAATAGAAATAAGAAGAATGCAAGAAACTAAGAAGCTATATACAGGATCAGTTCCAATACCATATTTACAATGTGCATGGATACTGGAGTGATAGAGGTAGATACTGTATGTATAGGGGTAAGGTGAATAGGCATCAGGATGTATGATAAAAAGAATAGCAGCAGCTTAAATGAAGATTGTATGTGAGTGTGAGTGTGTGTAGAGTCAGTTTAAATGTGTGTGCATGCTATGTGTGTGTGTTGGAGTGTGAGTGTGCATAGAGGGATACAAATGAAATAAACTTTATGCTTTTAATTTTAGAATCTGTGCCTCATCAATCATAGACATTTCCTGTCAAAACAGATTTAATTATTTCCTTTCATTAGATAGATAACCACATGTCCTTGGGCAAAATATAATCTCTCGTGGACAGACTACGTAAACATAAATGGTACCGTAGATCTGTCATGATTCAATGGGAAATATGCGATAACGAGCAGTATTAGTTCCAGTGCTTTGGACAAATCACGATTTCACTTTAGCATCTTTCCAATTTAGGAATGGGAGGGGACATTTGGCACAGACTTGCCTGTAACTTGCAAAGAGATCGGGTGGAGCTGTGTGGAGCTCTTCATTCCGATCCTTGTTCAATCGCTATTCTTAACAATTATGGACCCAAAACTTAATCGACCATCTGACCAATTACGCAAGACTTCAGTTCTGGGTTAACTCACATTTAGCCTAATCTCCGTTATTAGACCGCTTTATGTTCATCAGGTTATACTGAAGAGTATTATAGAGGCGAAATAAACGCACACCTGTTTAGGCGAGGTGCTGGCTAACGGAGTAGAACACTTGAAAAAGAAAAGGAGAGCAGCACACTCTAGGAGCTCAGATGTAATAATTTAATAACCTAATAACCAACGTTTCGACACACAAGCTGTCTTCATCAGGGTATAATGACAAACACTGCGGGTTCACTAGTTTATATAGTGTCAAAGGACACACACACAGGTGTCTGTAATCATGGCTGGGTGTGGCCTGATAGCATTGGTTAATTCACATGTGGTTATTAGGTTATTCAATTATTGCATCTGATCTCCTAGAGTGTGCTGCTTTGCTTTGGTTTTTAATAAATAAGAAGTTATTTATCTACAGTGCTATGCAAAAGTATTCATCCCCTTTGGCGTTTGTCCTATTTTGTTGCATTACAACCTGTAATTTAAATGGATTTTTATTTGCATTTCATGTAATAGACATACACAAAATAGTCCAAATTGGTGAAGTGGAATGAAAAAAAGTACTTGTTTCAAAAAATGTGAATAAATAAATAACGGAAAAGTGGTGCGTGCATATGTATTCACCCCCTTTGCTATGAAGCCCCTAAATAAGATCTGGTGCAACCAATTATATTCAGAAGTCACATAATTAGTTAAATAAAGTCCACCTGTGTGCAATCTAAGTGTCACATGATCTGTCACATGATCTCAGTATATATACACCTGTTCTGAAAGGCCCCAGAGTCTGCAACACCACTAAGCAAGGGGCACCATGAAGAACAAGGAGCTCACCAAACAGGTCAGGGACAAAGTTGTAGAGAAGTACAGATTAGGGTTGGGTTATACAAAAATATCAGAAACTTTGAACATCCCACGGAGCACCATTAAATCCATTATTTAAAAAATTGAAAGAATATGGCACCACAACAAACCTGCCAAGAGAGGTCCACCCACCAAAACTCACAGACCAGTCAAGGAGGGCATTAATCAGAGAGGCAACAAAGAGACCAAAGATAACCCTGAAGGGGCTGCAAAGCTCCACAGCGGAGATTGGAGTATCTGTCCATAGGACCACTTTAAGCCGTACACTCCACAGGGCTGGACTTTACGGAAGAGTGGCCAGAAAAAAGCCATTGCTTAAAGAAAAAAATAAGCAAACACATTTGGTGTTCGCCAAAAGGCATGTGGGAGACTCCCCCAAACATATGGAAGAAGGTACCCTGGTCAGATGAGACTAAAATTGAACTTTTTGGCCATCAAGGAAAACGCTATGTCTGGCACAAACCCAACACCTCTCATCACCCCGAGAACACCATCCCCACAGTGAAGCACGGTGGTGGCAGCATCATGATGTGGGGATGTTTTTCATCGGCAGGGACTGGGAAACTGGTCAGAATTGAAGAAATGATGGATGGTGCTAAATACAGGGAAATCCTTGAGGGAAACCTGTTTCAGTCTTCCAGAGATTTGAGACTGGGACGGAGGTTCACCTTCCAGCAGGACAATGACCCTAAGCATACTGCTAAAGCAACACTCAAGTGGTTTAAGGGGAAACATTTAAATGTCTTGGAATGGCCTAGTCAAAGCCCAGACCTCAATACAACTGAGAATCTGTAGTATGACTTAAAGATTGCTGTACACCAGCGGAGCCCATCCAACTTGAAGGAGCTGGAGCAGTTTTGCCTTGAAGAATGGGCAAAGATCCCAGTGGCTAGATGTGTCAATCTTATAGAGACATACCCCAAGAGACTTGCAGCTGTAATTGCTGCAAAATGTGGCTCTACAAAGTATTGACTTTGGGGGGGTGAATAGTTATGCACGCTCAAGTCATTTCTTGTTTGTTCCACAATAAAAAATATTTTGCATCTTCAAAGTGGTAGGCATGTTGTGTAAATCAAATGATACAAACCCCCCAAAAATCCATTTTAATTCCAAGTTGTAAGGCTACAAAATAGGAAAAATGCCAAGGGGGGTGAATATTTTCGCAAGCCACTGTATAAACTTCAATTGTCCCCAGAGAGTGTCTGAATACCTTTCATACCTCTAGGTCTTCCACCAGGCCGGAGGTGGCCAGCATCGAGGCTGTGGAAGTTGACATCAGCAGACAGTGTTCCCAGAGAGCTGTCCTCCAGGCCCGCTCCACCCAGCCTTCCAGACTCACCAGCATCATACTGGCTGAGGATGTCGGTGAGTTCAGTACCTGTTGGATGAAGAGAGATGCAAATGTGTCTTTATTGTGGCTAAGCTTTTGGTCAAACAACCATGGAGGGCCTTGTCAACCAGCATAAAACGAGACTAACATGAACAGGTGAAATGGGCCTACCTGCTAATCCGGAAGTTCATGAGGGTAGAATTGAGATAGCGCATATTCTCACATAGGCTATTCTCTAATCTCTACATAGATGAGTTTCCATCCAATGGTGACAGATTTCCATGAGAATATTCTAAAATATGCATACTTAAAATATGCGCATTTTCCTACCAGAGATGTGTTTCCATCAAATTGACTAGTTGCAGATAAAAGTCAATGCGTGATGACGTAGTGCACATAAAAATGACTTTTGCGGTTAAATTCCCATGTACCGAATAAAAAATACTAGTTAAATGGGTTTCCATCGCATTTTCAACTCTACTGATGGTTTTGTCACAAAGAAAATTGCTTTATATAGTGAATGCTATTAGCATGTACTCTCTAGCCAACCGCTCACAGATACAGTGCGGGTGTAGCCTACACGATGACATTATTATGGACAAAAGAGCGAGATTATAAAAATGTGTCAAATGGCAGCCAAGCATTGATCATCATATCAACAGAATAACACCCTCTATTTATTGGAAAGGCGTATCAAGCTCATCACCTTGCACTTTCCCCACCCTGTGAAGTTCATCATAATTGATTTAATCTGTAATCTAATAAACTGAATGCTTTCCCAAGTTGTAGTGGGAGGACCACACATGTCATCGTGTGACTCTAAGTTTACTTCGATATGATGGTTATTATATAAATATTTTTGCATAAAAGCATTTCAACTGCCATTTCTCGCAAAATTAATTTTCCAGACACAAAAAGTTCCCACCATGTCTAGCATATTAGCTGTTTCCATTAGGTCTGTCGTGACATTTTGTATTCAACATGCTTTACTCACAAAAGGTTGGAGGGAAACCTGGTTCATGGTAAGGACTTGTTGTTATGCTTCAGTCCATGGAAGTTGAGGTGATTTAGTCTATAGGCCAAAACCAGATAATCTACTCAGTGTATTGCTCAAGTCGACCCTATGAACTATATGTTGAAACATTTCCCTTTATTAGCTTAATCCGGTTTGTAAGTGCTTGGCTAGAACAAAAAAGTGCATCCCTGTGGGGCCCAGAAAAAGGAACGGAAAACGCTGCTTTATAGTATTGTGCGACAGTACTGCGAGCCAGATGTTTACTCCAGCGCTATTGGCTTGTCATGGAGCAGTCATTGGCGATACAGGCTGTAATTAGAAGTGCCTAAAACACAGGCCCTTTCAGATGCCTTTCTTATAAACTTCTCTAACAACAGTCATGTTGAAACTGCACAGAACGGTGTAGTAATACTGAATGTAGCCCATCGCTCATCACAGCATGACCTCTGAGCTGTTTCCTTTCTTGAATTGAATACACCTCGAGGACTGTATCACTCATTGCTAAGGTTTGGTGCGTTTGATGAGAACTGGCTGCATCACCTGTGTGTGACTGTCCCCTTCTCCTGTACTCAGTAACGGGACAGGTACTGCGCTGTGATGCCATCGTGGACATCATCAGTGAGATCCAGATAGTGTCCACCACCAGGGAGCTGCACCTGGAGGACTCACCACTGGAACTGAAGATCCACGCACTGGACTCTGAGGGTGAGGAGTGTTCAAGGATACACTGTTATGCGTTATTGGACAGCTTGTAGCATTAGTTGTCTTTTGCTCAGAGACATTTACGTCATGGTATACTGTCAACACAACACTTTACATTTAGTTGCTCTATACCTACCTATGTAGTAACAGTGCACTTACTGTAGTAACATTGTATCACCATTGTATCAACAATGTCCTGATATTCCACTTGTGTAAACTTTTTACAATGTAATGACTAAATTGCTATGCAACAACATGTTAATACAATGTTCTTAGTAGAGTAATTACAGCATTACTACAGATATATGAACAACTTTAAAGTGCTACCAGCGTTAAGTATAATGCGTAGAGAGATCCACAGTATTGTTGTGTGGACTAGCCAGTTTAATGACTTTTCCAGTAGGGATGACTGTGATCCCCCACGGCAGGCCTTCCCTGTCCTCAGGCAGCGGTTAAATGTCTCTCTTTGTTCTGTCTCACTGGTTCCATTTGGGCCAGGCACAGACACACTCTGTTAAATGAGCTGAAGCCCCAACCTGATTCTCTTTGATGACGGCCCCTAAGGCGCGCTGCATTTTGTTGTTTGTTTTAGCCTTTATGTGTACTACTCTCAGATCTGTCAAATGGAATAGCTGAAATACTGCGTTGAAAGAGGATTATTGGTGTTTGGGTTTATAGGACTGCAACCTTTAGGGACTTGTCAAAGTGGTGTGCTGTATTTGCCTTCTTGTCCACAGGGATTTAAGTCCTTTCAACACAAATTCACAGGACAATGTTTTGCATGTAGCAGTGTAATATATATTTTAATGTTGATACTTAAATTGCACCATCTACATTTGTATTTTAATGTTGATACTTAAATTGCACCATCTACATTTGTATGTACGATAAATCAAATCCCAAGCAATGGGAGCATATGCTTAGCCATGTCTCTCACCCCCAAATTGTTGATTGTGCAGGAAACACCTTCAGCACTCTAGCAAGCCTGGTGTTTGACTGGACCATAGTGAAAGATGCAGACACGGATGGATTCCTTGACTCCTACAACTCATTAAGGTGCGTTGCCATGCACTCCATCATGGAGAAAACAACCTGCCTGTTAGAGTGAATGTAAAGTAAATGGTCAACAACATCATTATAACAAGAACTGGTTTAAGGATGGCAATTCAATGCAAATTCAATCTTACCTGTGACTTATCAGGTTATTTAAATACATTTGGTTATGATTTGCCTTGTGCCAGAATTGACCTTTAAACTACAGCTTAGGATAGGCCTCAGGTTCTTATCACAGGTCTAACATATTACTTCTGTATGTAGAGGTTAATTGTAATATGTCCATTTGTCACTGTCGATAATATGCCTGTAATGTGTTTTCCAATCCCTTTCCCTCCCTCAAGGGTTCTTAAATTCTCTGAGTCTACGTACACCCCCCCTGGTTACATCTCTGAGATGGAGAAAGTGGGGAAACAGGGAGATATCATCTTGGTGTCAGGACTGAAAACGGGCCACGCTAAGCTTAAGGCTAAAATACAAGAATCTCTGTATAAGGTATTCTGTTAAAACATTTCCTGAATCTCTTACCTTGTTTTTGAAGTAGACTGTAGCTGGGTTATCATACTGTATAGTTAATAATTAAATACTGGCTTAAGGACCTCAAATCAGAAGTATCTTTTTAGAAGCGAGGGAAGGGAACATCAGAGGGGTATAAGAACTTGAGCTTAGTTGAAGTAGTATCCGTTCATCCCAGCAGCCCTCCAGGGGCATAGACTGCTATACATAACAATCTTGACTTGCGGAACAGTGATGTCTCCTCTCCAGCCTTATCTGTGATGTCACAGCTAGTAGAGTCTGTCTAGCCCGTCTGACATTTTTATTTTTATTTCACTTTTATTTAACCAGCTAAGCCAGTTGAGAACAAGTTCTCATTTACAACTGCGACCTGGCCAAGATAAAGCAAAGCAGTGCGATAAAAACAACAACAACAACACAGAGTTACATATGGGATAAACAAAACGTACAGTCAAAAACACAATAGAAAATCTATATACAGTGTGTGCAAATGTAGTAAGTTATGGAGGTAAGGCAATAAATAGGCCATAGTGCAAAATAATTACAATTTAGTATTAACACTGGAGTGATGGATGTGCAGAAGATGATGTGCAAATAGAGATACTGGGGTGCAAATGAGCAAAATAAATAACAATTTGGGGATGAGGTAGTTGGTGACCAATGAGCTAAGATAAGGCGGATTTGCCTAGCAGTGATTTATAGATGACCTGGAGCCAGTGGGTTTGGCGACGAATATGTAGTGAGGGCCAGCCAACGAGAGCGTACAGGTCACAATGGTGGGTAGTATATGGGGCTTTGGTGACAAAACGGATGGCACTGTGATAGTCTACATCCAATTTGCTGAGTAGTGTTGGAGGCTATTTTGTAAATGACATTGCCAAAGTCAAGGATCGGTAGGATAGTCAGTTTTACGAGGGCATGTTTGGCAGCATGAGTGAAGGAGGCTTTGTTGCGAAATAGGAAGCCGATTCTAGATTTAACTTTGGATTGGTGATGCTTAATGTGAGTCTGGAAGGAGAGTTTACGGTCTAACCAGACACCTAGGTATTTGTAGTTGTCCACATATTCTAAGTCAGACCTGCCGAGAGTAGTGATTCTAGTCTGGCGGGCGGTTGCAAGCAGCGTTCGATTGAAGAGCATGCATTTAGTTTTACTAGCGTTTAAGAGCAGTTGGAGGCTACGGAAGGAGTGTTGTATGGCATTAAAGCTCGTTTGGAGGTTTGTTAACACAGTGTCCAATGAAGGGCCAGATGTATACAAAATGGTGTTGTCTGCGTAGAGGTGGATCTGAGAGTCACCAGCAGCAAGAGCGACATCATTGATATACACAGAGAATAGAGTCGGCCCGAGAATTGAACCCTCTGGCACCCCCATAGAGACTGCCAGAGGTCCAGACAACAGGCCCCACGATTTGACACATTGAACTCTATCTGAGAAGTAGTTGGTGAACCAGGCGAGGCAGTCATTTGAGAAACCAGTGGGCATGGACAAGTTGCAGCAGAGGGTGCAGAGCTGGTGGCCGGGGTAGGGGTAGCCAGGTGGAAAGCATGCCAGCCGTTGCAAAATGCTTGTAGAAATTAGATGGGGGGGCAGTCAATTCATATATGGTGTCCAGGGCACAGCTGGGGGCTGAGGGGTGTCTGTAGCAAGCGGCAACAGTGAGAGACTTATTTCTGGAAAGGTGGATTATTAGAAGTAGAAGCTCAAGCTGTTTGGGCACAGACCTGGATAGTATGATAGAGAAGATGATGTGAAATGAGACTCCACAGTTATAGGGTAGGCCTCATTTCGATTACAGAGAGAGATTACAGTACCACTGAAGGGTGTATTGTACAATAGTCAATTACAGTGAGGGAAAAAAGTATTTGATCCCCTGCTGATTTTGTACGTTTGCCCACTGACAAAAATGATCAGTCTATAATTTTAATGGTAGGTTTATTTGAACAGTGAGAGACAGAATAACAACAAATAAATCAAGAAAAACGCATGTCAAAAATTGTATAAATTGATTTGCATTTTAACGAGGGAAATAAGTATTTGACCCCTCTGCAAAACATGACTTAGTACTTGGTGGCAAAACCCTTGTTGGCAATCACAGAGGTCACACGTTTCTTGTAGTTGGCAACCAGGTTTGCACACATCTCAGGAGGGATTTTGTCCCACTCCTCTTTGTAGAGCTTCTCCAAGTCATTAAGGTTTCGAGCCTGACGTTTGGCAACTCGAACTTCAGCTCGCTCCACAGATTTTCTATGGGATTAAGGTCTGGAAACTGCCTAGGCCACTCCAGGACCATAATGTGCTTCTTCTTGAGCCACTCCTTTGTTGCCTTGGCCATGTGTTCAGGGTCATTGTCATGCTGGAATACTCATCCACAACCCATTTTCAATGCCCTGGCTGAGGGAAGGAGGTTCTCACCCAAGATGTGACGGTACATGGCCCTGTCCATCGTCCCTTTGATGCGGTGAAGTTGTCCTGTCCCCTTAGCAGAAAAACACCCCAAAGCATAATGTTTCCACCTCCATGTTTGACGCTGGGGATGGTGTTCTTGGGGTCATAGGCAGCATTCCTCCTCCTCCAAACACGGCGAGTTGAGTTGATGCCAAAGAGCTCCATTTTGGTCTCATCTGACCACAACACTTTCACCCAGTTCTCCTCTGAATCATTCAGATGTTCATTGGCAAACTTCAGACGGCCCTGTATATGTGCTTTCTTGAGCAGGGGGACCTTGCGGGCGCTGCTGGATTTCAGTCCTTCACGGTGTAGTGTGTTACCAATTGTTTTCTTGTTGACTATGGTCCCAGCTGCCTTGAGATCATTGACAAGATCCTCCCGTGTAGTTCTGGGCTGATTCCTCACCGTTCTCATGATCATTGCAACTCCACGAGGTGAGATCTTGCATGGAGCCCCAGGCCGAGGGAGATTGACAGTTCTTTTGTGTTCCTTCCATTTGCGAATAATCGCACCAACTGTTGTCACCTTCTCACCAAGCTGCTTGGCGATGGTCTTGTAGCCCATTCCAGCCTTGTGTAGGTCTACAATTTTGTCCCTGACATCCTTGGAGAGCTCTTTGGTCTTGGCCATGGTGGAGAGTTTGGAATCTGATTGATTGATTGCTTCTGTGGACAGGTGTCTTTTATACAGGTAACAAGCTGAGATTAGGAGCACTCCCTTTAAGAGTGTGCTTCTAATCTAATCTTCAATCTTTCTGATTGAGAGGGGGTCAAATATTTATTTCCCTCATTAAAATGCAAATCAATTTATAACATTTTTGACATGCGTTTTTCTGCATTATTTTGGTGTTATTCTGTCTCTCACTGTTCAAATAAACCTACCATTAAAATTATAGACTGATCATTTCTTTTTCAGTGGACAAACGTACAAAATCAGCAGGGGATCAAATACTTTTTTCCCTCACTGTATATACAAAACATTTAAAGTCGTTTTGTACATGATGGAGTGTTGGGAGCTATTGATGGCGTGTGAATCATACTGTAACCGAGTTGGTCTGGTTTCTCGACGTGTCAAACGGCATGTGTCGTTTGCTGTGCCGTAACTATGGTATCTGCCCTTCACACAGGATGTCGGTGCAGCAGAGGTGAAACTGCTGATTCTGGAGAATATCCTACTGAGCCCTGCACATGATGTCTACCTGCTGGTGGGCACATCCATCCAATACAAGGTCCAGAAGATCAGGCAGGGAAAGATCGCAGGTGGGTCTGAACTTACTCAGTCAAGCAAACTAACAATAAATTACGTATTGAATCACATGTACCAAAAATTGTTAGATGATATTCATATCACAGCTCAGGGTGGCATGTTACAAGTGTATGAAGTAAATGATGGAGATGGGTTTTTATTATAAAGAGCTAACCCAGGTTAGTTCTGTTGTGTTCCAGAGTTATCTATGCCCTGTGACCAGTATGAGCTGCACCTCCAGAACAGTGTGGCAGGGCCTGATGGAAACCCAGAGCTGGCCGTGGCTAGTCTGGACCAGAGCACCTCCACTGTCAATGCCCTGCACCTGGGACATATCAATGTGGTGCTGGATCATAAGAGTATCCTTTAAGACATATCACACTTTACATGATCTTGATTAGTTTTGGACTCCTACAGTGCTATGACATTAGTTGGGGATTATGCAACAACATTTAGGGCTGTGGCGATCATGAAATTTTGTCAGCCGGTGATTGTCATGCAAATAACAGTGTGTCTCATGGTAATTGTCCGTCAATTAACATAAACACGTTTTGCGTCTCTGGCTTCCACCCATAGCCCACAAGCCACTGATGTGGACCTTTTGGAACATCTACATTTAAAAAGTTGAATAAATCCATTTAATATAGCCTACTCCATCACAATAATGCCATAATTTTTTTTAGGTAAGTCTATGCAAACATGATATGAAGAAAATGTAGCCTATTTCAGAAGAACATAATAGCATATTCTGAGTCATCCTTATGTTAGGCCCTGATCTGACTATGCCATATGGCTGTGGGCTACACTAGTTCATTTAGCAGACAAGATTTGCTTAGTTCCAGTGGCATTATTTTATAGGAAGAACAATACAATTGAACAAAGCTGAATAAAATAGAAAGGATATTTTTCCCAAACGATTTCTGATGGAGTGTGCAAATGCGGCTATTCTGTGTTGAGCAGTTAACAAAGAAACAGGTCCTCGTATATGCTTAATTTAGTGTAATTTATCCAACTTTAGTTGAGATACAAACGTTAAGCTTGATGTTTTGATTTCTAATACATTCTAAGGCTGCATGATGCGACTGATGCTGATTTGAAAAAAGTTGCATGAAAGGCAAGCACTCGGTTCTGTTTCTTGCACAGACCGCACACACTTAATCAGTCTCTCATTCACAATTTGACAAGCACTTGATAATATTCTCACCCATCAGACTATTCTCAATTTAATCAGGTCTTTACATATAGCCTACTAATAAATGTGAGGAGAAGCAAAATGTAATCGTAGCCTGCACTCGAATGGAGGTTAGTGCGTTTAATTTTTAATATGCCAGGTAAGCTACACTGTTTGTAAAGCGGATTAATGGGCTAAATTTTAAGAATTGAGCAATACATATAGCAGCATGAGAAAGCTGGGATCCTCTTTTAAATAGTGGCCAGTCAAAACTCTGTTTTCACACACGATTGCGCATTGACAGGGCTTATAAGAACACGTGTTTCACTAGGCTCCGTAGGCTATGTGCTCTCTAACTGTGTTCCAGGGGTCTTGGGCCTATAGGCATTGTGATACAAAACCTTTTCAAAACATATAGGCCTTGGGCTAGGCTACATGATGCATGCGACTATCATTTGGAAAAAGTGACAAAAAAATGCCTTAGACTGCACACGTGATAATATTGTCACCCATCAGACTATTCTCAATGTAATCTTGTCTTTATATATACTAAATAATATATGTGTGAAATTAGTTTTGATTTAGAATGGGCCATTATTATGCACCTGTTGGAACAGGAGCTAGGTAAAAAAAGACATGTAATTCATATGCACTTTAATAGCAAATGGAGGACGCTTTTCCCTCGGTTCATTTTCATGCCAGCCAGGTAGGCTACTCCGGTTGTAAAGAGAAGCAATGTGCTTAATATTAGGTATGTTGAGAAATAAATATAGTAGGCCTAGCCTATAGAAAGCTGATGGGATCTTCCTCTTTTTAATAGACCATCAAAACACTGTTTTCTCACGCAATTGCATAGCATAGCATAGCCTATAGAAATGTTGTGCAACATGGGCTTACAGGAACACTTATTTCATTCCATGCATCAACCAGCTATGAGGAGCTGGCTCTTGCTGCGCGACAGGTGATCCTATTCTACTCAAACTCTGAATGCCAGGGCTCTCATTAAGTATTTGATTAGATTTTCGATGCCATTTGCATTGATGTCAGAGTGATTAGAGGGAAAATACTGTACATTAGCGACTGGCCGTTAGCAAGTTTGGTAGGCTACTAATGACCATCAGAGCGCAGTTTTGGAGAAGCCTAGTTACTGTGACTCAATGGTTATGTGGAATTTGACTGTGGTCATGACTTGTGACTGCCGGTGTGTCGGTAATACGGTCACCGTAACAGCCCTAATCATGTCACAACACTGTCAAATCAACAGGGTTGCATAATGGTTTATGTTAATGTAATGACATGCAATGGTGTGTAAAATGAATGGTGTACTGTGTAGGAAGGGAGGAAGTTGAGTGTTCCATTCTATCTTATAAACTGGATGGTTCGAGCCCTGAATGCTGATTGGCTGACAGCCGTGGTATGTATACCACGGGTATGACAAAACATACATTTTTACTGCTCTAATTACGTTGGCAACCAGTTTATAATAGCAATAAGGCACCTCAGGGGTTTGTGGTATATCAAATCAAATCAAATCAAATTTTATTGGTCACATGCGCCGAATACAACAGGTGCAGACATTACAGTGAAATGCTTACTTACAGCCCTTAACCAACAGTGCATTTATTTTAAACAAAAAAAAGTAAAAATAAAACAACAACAAAAAAAAAGTGTTGAGAAAAAAAAGAGCAGAAGTAAAATAAAGTGACAGTAGGGAGGCTATATATACAGGGGGGTACCGTTGCAGAGTCAATGTGCGGGGGGCACCGGCTAGTTAAGGTAGTTGAGGTAATATGTACATGTGGGTAGAGTTAAAGTGACTATGCATAAATACTTAACAGAGTAGCAGCAGCGTAAAAGGATGGGGTGGGGGGGCAGTGCAAATAGTCCGGGTAGCCATGATTAGCTGTTCAGGAGTCTTATGGCTTGGGGGTAGAAGCTGTTGAGAAGTCTTTTGGACCTAGACTTGGCACTCCGGTACCGCTTGCCGTGCGGTAGCAGAGAGAACAGTCTATGACTAGGGTGGCTGGAGTCTTTGACAATTTTGAGGGCCTTCCTCTGACACCGCCTGGTATAGAGGTCCTGGATGGTAGGAAGCTTTGCCCCAGTGATGTACTGGGCCGTACGCACTACCCTCTGTAGTGCCTTGCGGTCGGAGGCCAAGCAGTTGCCATACCAGGCGGTGATGCAACCAGTCAGGATGCTCTCGATGGTGCAGCTGTAGAATTTTTTGAGGATCTGAGGACCCATGCCAAATCTTTGCAGTCTCCTGAGGGGGAATAGGCTTTGTCGTGCCCTCTTCACGACTGTCTTGGTGTGTTTGGACCATGATAGTTCGTTGGTGATGTGGACACCAAGGAACTTGAAGCTCTCAACCTGTTCCACTACAGCCCCGTCGATGAGAATGGGGGCGTGCTCAGTCCTCTTTTTTTTCCTGTAGTCCACAATCATCTCCTTTGTCTTGGTCACGTTGAGGGAGAGGTTATTGTCCTGGCACCACACGGCCAGATCTCTGACCTCCTCCCTATAGGCTGTCTCATCGTTGTCGGTGATCAGGCCTACCACTGTTGTGTCGTCGGCAAACTTAATGATGGTGTTGGAGTCGTGCCTGGCCATGCAGTCATGGGTGAACAGAGAGTACAGGAGGGGACTGAGCACGCACCCCTGAGGGGCCCCCGTGTTGAGGATCAGTGTGGCAGATGTGTTGTTACCTACCCTTACCACCTGGGGCGGCCCGTCAGGAAGTCCAAGATCCAGTTGCAGAGGGAGGTGTTTAGTCCCAGGATCCTTAGCTTAGTGATGAGCTTAGAGGGCACTATGGTGTTGAATGCTGAGCTGTAGTCAATGAATAGCATTCTCACGTAGGTGTTCCTCTTGTCCAGGTGGGAAAGGGCAGTGTGGAGTGCAATAGAGATTGCATCATCTGTGGATCTGTTGGGGCGGTATGCAAATTGGAGTGGGTCTAGGGTTTCTGGGATAATGCTGTTGATGTGAGCCATGACCAGCCTTTCAAAGCACTTCATGGCTACAGACGTCAGTGCTACGGGTCGGTAGTCATTTAGGCAGGTTATCTTAGAGTCCTTGGGCACGGGGACTATGGTGGTCTGCTTGAAACATGTTGGTATTACAGACTCAGTCAGGGACATGTTGAAAATGTCAGTGAAGACACTTGCCAGTTGGTCAGCACATGCTCGGAGTACACGTCCTGGTAATCCGTCTGGCCCTGCGGCCTTGTGAATGTTGACCTGCTTAAAAGTCTTACTCACATCGGCTACGGAGAGCGTGATCACATAGTTATCCGGAACAGCTGGTGCTCTCATGCATGCTTCAGTGTTGCTTGCCTCGAAGCGAGCATAGAAGTGGTTTAGCTCGTCTGGTAGGCTTGTGTCACTGGGCAGCTCGCGGCTGTGCTTCCCTTTGTAGTCTGTAATAGTTTTCAAGCCCTGCCACATCCGACGAGCGTCAGAGCCAGTGTAGTACGATTCAATCTTAGTCTTGTATTGACTCTTTGCCTGTTTGATGGTTCGTCGGAGGTCATAGCGGGATTTCTTATAAGCGTCCGGGTTAGAGTCCCGTTCCTTGAAAGCGGCAGCTCTACCCTTTAGCTCAGTGCGGATGTTTCCTGTAATCCATGGCTTCTGGTTGGGGTATGTACGTATGGTCACTATGGGGACGACATCATCGATGCACTTATTGATGAAGCCAGTGACTGATGTGGTGTACTCCTCAATGCTGTCTGAAGAATCCCGGAACATGTTCCAGTCTGTGCTAGCAAAACAGTCCTGTAGCTTAGCATCTGCGTCATCTGACCACTTTTTTATTAACCGAGTCACTGGTGCTTCCTGCTTTAGTTTTTGCTTATAAGCAGGAATCAGGAGGATAGAGTTATGGTCAGATTTGCCAAATGGAGGGCGAGGGAGAGCTTTGTATGCGTCTCTGTGTGTGGAGTAAAGTTGGTCTAGAGTTTTTTTTCCTCTGGTTGCACATTTAACATGCTGGTAGAAATTAGGTAGAACGGATTTAAGTTTCCCTGCATTAAAGTCCCCGGCCACTAGGAGCGCTGCATCTGGATGAGCGTTTTCCTGTTGATTAATCCATGCACGCGTTGCGTCGTGCATGGATACAGCCCTTAGCCGTGGTATATTGGCCATATACTACACCCCATTGGGCCTTAGTGCTTAAATATATCCTCCTCAGTGGATTGCAGTGCTTTATCTGTATGTAGAGAGGAGGTGAGTTCGCCTAGTGGAGCAGAGACGGGCAGTAATATAACAGGACTTGACAGACTAACTAGCTAAAGCTCTCTACTTACAACCCGCTGGGATAGGGTCTTATTGTGCACTTGACAAACACGAGACATGAACCGTGTTGTCAGAGGAGGCTGTATAAAAAAAAAAACGGTCCAAGAATGCCACTCTTTGTGTACCTAATGTTATTGTCCCTAATAACAATTGCTCAGGCCTTCGCATGCAAGGGGTGTCTCGCCTGCCCAACGGGACTCTGTATGTGGTGGAACCGGGATACTTGGGTATGTTTGCAGGCTTTCATCCTCGTGTATAAGCGATTTTAATTTTAAAGTAAACTGTTCCACTTCAAATTTGAACTTGTATTGTCTTTCTCTCCCAGGATTTAAGATTAATCCTGGAGAGAGCTGGGTCCTGGAAACAGGACGAGTGTATAATATCCTCATCGAAGTGTTTGACAAGTCAAGCAATAGGATTTACTTATCTGATGTAAGTAAGCTCTGCCTAAATTGTCTTCATTCTATACCGTCATTGTTTGTTTGTTTGATCTGTTTGTTAGATCTGTAACACTGTCACTCTCCATACTCTTCTCCCACTTATAAAATGGAAAAATGAATTTATTGTCAGTATAATTTGGCATCTTCCTCTTGATGTTTAATCAACTGCAGACTGAAATACAGCTGGGAGACATAAAAATACTGGAAAGGAAGATTTAGGACATTTTTGTCCTATATCTTTTGTCCTCTTTGATGGTTGTTTTTTCCACACTTTAAAACAGTTCTTCTTTGTCTTATTTCCTTCTGTATTTTTAAGTGCTACTATCTTGATTGTTTCTGTCTGCAGAACATTCGGATCGATGCTGCCTTTCCAGAGGAGTACTTTGAGATTCTGGAGTCCTCCCTGAATGGGTCCTACCACCGTGTCAAGGCTCTGAAAGACGGGCTAACACTAATTGAAGCTGTGCTCAAATCTGTGGTGGATCAAGTGAGTTTTGTCATAACCTTGAATTAGTTTCTTCGCAGATATTTTGAGTATGTGTTATCTTTAGTACTTTATACTGTCTTATATCCAACTGTGGAGAGATCATTATCATTAGTTAAAAATAGCTTGGCTATGTCTTAACAAGGTTGTTGTTTTTCTGTTCTAGAATGGAAGAGTCCATGAGCTGGCCAACCCAGTCCACAATGAACAGGATGTAGAAATCTACAATCCCATAGTCCTCAGTCCCAGTATCCTCACGTTTCCATGGCAGCCAAAGGTTGGAGCCTACCAGTACACAATACAGGTATTTGTCCCTTTTTAATACAAGCCAGTGTATGTTCACTGATGTCCTTTCTTTTGGAACCTCATGTTGCTGAAGAATCTCTCAAATCAGCCTCTAGATTTGCATAAAGTTGTGTGTTTGTGTATGATTTGATTATATTTAGTAGGGCTGACCCCATTTAGTCGACTGGTCTATTGTTTGGTTGATAGGCTGTAGGTCGACTGAGATTTCTTTAGTCAAGCAGTAGCAAAAAAGAATAACAATTGAATGGTGTACCTGTCTGATTGGTGCCTGTCTGAGTGGATTCATCTATCGTGGAGGCCGTGGGGATGGCACAGTCCATCACTAAGACGTGAAATTGTATATGGTTATATTACGTAAGAAGAATGGTACAACACTAATACAAATGATATTATTTTATAACGAATGCGCTTTCTCCCGCATTGGATAGCGGTCGCTGTCTGTGGCTCTGAAACATCAGTGCGCTATTGATTTGGCGTCTTTTCCTAGACCATGTTACTATGTGCAGAATGGCATATTGGTGTTGAGAACAATGCGGTGGAGGCAGCAGCGGCGTTAGGAGACGAGAAACAGCACTTGTCTTAATTGTCTACGAAAAGTGAGGAGAGAGGAAACGCCAACTTAATTAGGCCTATAATCAATATCCTAACTGTTAAAGATGCCTGGCATTATAGATCATCCATATATACAGTACTAGTCAAAAGTTTAGACACACCTACTCATTTCAGGTTTTTTCTTAAATTGTACTATTTTCTACATTGTAGAATAATAGTAAAGACATCAAAACTATGAAATAACACATATGGAATCATGTAGTAACCAAAAAAGTGTTAAACAAATCAAAATGTATTTTATGTTTGAGATTCTTCAAATAGCCACCCTTTGCCTTGATGACAGCCTTGCACACTCTTGTCTCTCAACCAGCTTTATGAGGTAGTCACCTGGAATGCATTTCAATTAACAGGTGTGCCTTCTTACAAGTTAATTTGTGGAATTTCTTTCCTTCTTAATGCATTTGAGCCAATCAGTTGTGTTGTGACAAGGTAGAAGGGGGTATACAGAAGATAGCCCTATTTGGTAAAATACCAAATCCATATTATGGCAAGAACAGCAAAGAGAAACGACAGTCCATCATTACTTTAAGACATGAAGGTCGGTCAATACGGAACATTTCAAGAGCTTTGAAAGTTTCTTCCAGTGCAGTCGCAAAAACCATCAAGCGCTATGATGAAACTGGCTCTCATGAGGACCGCCACAGGAATGGAAGACCCAGAGTTACCTCTGCTGCAGAGGATAAGTTCATTAGAGTTACCAGCCTCAGAAATTGCAGCCCAAATAAATGCTTCACAGAGTTCAAGTAACAGACACATCTCAACATCAACTGTTCAGAGGGGACTGTGTGCATCAGGCCTTCATGGTCGGATTGCTGCAAAGAAACCACTACTAAAGGACACCAATAAGAAGAAGAGACCTGCTTGGGCCAAGAAACACGAGCAATGGACATTAGACCAGTGGAAATTTGTACTTTGGTCTGGAGTCCAAATTTGAGATTTTTGGTTCCAACCGCCGTGTCTTTGTGAGACGCGGTGTGGGTGAACGGATGATCGCCGTATGTGTAGTTCCCACCGTAAAGCATGGAGGAGGTGGTGTGATGGTGTGGGGATGCTTTGCTGGTGACACTGTCTCTGATTTATTTAGAATTCAAGGCACACTTAACCAGCATGGTTACCACAGCATTCTGCAGCGATATGCCATCTCATCTGGTTTGGGCTTAGTGGAACTATCATTTGTTTTTCAACAGGACAATGACCCAACACACCTCCAGGGTGTGTAAGGGCTATTTTACCAAGAAGGAGAGTGATGGAGTGCTGCATCAGATGACCTGGCCTCCACAATCCCCGACCTTGAGATGGTTTGGGATGAGTCGGACCGCAGAGTGAAGGAAAAGCAGCCAACAAGTGCTCAGCATATGTGGGAACTCCTTCAATACTGTTGGAAAAGCATTCCAGGTGAAGCTGGTTGAGGGAATACCAAGAGTGTGCAAAGCTGTCATCAAGGCAAAGGGTGGCTATTTTATATTTGAAACTTTTGACTGGTAGTGTATCTGCAGAATTAATTCAGATCCTGCTTCTGTTTGAGTATTTGTTTAAGACCTACTGATTCCGTGAGTACCAAGCCTAACGCAACCACAACATGTCGGATAAACAATTTCACAAATCTGGCTGTTTTTAATATTTGCTATGCTGTAATATAAAGGCTTTATACTTTATTTTCGTTAGAACAGCCTCTTTGGTATTATTTGTAATTTATTTAGTGTCCAAATTGTCAGAAATAGTATTTCTAATAATAACCCTCATTTTTCGTGATCTCCTTATTGTTATTATTATTATCGTTATAATAATAAGTAAGGCCAGACAAAGTTGAATTGCTGTTTAACGGATGCCCCGCCTTACTTTTCTCCACACCCCGCAAAAATAAAATGAAGTGTAATTTTTTGGGCAATATATGCGGAGCTTTGTTTGTAATGCACTGTCCGCTCTCCCTTGGCTTTCCCAAGTTGATGCTCAAGAGACTTAACAGCCTCAGATCACGCGCTCAGATCATGTTCGAGCCTCGGATTGGACAGTCGTGTTCGAGCCTCGGATTGGACAGTATAACACACACGCTCGCACCTGCAGGCGGCGTGCAGATGTTTCATTTCTCTCTCATGTGGTCATGGGTGAAGCCAGCGCAAATGCCTACTATTTATGTTTCCAGGTTAAACGTGGGCTGTCCCTCATAAACAAACAGTCGGTTAATTTCATGGGTAATGCATCATTTTCAGATCTATTAGAAGCGATTTTAATAGACGAAACAACAATGTCATTGAATCCATTGACTGGCCAGAGATCAGGGCATTCATCAGCAAAGATGCAGTGCAAGCTGATAGTATTTTGGACAACCAAATTGAAGTCAAAATGATTGATGAAAACGAAGTGTCAGCTGTATGTTGATTTGCGATTCATAACTTTCGTTTTACCGATACTACCAGTAATAGTAGGCCAACCGATAACATCAAGACGGAATGCGTTTAGAAGTGATGGTGCGCCGCCGAAAACAGCTAGCATGTCCAGCAAAGCACGCACACACTTCATGCAGATCAGCAGCTGCACAATGATGTGCTCGACGGTCTCCAAGGTGGGGGCTTTTGGTAGCAGCCAGACGAGACAATCGAAGGAGGATGCGATGAGCGAAGTTACTGGGCTCGAATTTAGTCAAGCTTGCTCTATATAGATTGATGCTTCTAATTGTGCATGTTATAAACCATTTATTTTTATTTTGATGATGACAGGCTATACTCTATGGCTTGATTTTATGTATTTCTTCCAATGCTACATTAATTTGGCAGATGTAACTTGATTGACCCTCTTTCTACAAGGCCTAGTCTATGAGAGGCCTAATCATATTTGTATGAATCTTTTGTTAACACCTATAGGCTATAGAGATGCATTCAGTTAATGAACTCATTATTATACATAAGCATTCTAATTTGATTACAATTATTTATTGTTAATCATTCTTGAATTAGATTTTTGTATTTTTATAGTCTACTCTATTACCCTATACATAACATTAAATTACGAGATTGGATTCCGCTTTTTCCAGTGTTACATTCATTTGACCTAATTCGAATGATTGTCCTTCATTAACAATAGCATATTTTTCCTAGAAAGGGTAGTCTATGATAGGCCTTTTATATTTGCATTGTCTTAATTTGTTAAAGCCTTGTTAGGCTATACAATTAAGTAGATTAATGAACTGATAATACATTCATACATTACTTTTTCCCCCCAACATTTTTAGAATATGATAGGATGTATAATAGAACGCAATATTATATGTGAATAATGTTCATTAATGTTCATTTGTGTATTAATAATAAAAATCTGATAATCAGATTTCTCCAATTTTTCATGTCCATATATCCTGGACATTAATTAACCGATTATCAAAAGCACTCTGGTGTATGGACCCCCATCTATAGAAGTTAAAAGAGAGCGGCTTAGCCATACCAGACAGATTCCTGCAATTACCTCAAGGCCTTGGATCCTACAACAGATACCAGGAAACACGACACAAGGCACCAAAACTAAGTCAAGATCAGTTTCTGGATAATTGCAGTCAGCTTTCTATCTCAATATCCCAGCCCTGGGCACACCGGAATCACTTCACAGGTATTTTAATGAATGTATTGTCATTTTTCTATATCAATTAAGTTTGTGGCACACTACTACTCCTTTTAGATTCATGTTAAACATACTGTGTCTATTGTAAAATGTCACCATTCAGGAAATGTAAAACGTTTATTTTCAAAAGTAAGTGTAAGCTTTATGTTTTAAAGCTCTGAACTAAAACTGCCTGCCTACTTGTTCACATTAGATCTCAGAGAAGATGTGGTGCATCTAACAGAGTCCATAGCAACTTATGCATCCCACTTGGAGAAGGTGAATCAAGCAATGTCCAGACGTCACCAACAGCCCACTCCCCTACGTACACCAGAGTCTGATGTTTTATGCTACACTGTGAGAGCATAATGCGAACCGGTCAGCCCCCAGTACAGCACTCTGTTACAAGCTTTGGAGAAAGTGCCCCAATACCACCCCCTCTTTCTACTGGACTTTGCTCCTGGGGATAGATTCCAGAGAAGGAAATGGATTGACAATTTGAAACTTCCATTGACTTCCACTTTGTACAAGTATGCCTGTGGTAACTACCTAGGCACTCATATGACATTTCATATGGATGGTATCCTCACATAGCAATGGCGTTCATGAGACCAGGCAAGCTTCTGTCATCTCCCCACTGAGAAAATAAATACCAACATACCACACTAGAGCAATGCAAAAAGCATTCCTCAACAAATACGCACATGTTGCCAAAGTGAACAGCTACTTCCTGAGAGAAATGTATTGGTTTCTGACAGATGACAAGAGTTCAGCAAACGATGATGAACAGGGCCTACTTGATGAGAGAATATCCTTGTTCCTCCTTGATGGTGATGACCCAGAACTGATCATGGATTTAAGGAAACTGAATGGCAAACCACAATCCTCATTCCAGCCCTTTTGGGATGAAGTACAGAAGTATTTTAACGAATACACAGCTCAGGTCAATGATCACAGACATGGGGAGTACTTGTACTTACCTTTTGCTATATCAGTTGAGGACTTGCGTGACACAGTGGAAAAGCAGCTTCCACCAGAAACTAAAATCCCATCAATACAGTGGCTAAGACAGCAGTTTACACCCAAGAATCCATGGTTCATGTCTGCTCTCCAGTACACCGGAAGGTTTGACCTCAAGTTCATGGTCCAGTCTCGGGTGATAAGAAAAGGACATCAAGACCCAAAGTTTGTTACAGTACAGTGGAACTACATTAAACAGTTTGCCTGCATGTTGCAGAAGGACTGTGAAATGTTATGTGTGGATGATATAGAAATATAGAAAATGTAAAGATGAGTGCTGCCGTGGTCAGTGCAAAGGTGAGAGCGACCATCAACTGTGTTGAATGTGAGAAGCCAAGGTGCTTGTATGCCAAAAGCTGTCTAAAGAAGAACAGAAAGCAGTCCAACACATTCGGGACGAGAACATTTCTACATGTGGTTCAGAGCTTTTCCAAGAAGATTATCCATATCACGAGCAGATAGTTGCTTTCAAGGGGCTAACCTGTGGAATGCAAGTGGAGACACAATATTACTCAGAAATCACAGTGTCATTCCCAGATGTGTTTGTCCATTGTGGATGTCCAGATGTTCTTGAGGGGGAAGAGGTTGTGAGGCTCAAACAACAATTCCAACATGTCAGGCCAATGTGCCCAGTGTGTCATCAAGAAGGGAAGCAATTCATTACGAGAGCTCCAATAAATCTTAAAAAGAAATGGACATCTTAGAGACCAGAATAAACAAATAAAGGACTAAACGGACCGTGCTGTTGAACAGTAAAAAGCAGCAGGTGATTGTGCTATTGCCTCTGACCACAGAACATTGGCCGTCATTTTCATTTCCAGACGATTCCACGTGTTGAATCGCCATTGTTTGTTGACACCCAGTAGGTGATCTACTGCACATGGCCAACTTTAGTTATGGTGTCCTGTGAAGCTGTTCTTGATTTTTATCAGAGATCTTTTTTTAAATCAGGAATAAAGAAACTGTCACATTGTTTTATTTCTCATGGTTATTACAACATTGTAACATCTGCATTCTTTTAAATATAAATAGTGTAGGTTTTGGTATGGAATAATATAACTCTTGAGGTTCACATTAGGCCTAGAGCCTGCATAAGTGCCTAGGACAATGTGGTAAAGTCCTGTTATTCCTTAGTACTGAAAATCCGTTAAACAGTGAATCAGTTTTGTCCGGCCTAATGTCGTTCTCATTAGTAATCTTAGTATAGCAGCCTTGTATAACCACCATCGAGTTGTAGGCCAAAGAGCGCATCCTGTTTAGTCTTAATATCGTAACTTACTTAAGCCTATATTTCAATACTTGTGTATGTATGTATGTATGTATGTATGTTGTGTGTGTGTGTGTGTGTGTGTGTGTGTGTGTGTGTGTATGTATGTATATATGTATGTGTATATATATATATATATATACAGTGCCCTCCACTATTATTGGCACCCCTGTTTAAGATGTGGTCGAGGACTTCCAAAAATTCTCCTTTTTTTTTAAACAACATAGAACCCAAATGCAAAAAAAGAGAAAAATCCAACCTTTTATTTAAGTACATTACTTTGGTGGTAAAAAAAAAATCACACATTTATAAAAAAAAAAACTTGAAATCATGTGTCCCACAATTATTGGCACCCCTAACAATTCCGCTGAAAATTTTAATTGATTTTTTTAAAAATATATTTTTCTGTAGTTGCTAAAGTTGGTCAGGGTATCTAGGAACTTTTAATTAGTAATTCATGACTTCCGGTTTCCCTGGGGTATAAATATGACGTGACACAGAGGCCTAATTCTCTTACCCATTTGTCAACATGGCAAAGACAAGAGAACACACCATTCAAGTAAGGCAGATTTGTGTCGACCTTCATAAGTCAGGCAATGGCTACAAGAAAATAGCCACTCGCCTTAACTTGCCCGTATCTACAGTCAGAGGAATAATTAAGAAGTTTAAAACAACTGGAACAGTGACAAACAAGGCTGGAAGAGGTCCCAAGTTTATCTTGCCACAACGCACAGTGAGGAGGATGGTAAGAGAAGTAAAAAAAAGTCCTAAGCTCACTGTCACAGAATTGCATCAAAGAGTGGCATCTTGGGGTCACAAAGTCTCCAAAACAACCATCAGACGCTCTCTACATGCCAACAAGCTGTTTGGGAGGCATGCAAGGAAAAAGCCTTTTCTCACTAACACTCACAAACGTAAACGTCTGGAGTTTGCTAAGCGGCACTGGGACTTCAACTGGGATCGTGTGCTTTGGTCAGATGAGACTAAGATTGAGCTTTTTGGCAACAAACACTCTAAGTGGGTCTGGCGTAAAACAAAAGATGAGTATGCCGAAAAGCACCTCATGCCCACCGTGAAGTATGGTGGAGGATCTGTGATGCTGTGGGCCTGTTTCTCTTCCAAAGGCCCTGGGAACCTTGTTAGGGTGCATGGCATTATGAACGCTTTGAACTACCAGGACATTTTAAATAAAAACCTGATGGCCTCTGCCAGAAAGCTGAAGATGGGTCGTTATTGGGTCTTTCAGCAGGATGATCCAAAACATGTGGCAAAATCTACACAAAAATGGTTCAGCAGTCACAAACTCAAGGTCCTCCCATGGCCATCTCAGTCCCCAGACCTCAACCCAATCGAAAACCTGTGTGGCGAGCTAAAGAGGAGAGTGCATAAGAGAGGACCCAGGACACTGGATGATCTAGAAAGATTGTGCAAAGAAGAATGGTCAAAGATCCCTCTCTCTGTGTTCTCCAATCTTGTGAAATGTTATAGGAGGAGATTAAGTGCTGTCTTGTTGGCAAAAGGGGGTTGTACAAAGTATTAACATTAGGGGTGCCAATAATTGTGGGACACATGATTTCAAGTTTTTTTTTTCTAAATGTGTGATTTTTTTTTTTTTTTACACCAAAGTAATGTACTTAAATAAAAGGTTGGATTTTTCTCTTTTTTTGCATTTGGGTTCTATGTTGTTTAAAAAAAAAGGAGAATTTTTGGAAGTCCTCGACCACATCTTAAACAGGGGTGCCAATAATTGTGGAGGGCACTGTGTGTATATATATATATATATATATATATATATATATATATATATATATATATATATATAAACCGTTCCATTTCGGAAATTGCATTCACAAATGAATGCGACTGTTTTTAGTCTTTGCTGTAATAAAGGCTTTACAAAAAAACTTATAAAAAAAACATTACAACAGACTCTCTGGTACGCTATAATTTATTTTGTGTTTACATTGTTCCAAACTGTCAGAAAAATTATATTGTAATATAACAGCACACAAAATATGCACGCAGCGCTTGCTCCTTACGTTCTTTTTCTTGATCTCCAGTATTTCCCACAACTAGTCAAATTTATTACACACATCCGACTTCTCTTTTACCTCTGGAGCAACCAGTAAACATTCCCCTATTGGTCACGTGCATGTGATGCATACATGTGTCATGTAAAGAGAGCAAGGGTTGAGGGAATAGGGAATGTTTTTCCTAAACAAATGAGGGATTTCGGTGACAGAACTTTTCAGTCAGAAATGGCTGTAATTATAGTGCATTCGAAAATAATTCAGAACCCTTGACTTTTTCCACATTTTGTTACGTTACAGCCTTATTCTAAAATGTATTAAATTGTTTTTTCCCCCTCATCAATCTAAACACAATACCCGATAATGACAAAGCAAAAACAGTTTTTTTTTGTTGAAATTTTTGCAAATGTATTAAAAATAAAACACTGAAATATCACATTTACATAAGTATTCAGACCTTTTACTCAGTATTTTGTTGAAGTACCTTTGGCAGTGATTACAGCCTCGAGTCTTCTTAGGTATGACGCTATAAGCTTGGCACACCTGTATTTGGGGAGTTTCTCCCATTCTTCTCTGCAGATCCTCTCAAGCTCTGTCAGGTTGGATGGGGAGTGTCGCTGCACAGCTATTTTCAGGTCTCTCCAGAGATGTTTGATTGGGTTCAAGTCCGGGCTCTGGCTGGGCCACTCAAGGACATTCAGAGACTTGTCCCAAAGCCACTCCTGCGTTGTCTTGGCTGTGTGCTTAGGGTCGTTGTCCTGCTGAAAGGTGAACCTTCTCCCCAGTCTGAGGTCCTGAGCGCTCTGGAGCAGGTTTTCATTAAGGATATCTCTGTACTTTGCTCCGTTCATCTTTCCCTCGATCCTGACTAGTCTCCCAGTCCCTGCCGTTGAAAAACATCCCCACTACCATGTTTCACCATAGGGATGGTGCCAGGTTTCCTTCAGACGTAACACTTGGCATTCAGGCCAAAGAGTTCAATCTTGGTTTCATCAGACCAGAGAATCTTGTTTCTCATGGTCTGAGAGTCCTTTAAGTGCCTTTTGGCAAACTCCAAGCGGGCTATCATGTGCCTTTTACTGAGGAGTGGCTTCCGTCTGGCCACTCTACCATAAAGGCCTGATTGGTGGAGTGCTGCAGAGATGGTTGTCCTTCTGGAAGGTTCTCCCATCTCCACAGATGAGCTCTTTCAGAGTGACCATCAGGTTCTTGGTTACCTCCCCGACCAAGGCCCTTCTCCCCTGATTGCTCAGTTTGGCCGGGCGGCCAGGTCTAGGAAGAGTCTTGGTTCCACTGTGTTCTTGGGGACCTTCAATGCTGCAGAAATGTTTTGGCACCCTTCCCCAGATCTGTGCCTCGACACAATCCTGTCTCAGAGCTCTAGGGACATTTCCTTCGACCTCATGGCTTGGTTTTTGCCCTGACATGCACTGTCAACTGTGGGACCTTATATCGACAGGTGTGTGCCTTACCAAATAATTTCCAATCAATTGGATTTACCACAGGTGGACTCCAATCATGTTGCAGAAACTTCTCAAGGATGATCAATGGAAACAGGATGCACCTGAGCTCAATTTCGAGTCTCATAGCAAAGGGTCTGAATTCTTATGTAAATAAGGTATTTCTGTTTTTATTTTTAATACATATGCAAAAATTGGATCACCTGTTTTTGCTTTGTCATGATGGGGTATTGGGTGTAGATTTGAGAATAAGGCAGTAACGTAACAAAATGTGGGGAAAGGGTCTGAATACTTTCCGAATGCACTGTATGCTACTGTCAACTTGTAAAACTGACCAAGTATGTACTGTAAAGGTGTAGTGGAGAGGCCATTAAGAGTGAGAGGAGTGTCCATTATGCCCCTACAGATTCCTAATGTAGCTTGTGTAGCTCTGAAATGTGGTCTTGATGGCTCAGTTGGTTGAGAAATACTGGGAACACCAAACTGCTGTGTGACTGGCATCCATAATAGAATGATCATAGAAACACAAAGCTATGTGAATCTGAGTATGATCCTATTAAAAAAATTATTCCCTTGAATTTCTAGCACGACCTCTAAGAGCCATGTGATACAAAGCCACGCTGATCAGCACAGCCAATTGAATAAAGCCCCATCTAATACATTTGCAAAAATGTAAAAAAAAAAAAAAAAACTGTTTTCACTTTGTCATTATGGGGTATTGTGTGGCTGTTGATGAACATAAAAAAAAGGGGAAGGGGTCTAAATACTTTATGAATGCACTGTATGTTGCAGTTTCAGCAACATGGACAGCGCGATAAACTGTGCAGCAAGTCTGAGTACAGTCAAATCAATTGCTCCCTCTAGTAATTTGTGTGTGTTCTTTACTTCATCAAACAGTGCACTTTAAGCATCAGACAAGCTCAGTGCATATAGTTGATATGATTTAAAACACATAGGATGTGTCTATATGAAAAAATACACTTTTTAACATTTTGACTGTTCGAAAGAACAGACTACTCTTGGTCGACCAATATACACTGCTCAAAAAAATAAAGGGAACACTAAAATAACACATTCTAGATCTGAATGAATGAAATAATCTTATTAAATACTTTTTTCTTTACATAGTTGAATGTGCTGACAACAAAATCACATAAAAATTATCAATGGAAATCAAATTTAGCAACCCATGGAGGTCTGGATTTGGAGTCACCCTCAAAATTAAAGTGGAAAACCACACTACAGGCTGATCCAACTTTGATGTAATGTCCTTAAAACAAGTCAAAATGAGGCTCAGTAGTGTGTGTGGCCTCCACGTGCCTGTATGACCTCCCTACAACGCCTGGGCATGCTCCTGATGAGGTGGCGGATGGTCTCCTGAGGGATCTCCTCCCAGACCTGGACTAAAGCATCCGCCAACTCCTGGACAGTCTGTGGTGCAACGTGGCGTTGGTGGATGGAGCGAGACATGATGTCCCAGATGTGCTCAATTGGATTCAGGTCTGGGGAACGGGCGGGCCAGTCCATAGCATCAATGCCTTCCTCTTGCAGGAACTGCTGGCACACTCCAGCCACATGAGGTCTAGCATTGTCTTGCATTAGGAGGAACCCAGGGCCAACCGCACCAGCATATGGTCTCACAAGGGGTCTGAGGATCTCATCTCGGTACCTAATGGCAGTCAGGCTACCTCTGGCGAGCACATGGAGGGCAGTGCGGCCCCCCAAGGAAATGCCACCCCACACTATGACTGACCCACCGCCAAACCGGTCATGCTGGAGGATGTTGCAGGCAGCAGAACGTTCTCCACGGCGTCTCCAGACTCTGTCACGTCTGTCACATGTGCTCAGTGTGAACCTGCTTTCATCTGTGAAGAGCACAGGGCGCCAGGGGCGAATTTGCCAATCTTGGTGTTCTCTGGCAAATGCCAAACGTCCTGCACGGTGTTGGGCTGTAAGCACAACCCCCACCTGTGGACGTCAGGCCCTCATACCACCCTCATGGAGTCTGTTTCTGACCATTTGAGCAGACACATGCACATTTGTGGCCTGCTGGAGGTCATTTTGCAGGGCTCTGGCAGTGCTCCTCCTGCTCCTCCTTGCACAAAGGCGGAGGTAGCAGTCCTGCTGCTGGGTTGTTGCCCCTCCTACGGCCTCCTCCACGTCTCCTGATGTACTGGCCTGTCTCCTGGTAGCGCCTCCATGCTCTGGATACTACACTGACAGACACAGCAAACCTTCTTGCCACAGCTCGCATTGATGTGCCATCCTGGATGAGCTGCACTACCTGAGCCACTTGTGTGGGTTGTAGACTCCGTCTCATGCTACCACTAGAGTGAAAGCACCGCCAGCATTCAAAAGTGACCAAAACATCAGCCAGGAAGCATAGGAACTGAGAAGTGGTCTGTGGTCTCCACCTGCAAAACCAGTCCTTTATTGGGGGTGTCTTGCTAATTGCCTATAATTTCCACCTGTTGTCTATTCCATTTGCACAACAGAATGTGAAATGTATTGTCAATCAGTGTTGCTTCCTAAGTGGACAGTTTGATTTCACAGAAGTGTGATTGACTTGGAGTTACAGTGGGGGAAAAAAGTATTTAGTCAGCCACCAATTGTGCAAGTTCTCCCACTTAAAAAGATGAGAGAGGCCTGTAATTTTCATCATAGGTACATGTCAACTATGACAGACAAAATGAGAAAAACAATTCCAGAAAATCACATTGTAGGATTTTTAATGAATTTATGTGCAAATTATGGTGGAAAATAAGTATTTGGTCAATAACAAAAGTTTCTCAATACTTTGTTACATACCCTTTGTTGGCAATGACACAGGTCAAACGTTTTCTGTAAGTCTTCACAAGGTTTTCACACACTGTTGCTGGTATTTTGACCCATTCCTCCATGCAGATCTCCTCTAGAGCAGTGATGTTTTGGGGCTGTCGCTGGGCAACACGGACTTTCAACTCCCTCCAAAGATTTTCTATGGGATTGTGATCTGGAGACTGGCTAGGCCACTCCAGGACCTTGAAATGCTTCTTACGAAGCCACTCCTTCGTTGCCCGGGCGGTGTGTTTGGGATCATTGTCATGCTGAAAGACCCAGCCACGTTTCATCTTCAATGCCCTTGCTGATGGAAGGAGGTTTTCACTCAAAATCTCACGATATATGGCCCCATTCATTCTTTCCTTTACACGGATCAGTCGTCCTGGTCCCTTTGCAGAAAAACAGCCCCAAAGCATGATGTTTCCACCCCCATGCTTCACAGTAGGTATGGTGTTCTTTGGATGGAACTCAGCATTCTTTGTCCTCCAAACACGACGAGTTGAGTTTTTACCAAAAAGTTATATTTTGTTTTAATCTGACCATATGACATTCTCCCAATCCTCTTCTGGATCATCCAAATGAACTCTAGCAAACTTCAGACGGGCCTGGACATGTACTGGCTTAAGCAGGGGGACACATCTGGCACTGCAGGATTTGATTCCCTGGCGGCGTAGTGTGTTACTGATGGTAGGCTTTGTTACTTTGGTCCCAGCTCTCTGCAGGTCATTCACTAGGTCCCCCCCGTTCTTGTGATCATTTTGACCCCACGGGGTGAGATCTTGCGTGGAGCCCCAGATCGAGGGAGATTATCAGTGGTCTTGTATGTCTTCCATTTTATCCTAATAATTGCTCCCACAGTTGATTTCTTCAAACCAAGCTGCTTACCTATTGCAGATTCAGTCTTCCCAGCCTGGTGCAGGTCTACAATTTTATTTCTGGTGTCCTTTGACAGCTCTTTGGTCTTGGCCATAGTGGAGTTTGGAGTGTGACTGTTTGAGGTTGTGGACAGGTGTCTTTTATACTGATAACAAGTTCAAACAGATAACGAGTGGAGGACAGAGGAGCCTCTTAAAGAAGAAGTTACAGGTCTGTGAGAGCCAGAAATCTTGCTTGTTTGTAGGTGACCAAATACTTATTTTCCAGCATAATTTGCAAATAAATTCATAAAAAATCCTACAATGTGATTTTCTGGAAAAACAAATCTCAATTTGTCTGTCATAGTTGACGTGTACCTATGATGAAAATTACAGGCCTCTCATCTTTTTAAGTGGGAGAACTTGCACAATTGGTGGCTGACTAAATACTATTTTCCCCCACTGTACATTGTGTTGTTTAAGTGTTCCCTTTATTTCTTTGAGCAGTGTATTTTCGGGGACAGCCTTAATATTTAGACATTTATATTGTCATATTTCATTACTTCTTATTACTACCTTCTAATTCGTATATGGCCAGATACTGGCTTAAAATGACAGATAAAAGTTGAAGTGTCTCTCGATGTTGGTGTATTGTATTTTCTCTGCGTCAATATTTACCCATGTTGCATTGTGTCCCAGGCAGCGGGAGGCAGTGGGAATTTCAGCTGGTCCTCCTCTAACCTAGCCGTTGCCACAGTGACAGTGAAAGGAGTGATGACGACAGTCAGTGACATCGGCGTCAGTGTGGTGTACGCCCATGATGTACACAACCCAATGCACTATGGAATGATGAAGGTGAGACATTACCTATCTTACGTCTTTATGAACTGATATTACAACTGTACTGGTTAGTCAATCTATAATGTTTGGAAGAATATTACGTAAATGAAAGAATTAAACAAGTCCATTGAAAAATGTAACAAGAACTCTTCCCATTGTCTCGACTTCAGCTGTTTCTTCTGACCGGTCTCACTGTCCTCCTAACCCCCACCCCCAGGTGTACGTTGTAGAGCCCGTGGGGATGGACTTCTCTCCCTGCCCGGTGGAGGCCCGCATTAGCCTGGTGCTGGAGCTGCCCCTCCGGATCTTTAGCCTGCTAGGGGAGGGGGGAAAGTGGGGAGTGGAGGAGCGGGTGATGCTGAGCGACTGCAGTCACTTTGACCTGCAGGTGGAGGAGGAGACCCAGGGAGTGTTCCAGCTGCTGGAGGGTGAGGCATGCCCCCATACACTGCTCATAGAAACCTGTAGGAAAAACCCTGACCATACTTTACCTAGCTGGGAGGCAGAGCCTTCACAAAGAGCCTCTGTAGTGTCTTTTATGTCCTTCTCAGATTGGCACTACGGTTTTAATTTCCCTTGATCCATGGAGGAGCATAATATCTACCACTTCAATCGCCTCATACATTTTATGATTAGCCTTGGACTTGAAGCATCTTATTGTTGTCTGTTGTGCGTCTGTGTTGGATAAGAGATGTATATGAAAGCAGGTAGACTTTGTTGTCCTCTAGGACCGGAATTGCAGCCGTATGTCTCTCTCTCTCTCTCTCACTCCCTACAGGTAGACTGGCTCCAGGGCAGGACCACTGCAGTGGTGTAAGGGCCCAGGCTCTAGCCCCAGGATACACAACCCTGACGGTCAGCTACACCCACGGCAACGTCCACCTCAGCGCCAAGATCACCATCGCTGCCTACCCACCACTCAGAGTGAGTCCATTCCCCCCTACCTGTACCGTAGGGCATGGCCTATTCACACACATTCATTTCATATTGGTTTACTTCAATCTCTTCCCTGGTCAAAAGCACAAAAAGAGACTTGAGCTTGAAGTAGTTTTGTAGCTGTGTTTTGTACTATTGTATTGATTTGTAAAGCTTGTTTTTAACCCCTGCACCTACAAACCCTGATGAGTTGTCTTTTACCTGTGTTCTTTGTTGTGATGCTATCTCAAATCTGCCCAGTGATCTTCAGTCACTCTACTCTCCCAGCCAACTCTCCCCAGAGCAGAAATGAGCCTTTCTCTCTTAATTAGCAGAAGGTTGGGACACGCACACACTTTCGAGCTAAAGCCGGTCGCATGCTTCCCAGCCGAAACAGTTCACGCCTGTATTATGACGAAATGTTGTGACTTTTTTTGTTGGTTTTTGTGTATTCAGCTGTTTGCACACACAAAACATTTTCTTAAGGAAGTCGAAGTTCGGTTGCCGAAGTAAATTCAGATGACATTTTATTCATCACATGCTTCATAAACAACAGTTGTGGACTAACAGCAAAACAAATGCTTACTTACGGGCCCTTCCCAACAGTGCAGAGAGAAAGAAAATAGAGAAGGAAAACACGTAATAATAGATACATAATGTGTAATGATAACTTGGCTATATACACGGGGTACCAGTTCAGAGTCGATGTGCAGGGGTACGAGGTAATTGAGGTAGATATGTACATATAACTAGGAATAAAGGGACAGATAGTAAACAGTAGCAGCAGCATATGTGATGAGTCAAAAAAGTTTGTGCAAAAAGGGTCAATGCAGATAGTCCGGGTAGCTATTTGGTTAACTATTTAACTAACTATTTTCCAGTCATGGCTTGGGGGTAGAAGCTGTTCAGGGTCCTGTTGGTTCCAGACTTGGGGCATCGGTACCGCTTGCCGTGCAGTAGCATAGAGAACAGTCTAAGACTTGGGTGGATGGAGTCTTTGACTATTTTTAGGGCCTTCCTCTTGACACCGCCTGGTATAGAGGTCCTGGATGGCAGGGAGCTCGGCCCCAGTGATGTACGCCCAGTCTACGCCCCTTCGTCGGTGATTGGTCAACAGTACTACTCATAGTAGGAGTGGGAACTATAGATGGGATTATTCAATGAAGTGCTGCCATTCAACAAGAAACAACTAGTTTTCATGCAATTTGTTCACTTACTGCACCAAACATCTTAGTTAGATGTAAAATTGTGCGACTAAGACCTCCTCTGCAAAAACATAACAATTTAATTACCAATCTTTTTTTATTTATCTTTTATTCATTCTGACTATTTTGAGGAAGTGTATACTGGCTATGTTGTTGCTACGGCGTCTCAAGCAGGACAAACCGTAATATTGCCGTTATGTCTCTTTTTTCAAGCAAAGGTCTTTTAAGCGAGGCACAGACGTTCGCTTCGCCTAGCCGAGTTCTGCTAGGAGCAAACCGAACCAGTATGCGGACGCCTTTACACACACACTTTCACAATACAACACACACACACACATTTTCTCTCTGCAATCAGGGCAGAAGTGCAAGGATCAGCTAGTGTTAAATTACCTCCTCCTTGGTTTCGTCAGTGTTTTGTGCATTTTTAATTATGCCCTCATGCACTCAATACACTGATTTGTTTTCTCTCCTGCTGCTTTGGCTCAAGTACTTTACTGTAATGGAATTAATGTCAACTAGGCCCATAGAATGGACAATTTATGTAAAGCAGAGAGGCATTATGGGAGAGGCATCTCCATTTCTATGCATGCATAATTTTGTCATGCATACTCTCTTCCATTACCATGGGTTTTCATCCCATTAACCCAAGTGCATGGTAAGACAAAATCATTAGATCATTTGTTTTGGTACTGTCCATTTGTAGCTTGTTTTTGGACACAGGTCCTGGAATGGCTAAAGGATTGCAATATTTACCTGGAGCTAACCCTGCAGATGGCATTACTGGGTGATCTGAAAAGTCATAGTCGATCAATAATATAATACTTTTAGCAAAAAAAATTATTTTAAATTTACAATCTATAGAAACAATGAGAATAGAAAGGTTCAGAACTTTTTTAGAACCACAGTACAGTTAAAATATATGGCGAATAGAAATCCAATATGGATGGTGTTAAGAGATAGATGGGTGGTGTTGAATGGAGTTGAAGGATGGGACTAATAACAACTAACAACAGCTAATAACAACAAGATAACTAATAATGTAAGCATACTGTGTCCATAATAAGTATATAGGTTATACGTTGAGAGCTTTTGTGAAAGAGCACAGTTAGAAAGATATGGCATATAGAAGCAAACCGGATGGACATCAGAGAGGTTGAGGGTAGAGGAAGTTCAGGAGAAAAAAACAAACAAAATAGAATTATTGTAAAATGGATTGTGTATATAGTATAAACTGGAAGTAGAGGCCTAAGCATTGTTGTTCACTAGTTTGCTCCAATTAGGGAAGGGGTGGTGGGGTTGGAGGGTAATAAAGGGAAATATATATATTTTAAAGGATATATATATTACGAGGGGGAAAAAACATATGGGGGATTGGAAGTGATGCAGACAATTACATTGATGGAAGTTACAATCTATCTGCAATATTAAGGCTGATCTACCCCCTAAAATAATAAAAAATAAAGACAGTGCTCTTTGGTACACTAACAGGAAATTGTTTTATTTTAGGAGGTAAAGATAAGCTTCTGAGTGAGCCAGTCATTACTCTTACTCAGAGAAGGAGTTCACGCTCCCTTCAAATAGCTACTGTAGCATTTACCTTACCAACCTTTTACCACGTTGTCTGTCTGTCAACCTCCTTGACCTAGTTTGGCTGTCTGACTTGAACACATTCATGCACTCTCCCCAGAGAGGGTTGCAAAACCTCCTGAAGTTGAACCATTTAGGATTGGCAGTGTCAAACCTCTGAGCTTTATCTAGAAAAAATCTAACAAATGTGGAGGTGGACCAGCAAGAAATAAGCAGTAAATGTGCTTCATCAAATATAATTTGACTTTACAACATACAGTATATCACTTCTCCATTCACTAACCTGTACATGCTCTACCTGTTGTCATGTGCAGGCTGTGGACCCTGCCTCTGTTGCCTTGGTGACCCTGGGCTCCTCTAAGGACATGCTGTTTGAGGGCGGGCCCAAGCCCTGGGTCCTAGAACCCTCCAAGTTCTTCCGGAACCTGAAGGCTGAGGATGAGAACAGTGTTAGCCTGGCTCTGACCGCGCCCACCTCCCGTAGCTACCTCCGACACTGGGTCAGAGCCACCTGTAGAGCCCTGGGAGAACAGGTGAGGGAATGGGCTTTTCCTTGTTTGGCACCTACTGAATATGACCCTAGGCTTTAAACAAACGTTCTAGCTCTTTAAGATACCTTGTAGATGAAATGCTTTGTTACAAACATTAATAAGTGTGTTATGAACAGGTAATAAGCGTGTTATAACTGTACCTCTCCAGGTATTGGCACTTACTGTGGGGAACCAGCCTAGTCTGACCAATCCCTATCCTGCGGTGGAGCCGGCGGTGGTGATGTTTGTGTGCGCCCCTCCCTCTCGCCTCACCTTGGTCCCTGTGTACACAGGTCCCCAGCTGGACCTCACCTGCCCTCTACTGCAGCAGAACAAACAACTGGTGAGAAAAAGAGAAAGAAAAAGGCAGTGTTTACACAGCACACAAACAAACACACTTGGCACAGGAGCTAGCTAGACAAAAATAAACAAGGCAACGGTAAACATGTGGTCCCTCACGAGTGATGCAGCATCCCCCTTGGGCCAATCAGTGTCGTTTTGTAAGTGATCTCTATGGCAAGACGCATCATTCACCCAAGTTTAGGAAAAAATTGGGCCAGTGGTTGCTGAGATATCGCGTGGGTTAGCTAGACTCATATCCCTGAGCAAGTGTGCCAAATGTCATCACTCTGAGTCCAATAGATCAAGCGATATATGTGCCTGTTATAGCACCACGTCAGCTCGATATGAATGTTCTTGCACATGTTGAGTCTTGACAGTGTTTGCAACATGTGTACCAAATGTTGTTACAATACGGATATCCTTGACTGATTTATATGCATTTATGTGCCAGACCACGTGAATGTGTATTGGTCAATAGCGGCCATGTTGTTTTAGGTACTAGTCTGGAAAATGTAGATCTTTGTCCATAGATGCCACATATCAAGTTTTAGTGCAGAGTGGTCATTCGGTGCCAGAAGAGTAGCGTTTTAAGTGTTTTTCACAAAATTCTAAATGGCGGTAAATCCATCATGGCGACCTTAGGGGTCCCCGAGGCAAATTTTGTTCCTTGTGAGGAGAGGGACTTATGTACCAAACGGGGTGACCTTAAAAAGTTAGCATTTTCAAACTCTTGTAATAGTGCCACCATCTAGCCAATCAGTGTAATTTTGTATATGCCGGATCTCTATGGCAAGACGCGTCATTCACCCAAGTGCCGGTGTTGTCTGAGCGATCGCGTGTGACTAATGTACGAACGAACATACTGACGGATGGAGACAGATCCACAGTCCCCTCCCCGATTTCATTGTGGGGGACAACTATAGAGAGAAATTCATCATGGGGGACAACTAAAGAGAAGGTCATGTCAAGTTTGCCTTTCTGCCTCTTAATTGCACATGGGGGGATAAATAAAGTTGTATTGAATGTCTGCCTCCCTGTCAGTTTAACTTAGAAAGAAAGAAATAGAGTGGGGGGAAAAACTGTGTGGAACATTATTTGTTGCAGGTGCCTGTCTCAAACTACCGCAACCCTGTGCTGGACCTGGCTGCCTTTGACCAGCAAGGCAGGAAGTTTGACAACTTCAGCTCTCTGAGTATCGTCTGGGAGTCGACCAAGGTGTCCCTGGCCAGCATCGAACCCACCATGCCTATGGGACTGGAACTACTACAGGACAGCAACAAACAGAAGAAACTTCATGGTACGGCTTTGATATTTCTCATGATGGTGTCCTTGTTTGATTTTGTTTTTATTCTTTAGTCTAATACCAGGTGAAACCAGGTGTAATACCAGGTGTTTTTGCAGGCAATTTCAACAGTTTTGTCCAACAGAAATGTCCTCTTTGTCAGGTCGTCAGACGGTCCTTGTCCACCACCAGTCTGGGACTGCTGCTATCACAGTAACAGCTCTGAGTTACCAGGTCCCCCACCTCAAGGCTGCTAAGGTTCTCAGTCCGGTAAGACAGAAACACAACCTTTAGCAGAGAAACATCACCCTTAGAAACATTGCCCTTATCGTATCTATTTTGAAAGCCATTGTGAACATTTTGCGGGTTTATCACTTCCTGCTGTGACTGGCAGGCAGGATGCTGTTAGCTGAGTGTGTGGTTGTCTGTGACCACATAAAATAAACATTTAATCAGCTTAGAGGTTGCTATAGCAACACAAGACAGGAGAGCTGAAAGTCAGAGCTTCACGAACTGTACAAATGTGACCCACCACCTGGATTCAGTCCTATGTAGTAAAATGTGAAGAAAATAATTGTTGGATAAAAGTAGAGACTGAGCTAGAAAATGGTATATCATACACTGCAGTTGAAGAACAATAGGAAAGTAATTCTGCTTTGAAAGTTTATAAACTTGTAACCCCACTTTTGAGAAAATAGCCCGTGAATGTTTTGGTACCTCTACTGGAGAGCTCTTCTTTGTCTACACCCATTCAGCATCGTTCACACCCTCTTAAGCCTTAGCCCCACCCATCTCATTAAGGATTCACAGTATGAAATTAGTAGCAAAGAAAGTAGTCTGCCATGGTTGCCCTTAGTTTGAAGATGTAATCCAAAGACAAGTGTTTTATACAACAGTCTTCTTTCGGTGTTCTCTTTTTGAACTCTCTCCGCATTTGGCAATCATCTCTCTGCTTCCACCAGGCATTCCACTGATTTCAAAACTCGGTCAACTTCTTCCGTGACAACCACACCGTTTCTTCCCCACCATTGTCATCAGGAGACTCTACAATGTCTGGTTCAATGAAAAATGTTTTTATCTAAATCAGGAATTTCCTCATTGTCTGATTCATTTTCAGAGTCAGAGAGAGTCAGCATGGCACAATCATCCTCTAAAAAGTAGTCCATCACAACTTTTTCCCACCGAGCTTTGTCGATAGCACTATGACCTTCAGGGCAGCAATGTTGAGAGCAGTTGCAACATTTTTCAGTTCTTCATGATATCTTTAAAAAAAGCTGCGGTAGAAAGGATTATCCACACATACTGAGCAGCTCATGTTATAGACAGAAGCGTGCTACATGTCCAGCCCATTCATTATCTCAGACGATTATGGCTAGCGGGAAGGTTCCTGTATTTGTCTGTGGCTAAACCAACTAGCCTCGTAATGTAACAATTTTATTCGTATTTACAGATGGCATACAAGTTTGTTATTAAGGCACGTGAAAGTTCACATGTTCCAGAAAGCATTTCTGCTATAAAAAAAAAACATTTTGATAAAAATAAAAAAAGAATCCTTCAAATGCCTCTCCTGTGAATTAGTGACGTGCCACATATGCCTAGTTTCTTGAAAGGGTTCACCAATACTAAATTACAGCATTTCATTTTGCCGTTGATACTAAGACTTCCCCTATGATTTCACTTGACCTTTACCCTACAAAAGTTGAGTTCTGTGGTTATCTCATCTTGGTGTCACTCTGACACTTGTAACCATGGCACCCATCCTGTTTTATCTCTCCTTCTTTCTGGCAGTTTGACCCTCTGACCCCTGTCTCAGCCACTCTGGAACTCCTATTGGTGAAGGACGTGACAGTCAGTCCCGAAGCTGTCACCATATACAATCACCCTGACGTGCGGGTAAGAACTGGGGCCTTTGTAAGGCTTTCAGAAGTGTGAAATGTTCCAGATAGAAATGTATGGCATAGAGCTGACAGAATACAATGTGACCCATCCTTCACTGTCACTGTCAAAGGTAGTATCTGCTCCCATTTCTATGGTCCTCCAGTCTTCCCTCACTGGGCCCCACCACCACCACTGTATCTTAATCCTCTCTGACCTTTGACCCGTCTCACACTGTAATCTTCTTACTAAGGTCGCTGCCTGCCATGTAACCCCCTCATTCAGTCTCCCTCTATATCACTGACTGCTCACAGATCCCAACTAGCTGAGAGCACTGGATTATGATGCCTTGAAATTAGAGCTGGGACGATAAACCAAAAATGATTGACACCGACCACTTATTGTGGACATTTAGCAGATATCGTTCATTACGATAAGTAACCTGTAGGGCCCTACTAGAGAAATGTGAAGTTTGAAATGAATGAAGTTATGGGTGATTGTTGATGACACAATTGATAGCTATAACATTGAAAGTAGTAATAGGAGTTATTATTATTTTTTATTTTGGTGCACATTGTTATAAACGTATCGTTCTATTTATCATGATAATTCAGTCAATTTATTGTGGTATGGATTTTTTTCTATATTGCCCAGCTCTACTTGAAATATTCCACACAGGTGGCCACTGGCCCTTCATCACAAGGTCTTATCAGCATGGCTGATCAATTCTGCTGCATGGATTATCTCACTATAATTACAAATGATTACTTGTGGCCCATGATGTGAATAACATGTACCTTTCAGCTGATATTGTGATGGGCCTTGGGCTGCTTCTTTGTCATCTTGTCCATTGTGGTGTCATGCTTTCATCTACGGCTTCTCCTGTTGTGTGTCCTGCAGGCTGACCTGGCCCTGAGGGAGGGCTCTGGGTATTTCTTTGTCAACACCAGTGCTGGAGGGATAGCAGACGTGGTGTACCAGGAGGCCCAGGGATCTGCTGAGGTGAGGAGAATCACAGAACTCTCAGAATGGCAATGCTGTTGAGCGTACCACTCTTAAATATATGTATGATGATGTGATGTGTTGTACACCTGCCGCCTTAGTTCCTACACCTCCCTTTGCCCCTTTTATTTTTTATTTAACCTCTATTTAACTAGGCAAGTCAGTTAAGAACAAATTCTTATTTACAATGATTGCTTACCAAAAGGCAAAAGGCCTCCTGCGGGGACGCTGGCTGGGATTTAAAAAAAGTATATATATATTTATATGACCAAATACACATCACAACAAGAGAGACAACACAACACTACATAAAGAGAGACCTAAGACGACAACATAGCATGGCAGCAACACACGGCAACACAGCAAGGTAGCAACCCAACATGAAAACAACACGGTAGCAACACAACATGGCAGCAGCACAAGACATGGTACAAACATTATTGGGCACAGACAACAGCACAAACCTTATCATCCTACTTTCTAACACTATTGTAACTGAAGTGATGCTCTGAATGCAACATTGATGAAAGCACTAGGACATCCGTGTGCCTTGAGAAAGGGTGTTGTAACATAAAATGA